>NC_091133.1:127215721-127578221 GCF_040183065.1 Periplaneta americana
TCCTTACGGCTTCCAACTATCTTTGTCCAATTTTCCACCTTCATCAATTTCAAATCATTCAGGACATCATCCTCCCATCTATTTCTTGGTCTACCCTGCTTTCTGTTAACTATTGGTTTCCATTTGTATATTTGTTTGACCAGTCTATTATTCTCCATTCTATTTATATGACCAAACCATCCTAATCTTAGCGATTTTATATGATTTATTATGTTTCTATTCTTTATCAGCTCATTCAGTTCACTTTTATATTTAATTCTCCATGTAACATCATTCATTTTAGTTGGACCAAAAATTTTCCTTAGTATTGCTCTTTCAAAAATTAGCAGTCTATGTTTTATGGAGTTTTTAAGGACCCATGTTTCGCTGGCATAAGTTACTACAGGTCTTATTGTAGTACAGTAGGCCTATAGCTTAAATTTGGACTGTTTAGATATTAGATATCAATTTACTTCTAAATAACTGCAGGTTGGCATGGTATGTTTTGCTTCCCATTACAATTCTTTCTCTTATTTCTTCCTCAATGGTGTTGTTGTTATTAATAGTTGATCCAAGATATTTGAAACTTGGTACTATTTATTTTAGTCAGATACCGAAAAGTCATATCAAATTAAAATATAATTTTGTATTAATTATATTTTTTAGTTTTAAAAGTTTGATATCGCCGAGGGGAGACATCCTGGAATACTGTCCCCGGCCCACCCCCTGAATTCGTCACTGCATGCAACAAATTTTATTATGGCCCTCAGCTGGGGTTCAATCCGCGGATCTTCGCTCTAATATTAAGGGGAGAGGATGGTATTTTTTTTGGTGGAAAATGAGTAAATTTAAAAAAAAAAAAAAATTCTTTAAAATACTCTGTGATATGTGTGGAATGCATAGCATAACATTTTGTGGGTATTTGTGCCCTTATCGGATGTTGAGTCGCCATTTTTAAACTTCCTGTATTATGGATTTTTAAATCACTCGCCCACTTTTATTGTTGTTTCCGGTAAATTAAATTAAAAAAAAATTCTTTAAAATAGTCTTTGATATGTGTGGAATGCATTGCATAACATTTTGTGGGTATTTGTGCCCTTATCGGATGTTGAGTCGCCATTTTTAAACTTCCTGCATTATGGATTTTTAAATCACTCGCCCACTTTTATTGTTATTTCCGGTAAATTAAATTAAAAAAAAATTATTTAAAATAGTCTTTGATATGTGTGGAATGCATTGCATAACATTTTGTGGGTATTTGTGCCCTCATCGGATGTTGAGTCGCCATTTTTAAACTTCCTGCGCTATGGATTTTTAAATCACACGCCCGCTTTTATCGGTTTCCAGTAACTTCATTTTTGTTTGCTACATTGCCAGACAAAAATGGATATAATTTCTGAACTATTAAAGATACATGCATGCAATTTAGAACACACATTCTTTAGACTATTAGGAAACTTTTCTCTGTGACAGAATTTTGTTAATTGATTTCATTTTAAAAATACGTCCGTTTGTTTGCAAGAAAGGAAATCAAAATAATATAAAAATTCTGTTACAGACAGTTTGTAGAACATGCTTTTGCAAATACATTGCAAAACACTGTTTGAATCTATATTTAAAAACGGTTTAGATATTTATATCGGTTTTAGTACAATCCTGCATTGGGTATATTTTTTTCAAATTTGGACACCCTGTTAATGTTTTTTCTAAATATTTTTATTTGGTTGAGTTGTCACAGATATGAGCTCTCTACATACAAAAAATTAATATTTTACACCAAATAGGAAAAAAAATTAAAAAAAATACCATTGTCTTCCCTTAAGCTTAACAATCATTAGGTCACTGATGATAACGATATGAAAAAAATATTTAAAATATCTGATTACATTAATGAGAACATTGTATTGAACATAAACATAGATTGTCACAAACAAATCCCTCGCCCTTTTGATAACGTCGCTATGTAAGTTCGTGTAAACATTTAAAGCAATTAAATGCGTTCATATAAAACGTTATTTTATTAACCCTATACAAACAGAGTTCACACAGGCGTTCTGAACGTTCGGTTCACAATTAATTTACGTTCTGAGGACCTCAAATCAAAAGTAATTGCCGGTTTTTTATGCGCTTGTTATAAATGAGTTTTATTTAATAATGCGCTTGTAAACATTCTTTAATATTTAACAAAATACAAATTAGTCCCTTGGACTTTCTACAGCTGGCGAAATTAAAAGCAAACAATTGATTTATCATGGTCAACTTTTTCTGTTAAATTAAAATGTTTTAAAATTCTGCCCTAAGAAATTGGCTGCTAAGAAGAAACTGCCTACGTTGCCTACGAAACGTCGCCTAGATGTCATTCAGACTTTTACCGCCTTTTACTCTGATTTCGTAGAACCAAAAATGACTGTATTTAGACACCTGGGACAATAAAGTCACGTCTTGTTGAAGTCATGGAACTGCTGCTAGTGCGCTCCGATTTCACAGAAACAAAAAGGATACAAGGAGAAGGTGGCGAATACAACGAGAACGAGGGAGCTACAAGGAGAAGGAAAGAAAACAAGACAATTAGAACAAAAGAAGGATAGCAAGGGAAAGATGAGGAGAACAAGGGGAATACCAGGAGAACAAGAAGGTTACGAGGAGAAGATTGGAATTACAAGAATACAAGGAACGAGGGAGATACAAGGAGAAGGAAGGAAAACAAGACAATAAGAACAAAAGAAGGACAACAAGGGAAAGATGAGGAGAACAAGGGGAATACCAGGAGAACAAGAAGGTTACGAGGAGAAGATTGGAATTACAAGAATACAAGGAACGAGGGAGATACAAGGAGAAGGAAGGAAAACAAGACAATAAGAACAAAAGAAGGATAACAAGGGAAAGATGAGGAGAACAAGGGGAATACCAGGAGAACAAGAAGGTTACGAGGAGAAGATTGGAATTACAAGAATACAAGGAACGAGGGAGATACAAGGAGAAGGAAGGAAAACAAGACAATAATAACAAAAGAAGGATAGCAAGGGAAAGATGAGGAGAACAAGGGGAATACCAGGAGAACAAGAAGGTTACGAGGAGAAGATTGGAATTACAAGAATACAAGGAACGAGGGAGATACAAGGAGAAGGAAGGAAAACAAGACAATAAGAACAAAAGAAGGATAACAAGGGAAAGATGAGGAGAACAAGGGGAATACCAGGAGAACAAGAAGGTTACGAGGAGAAGATTGGAATTACAAGAATACAAGGAACGAGGGAGATACAAGGAGAAGGAAGGAAAACAAGACAATAAGAACAAAAGAAGGATAACAAGGGAAAGATGAGGAGAACAAGGGGAATACCAGGAGAACAAGAAGGTTACGAGGAGAAGATTGGAATTACAAGAATACAAGGAACGAGGGAGATACAAGGAGAAGGAAGGAAAACAAGACAATAATAACAAAAGAAGGATAGCAAGGGAAAGATGAGGAGAACAAGGGGAATACCAGGAGAACAAGAAGGTTACGAGGAGAAGATTGGAATTACAAAAATACAAGGAACGAGGGAGATACAAGGAGAAGGAAGGAAAACAAGACAATAAGAACAAAAGAAGGATAACAAGGGAAAGATGAGGAGAACAAGGGGAATACCAGGAGAACAAGAAGGTTACGAGGAGAAGATTGGAATTACAAAAATACAAGGAACGAGGGAGATACAAGGAGAAGGAAGGAAAACAAGACAATAAGAACAAAAGAAGGATAACAAGGGAAAGATGAGGAGAACAAGGGGAATACCAGGAGAACAAGAAGGTTACGAGGAGAAGATTGGAATTACAAGAATACAAGGAACGAGGGAGATACAAGGAGAAGGAAGGAAAACAAGACAATAAGAACAAAAGAAGGATAACAAGGGAAAGATGAGGAGAACAAGGGGAATACCAGGAGAACAAGAAGGTTACGAGGAGAAGATTGGAATTACAAGAATACAAGGAACGAGGGAGATACAAGGAGAAGGAAGGAAAACAAGACAATAATAACAAAAGAAGGATAGCAAGGGAAAGATGAGGAGAACAAGGGGAATACCAGGAGAACAAGAAGGTTACGAGGAGAAGATTGGAATTACAAAAATACAAGGAACGAGGGAGATACAAGGAGAAGGAAGGAAAACAAGACAATAAGAACAAAAGAAGGATAACAAGGGAAAGATGAGGAGAACAAGGGGAATACCAGGAGAACAAGAAGGTTACGAGGAGAAGATTGGAATTACAAGAATACAAGGAACGAGGGAGATACAAGGAGAAGGAAGGAAAACAAGACAATAAGAACAAAAGAAGGATAACAAGGGAAAGATGAGGAGAACAAGGGGAATACCAGGAGAACAAGAAGGTTACGAGGAGAAGATTGGAATTACAAGAATACAAGGAACGAGGGAGATACAAGGAGAAGGAAGGAAAACAAGACAATAATAACAAAAGAAGGATAGCAAGGGAAAGATGAGGAGAACAAGGGGAATACCAGGAGAACAAGAAGGTTACGAGGAGAAGATTGGAATTACAAGAATACAAGGAACGAGGGAGATACAAGGAGAAGGAAGGAAAACAAGATAATAAGAACAAAAGAAGGATAACAAGGGAAAGATGAGGAGAACAAGGGGAATACCAGGAGAACAAGAAGGTTACGAGGAGAAGATTGGAATTACAAGAATACAAGGAACGAGGGAGATACAAGGAGAAGGAAGGAAAACAAGACAATAAGAACAAAAGAAGGATAACAAG
Organism: Periplaneta americana; assembly: GCF_040183065.1. Taxonomy (NCBI): domain Eukaryota; kingdom Metazoa; phylum Arthropoda; class Insecta; order Blattodea; family Blattidae; genus Periplaneta; species Periplaneta americana. The sequence continues at coordinate 127,220,453 of NC_091133.1, forward strand.
GGAAAGATGAGGAGAACAAGGGGAATACCAGGAGAACAAGAAGGTTACGAGGAGAAGATTGGAATTACAAGAATACAAGGAACGAGGGAGATACAAGGAGAAGGAAGGAAAACAAGACAATAAGAACAAAAGAAGGATAACAAGGGAAAGATGAGGAGAACAAGGGGAATACCAGGAGAACAAGGATACAAGGAGAAGATGGGAAATACAAGAATACAAGGAGAAGGTGGGGAATACAATAATACAATGAGAAGATGGAGAATACAAGAAAAATATAGGGAATACAAGGACAAGGAGAAAACAAAGGAAATACAGGGAGAAGAAGGAAAATACAGGGAGAAGAAGGAAAATACAGGGAGAAGAAGGGGAATACAGGGAGAAGAAGGAAAATACAGGGAGAAGAAGGGAAATATAGGGAGAAGAAGGGAAATACAGGGAGAAGAAGGGAAATACAGGGAGAAAAAGGGAAATACAGGGAGAAGAAGGGAAATACAGGCAGAAGAAGGGAAATACAGGGAGAAGAAGGGGAATACAGGGAGATGAAGGGAAATACAGGGAGAAGAAGAGAAATACAGGGAGAAGAAGGGAAATACAGGGAGAAGAAGGGGAATACAGACAGAAAAAGGGGAATACAGGGGAAGAAGGGAAATACAGGGAGAAGAAGGGAAATACTGGGAGAAGAAGGGAAATACAGGGAGAAGAAGGGAAACACAGGGAGAAGAAGGGGAATACAGACAGAAGAAGGGGAATACAGGGAGAAGAAGGGAAATACAGGGAGAAGGGAAATACAGGGAGTAGGGAAATACAGGGAGAAGAAGGGAAATACAGGCAGAAGAAGGGGAATACAGGGAGAAGAAGGGAAATACAGGGAGAAGAAGGGAAATACAGGCAGAAGAAGGGGAATACAAGGAGCACAAGGAAATACAAGACACACAAAGGGAATACAAGCAGAACAAGAGAAAGACTAAGGGAAGACAAGGAGAAGAAAGGAAAGACAGGAGAACAAAGAAAATACAAGGAGAATAAAGAGTGTTGAGTTTTTATGTGATGGCCGATTTCCAAGTTGCTCCGCCATACCTACTGAAGACAAATATGTAGTTATACGTAAAAAGGATAGAAATGCATAAGTAAATGGATCTAACATGTACAGAAAACGGACAACGATTGAATTCCACTGTTCATTCTCAAATACAGACCACAGGAAAATATAAATCAAGGTCGTCCTCGACATACACTTTTGGATATCGATATGGAACGGGTTACGAGATATCTTGATGGTAATATTTGTCAGGGTTTGCCTTCCTGTCCCTAATCGCCACCTCTTTCCATTCAGAGCATTTTTCTCATGAAGATCCCTGGCAATTTGATAAACCATGTTCTCCTTGGTCTGCCTGTAGTCTCTGCCATCTGGAATACACTGTATTTTTTTAGGTAATTGCTGTTGTATCCTCGAAAAAATTCAACTTACTGTTGATATACACAAAGTGAGATGTAGGCGAGACACACATAGGTGCTGGAAAGTACGGTGTACAACAAAGCTGCAACCTAGTTTATACATCCGAGGTTGTAGCAGCGCCAGAATGCAGCATATAGCATACAAGGGAACAGCAGGAAGGACGGTTGCATAGCAACTGGCTAAGCACAGGATTACCACAAAGAATCGTTATGAGAGCTGCAACTAGTTCCCATTATCGGTTATGTTTTGCAAAGCTGTGAAGTAACTAATAAGTCATGAATAGGGGCGGAAGTTGATGAAATGCCATTATTTTCCTTTTAACTTTAAAACGATGCACTTCAATATACTGATTCATTTTATGTTATAGTAAAGCAAAATATGATGAGAAAACTAGTAGAAGGGTATAAGAAGTGTAGGCTGAAAATGAAGTATAAGAAAACCGAATATCTAACCTTGAAGATGAAAGATGGAAAGCTAGAGAATGAAAAACAATAATTTAAAATGGTCAATGAATTTAAATATTTGGGGTCAATTTTAGAAGCTGATGGGAAGAGTGTAGCTGAAACTGAAAAAAGAATAAGTGAAGGAAGGAGTATAATTGGCGTGTTGAAGTCAGTTCTTTGGAGTAGAAACATTTTAAATAAAAGAAAAATCTTAATTTATGTCATTGGTACAGTAGTGGCAAAAAAACCGGACCGACCCTTGTAGCTGATTTCAGACCCTTGTTAACTCCACAGCACGATAGACTGGTAACTAAGGCTTTCGTGGTTCGAATCCTGCCTGGGAAGGAAACTTTTTTTGTTCCTTATTCAAATTTATTCCCATCCCACTCTACCCTTGAGACCGGTCCATGGATGGGAAGAGTGAAAGTTGACCAGACCACGAGGCCAGACGAATTGTGCCTCAGCTACAACGTTTCAAGCGCAACCTCAAAGCCCGCGAAAACATACGAAATGCAGAAGCCAGACCCCGCACGAGCGATCCTGGCCTCAGGAACAAATTTTACTGCAAAACAGGTCTATATACATCACAAAGTTTTCAAATGCTTCTACAGCGATATATGCTTCATTCAAATAACTAATACATTATATAAAAACACAAAATTTGATTTCAGTTAAGCCAAGTGACTGAGGCCCGGCCTCACTTGCCTCAGTCAATCAGCCGCCACTGCAAGGTTGTAATTTTTTGGACATGTGAAGGTGATGAAAAACTGAATAATACCGAAGATGATGCTGGAGTGGACTGCAGAGGGAAGGGGAAGAAAAGGAAAACCAAGAGAACAATGGATGGATGACGTCAGAAGGAGTATGACTAGAAGAGCTCTTACTGAAGAAGATGCTAAGGATTAGAGATTTATGGAGGAGGAATATTTTTTGGGTGAAGGATAACTACTATATTGTAGAAAAATCCTAATAATAGTAATAATAATAATAATAATAATAATAATAATAATAATGATAGTAATAATAATAATAATAATATATGCAATATTTAAGTTACATTATTTTTGCTCTTTTCGCCATTTTTGTTCGATAGACCATTTTTTTTTTTATTTTTTATTTTGGGAGTCACTAAGAATCATTTTCTCCAGTTCTCAGAGATTTTTACAGCATTTAAAAAAATGCCGTTTTATTTTCCAGAAATCTTACACACAAATCATAATTGCAGCTTTTCCACTACTGAATATTTCTTTTTGCTGATCTTCAGTCGGTGATCAATATAAGCTGACAAATAGCGTGGTGACGGTAGTTTTTACCTGGAAATAAGAGTTCACTGCACCCTACTAGCTATAGTACAGGAGAGAAGACCTGTCCTATGACCTTATCACACACCGTGGCTCTATCACCAGTGGATATGGAAGTACAGACTCCCCTTAAATAATACCCCCCCCCCCAAAAAAAAAAATGTTCAACAGATATGAACAAAGGTGCTTAATAAAAATACAAGTTGCAAGAGAAAGAAATGCAATCCAGTGCTTTACAGTATTGCAAGAAGCTTGTGGGAGAGAAGTCCTACCATACTGAACTGTTGCAAGATGAGTGGAGACGAGACATTCGCTGTCAATCAAGAGTTGACAACCTAAGATCGATCAGTGAGTAGAGATCCAGAAATGATGCTGCAGATGGAGTCCGCCGTCTTCCAAGGATTTGGCAACATATTGTTGACATGACAAAGGACTAATGGAATTCCTCAAGAATCAGTATTAGGTCCCCTACTTTTTCTAGTGTTTATAAATGATCTTGCTCCCCTAATAAAAGATGTAGGTCATACCATATTATTTGCAGATGACACAAGTATAGTAATTACAGCCAATAACTCCAACACATTCCAATCTTCAACAGAGGAAATTCTCTTCAAAATATGTGACTGGTTCTCAGTCAATAAATTGGTATCAAATTGTAACAACACTAACATAATTCAATTTAAATCCTGTCCAAATTCAACGTTGCAAATTTATAGCGCAATAATTAACAACAGATCCCTATTATAAACAACAACAACCAAATTTCTTGGCTTAAAAATCGATAATGTGTTAAATTGGAACAATCATATTAAAGAAATTACCCCCAAACTAAATTCAGCTTGTTTTGCTATTAGATCTATGCAAAAGATAGTAAATATCAATATCTTAAAACAATATACTTTGCATACTTCCATTCGGTAATGAGTTTTGGAATAATATTCTGGGGAAATTCCACAGATAGTAACAGTATATTTCTATTACAAAAAAGAGTAATTAGAATAATAGTAGGTGCCAAATCTAGGAATCGTGTAGGACTATTTAAAAAAAACTACAAATAATGCCCATGGCTTGTCAGCATATCTTTTCTTTTCTTCCACATATGTAATAGTGAAAACTTTCTAACTAATTCAATAGTTCATAGCATAAATACACGTCAAAAAAAATGACTTTCATACTCCATCGGCAAGTCTATCGTGCTATCAAAAAGGAGTGCGTTATATGGCAGTAAAAATTTTTAATAGCCTCCCTATTGATATAAAAAATGAAACTCAAAACATAAAATTATTTAGGGCCAAATTAAAGAAGTACCTAATTTCTCACGCCTTCTATCCTAGGTGAATTCATGACATTCAATAACACTTCATGAAATTGATACTAAAACTATGTGTTGTACTAGTAGACTGTATTGTAAATCTCTTCTGTATATATTTAATCTAGACTGTGACTATAAATTAAAACTTCATAATAGTATTAAGTTTTTTGACTTGTTCCATAGTCTACCTGTAAGCAATGTATGAATACCATGGAATGTTAGTAAATACAATACAATACAATACAATACAATACTATATTTGCCAAAAATAACCTAAATAAATGTCGTGTGAAACAGTGTGTGCCATTACTTTTCGAATGCCCTGGTATTACAGAACGCACGTCATATTCTGGATAACGAATATAATGCCAGTTCTCAGGAATCAAGCATAAAGCCGTGTTACGAAACAGAGTGATTAAAAATGTAACTAATCGATTGAATTAAACGAAGCGGTGTGAAATGAAGTGACGCAGGTGTCAATGAAAAGTTTGTTGAGCCAAAGGGAGACCCAACAAAAATATTCAGAGCTAAAGTAGGCCTACTATGAAAAATGTGAACTCCGCGAGTTACATTCAGTAGCTGGCAGGGAGGGCTTGTTTGTGCCATGACCGACGTTCCGTCGGAGCTGAAGTAACTCTTTCGAAAGTCTCGACTCGGACGGAACATTCCTGAGAGAAACTTTCTCTGGAGCGCTGGATGGGTAAGATAGATGACTGCCTCTAACCGTTGACTGTAGTTTATTCCATGCATAACGTTGTCAGCCCTGCAGTGCTTACCTTATTATTTCTGAGGAGCATGAGCATATTTGTCCCGCGCCGTAGCATCGTGGTCTTAGGCAGCGTTTCTCAAACTATGGTCCGCGGACCACCTGTTGTTCTCGAAGTCTGCCCTTGTGGTCCTTCAAAAAGAACAGAAGAAAAAATGAAATTCAAACGAATTGCGTATTACACTATACCTGAAAATCTCAGAGTTTGGAAATGACACATGGCAATCGCCTTTCACTTTTTCTCCCAGTAGTGACATTTTATGAAATTTATTACCTCACCCGTCTACCGACTTCCAAACGCTACTCTCAGCAACAAAAGAGGGATTTCAAGCATTATGAGTGTGGTGTTTCTTCTTGCCATCTTTTCAATGCACATCAACTGATGACATGTGGATAAATACATTCCCATGTCTTTCAAAACTACTACTTACTACTTACTGGCTTTTAAGCCCTCACATAAGCCCGCCATTGGTCCCTATCCTGAGCTAGATTAATCCATTCTCTATCATCATATCCCACCTCCCTCAAATCCATTTTAATATTATCTTCCCATCTACGTCTCAGCCTCCCTAAAAAGATCTTTTTCCCTCCGGCCGCCCAACTAACACTCTATATGCATTTCTGGATTCGCCCATACGTGCTACATGCCCTGCCCATCTCAAACGTCTACATTTAATGTTCCTAATTATGTCAGGTGAGGAATACAATGCGTGCAGTTGTGTTGTGCAACTTTCTCCATTATCCTGTAACTTCATCCCTCTTAGCCCCAAATATTTTCCTAAGCACCTTATTCCCAAACACCCTTAACCTATGTTCCTCTCTCAAAGTGAGAGTCCAAGTTTCACAACTATAAAGAACAACCGGTAATATAACTGTTTTATAAATTCTAACTTTCAGATTTTTTGACAGCAGGCTGGATGATAAAAGCTTCTCAACCGAATAATAACAGGCATTTCCCATATTTATTCTGTCTTTAATTTCCTCCCGAGTATCATTTATATTTGTTACTGTTGCTCCAAGATATTTGAACTTCTCCACTTCTTCAAAAGATAAATTTCCAATTTTTATATTTCCATTTCGTACAATATTCTCGTCACGAGACATAATCATATACTTTGTCTTTTCGGGATTTACTTCCAAACCTATCTCTTTACTTGCTTCCAGTAAAATTCCTGTGTTTTCCCTAATCGTTTGTATTCTCAAAACTAAACGAACTAAATCTCTCTCTACAAGGTAACTCTTTGACTGTTCTCAATGCGCATGAGAAAATAAAGGTGTTCGAGAGTAAACTTGGTTTATTGTCAGTTCTGTAAAACAGGGGATTTTTTCACTATTTCCAATCCTAGAGTTTTTTTGGTTGAAAATGACTTCGTTATTGGAAAATAAATGTGCAATGACATATGTTCGCATCTCGAAACTCTGAGATCAAAATTTGAAACTTATTTTCCAAGTAAAAATGACGAATTTTCATGGATTCGTGATCCCTTTCATTGCGATATTGAAAATAACAAACTTTCATTGAGTGAAAGATAACGGCTAATTGAACTCTCGAATGACATTCCAAGCGGAAGGTATGGTGAATTTCTGGACCTCATCACAAATGAAAAGAACATTAACTTAGTTAATCTATATACTGTACATAATTTGAACTGGTAATGGGAATTACGGGAAAACGGCTGAACGGATTTTAATAAATGACCTCTCATTTTGAAGCTTGGAACCCAAAGTTTTTCAGAAAAATAGTAGTTTTCAGTGAGATGTCAATTTTTCAACATAATTTTCCTATTTTCTAAAATCCATCTGTCGTCACTAACTAATTGCATTTCAGAATAAAACAAAACACATACAGTAAACAATATTACACGAAGGCCATGATCTGCAAGAATGCTGACATATTAGAGCTCAAATTAAATTTTTATTAAAAACTTCAAGACTTACTAAAATAATTTACTGGTCTGATTCTGTGGTGTGTAATTTTCTGAGTACAGCTGTGTATTAGACATTAAAAACTACAAAACTTGAGGTGGTTTGATAACATTATTACCATTAGAAATTAAATATTATTATAGTTAATGCCATGCTGTGACTATTTTTCATTAATTATACATATTAATGCTCTATTGATGATATGAAAGTGAAACTTTTTGGCGTTATGTAAGTAGATGTAGAGAATATCTTAAATTAGATCTTCATTTCTATAATTTACCGAGTTGCGGCTATATATAAACTACAAAACTTACGTAAGATAATAATATTGTTATTAAAAATCAAATATTTTTATAGTTATTAATCAAGTGGGGTTGGGTCTTTTTCATATACTTAATGGCGGTGTGGTGTAGATATTTATATGCGTGATTCTCTTCAGTATTGGCTCGAGAGAGCGCAAAAATTACAGTTCCTAAGGAAAAACCAAAAGGTATTACTTACTGATAAAATAAAAGGCCTACAAGATTTTGTAGTCTTCCGATCATTTCAGCAAGATCTCTTAGCAGGATAGAATGATTTTGCCTCTACATTTCAAGGTAGTTTACGAAACATGCAGCAGCTATACCAAGATGCTATGTCTATTGTTCGAAAACATAGCAAACCTGACTTTTTTTTAACTTTCACCTACAATCCGCAATGACCTGAAATAGCTATTGCTTTACTGCCACATGAAAAACCGACTGATCGTCCTGGCATTGTTATTTGCGTTTTCGCATTCAAACTAAAAAACTGAAGGTGTATAGGTTCAAGAAAATGTATTTGGCACAAAAAAACCATTCAGAGGGAGTAGTATGTTTCATTACTACGGAAGCAAATAACTTTCAAAATGCCTGGTATTCTTCGTTGAAAATAAATCTGAAAAAAATTGAACTTCTAACGAACTTAGTTTGCAGCATTTGCTGCACAAGCCACTAGTACTAATATAAAATTAAATGAATTAAATTAATTTAATTAATTGATTCTGTTTTAAAATATAAGTATATGATATTAAAATATGCTACAAAAATGATAAATTTGCTTCCGAAGGGAACAAGAGTAAGGTGATCCGCGGAACTGTACTGACTTAAAAAAGTGGTCCCCACTTCAAAAAAGTTTGAGAAACGCTGGTCTAAGGCATTAAGGCTGATTCATAATAAACCGGGAACGAAAGCGACAACGAGATCAATAACGGAAATATTGTTAAAATAAATGTGAGCATTCACAATTAACGAGAACCTTGCCGGAGCCAGGGATCAGTTCTACGCTCAGCGATAAAAAAGTTTGATTTCAACATACCTATATAGGCCCTACATATTTCATTGAGTTCATATATATATTTTTAATATCAATCAGTTAAGACCAACAGATTGGAAACGCATCTGTAACTTTCGGAATTGTTTTGAGTATATACTCAAAAAGCTGTCGTTTAAAATTTTGAAAACTTAATTGCGCGTCCGGAAAAATAAACTCAATATTTGTCGTATAATGCATTGCTAAATTTTTCACGAGTTCTTTATTAGAGTGGAATGAATCAAATTCATTTTTGTCAAGTAATGCATCACGCTACGAGACAGAATGACAAACGAAACACTACAAAGACTGACGAACGCTACTGACGCAGCAGAACGAGCCACGGCAACGAAGTGGACCTGGGGGGACATGTGGTGAGACTACACCAGACGAGATGGACCCATGCAGTCACGATGTGGGACCCCTACGTCGGAAAGAGAGGACAGGGAAGACCACGGCTCAGATGGTCTGCCATGTTTACCAAAGAGGTAGGGAAACAAGGGTCGAGGACAGCAAAGAACAGAGTTTTGTGGAAAGAACTATGGAAGGTCACTGTAAATAGATAACGTAATCAGTGTTAAGATATTGTAAATAGTAAAATCAGTATTAGTGAAAGTGTAAGATAAGTTTTGTAAATAATAAAGTCAGTGTTGAGAAAGTGTCAGGTAAATAGTGTAAATAGCAATCAGTGTTTGTCAAAGGCCAGTGTCAGTATAATGTGTGTAGTGCAAGAAAAAAAAAATGAACAAAGAACAGAGTGCTGAGACTAGTCAAAGTCTAACAGGGTTATTAACCATGTCACAAAAGTAGTATACACGACAAGCTCGCCTGGATTGGCTCACCAAGCGAGTACACTTGAGCCATCCCTGTCGAGGGGGTTCTAACCCCATCGCAGGAGGCCTGTGCCCAACATGGGACATCATGGCTAACATTCATTCATTCATTCATTCATTCATTCATTCATTCATTCATTCATTCATTCATTCATTCATTCATTCATTCATTCATTCATTCATTCATTCATTCATTCAATGACCAGAAATCAAATTCCTTCATAAATCCATTCCATAACAGATAGCGCAAGTATCATTTTCAATTTGTATTGAATTGAACAACGAGCTAGAAGTACTTCTTTCTCTTTGGTATTGAACTATTACCGCAGCGCCACGGCGGTAATAGTTTGAAATACTAAAAATGATGTTTAACTAATGTTTCGTACCGCTGTTGCACCATATACTTCTATTTTGGTAGTTCTTTGGGCGCTATCCACTGGTTTTCAGTGAAATTATCGTTGTTTTCGATTTTACAGGGATTTCTATTTTTAGAATGAGGTTAAGTTCCGGTCAGTACGTTACGAGAGTGGGGTGTCGCGAATAGAAGTCTGCTACAAAAGCGAATCGCGCCTTCGAAAAGTTTGGGAACCACTGTTTATAATGTAGCATCATACAATTAATAATTCTTCACAAGTTCACATTTCTTTTTACTAATGGCGGGTGCTTGACTGTTGGACATTCACCCATATGAAGCCAGTTCTGTAGACCAATTTACCGACATAGTCGTTGCCCGGGGTGCGCCATAGGAGGCTGGTCTACGCTACACATGAGATGAGATAATGATGGACATTTTTGTTGGGATACCACAGGAGAATTGAATTGAATTGAAAGAGGTGAATTGGGAGGACAAATTTAAAAGGTACGCAAACGCGTCCTTGCAAGGGGTTCGGGGCTGCAAGAAACTAAATATGTGAGCTCCAAGCCTGTTGGCCACTAGTCTCACTCCGGGTTACGCTGCTCCACTGAAGGAGCTCTAGAAAATTTTGAAGGGGAAAAAACCGAAAATGGACGTAACCTCTTAGGTACCACATACGCGATGGGGACGGAAATGTGATCAAAATGATCATGGGACGAGATGGATGGTGTAAATCTGCATATTGAAATGAACTGTGTCATTTCGCAGTGCAGGAGGAGTCGAGAAGACTCTGTCGTCTGTTGTTCGATGAGAAGGCAGGTGAAGACCGCTAGGAGAGACGCCGTGAATTCTGAACCTGCAAATTGAAAGGTTCCCTGTCCTTTCGCATTGCTACTACATGAGTGACGTTGCACCACAGGAGAACCGGAGCTCCCGGAGAAAACCTCTGTGTTGCCTGGAACATGGGCTTGCTCAACACAAGTTATAAATCGGGGGTACGCCGGGAATGGAACCCGGGTCCACTGGAGCACAAGTTCACATAAAATAGCACGTTTCGTTCATACACTGTAGCCGCGTTTATTAGTCTATTATTATTATTATTATTATTATTATTATTATTATTATTATCATCATCATCATCATCATCATCATCGTCATCGTCATCATTTGACGTTTATAATCAAAGTATCATAATATTGCCTATTTGGCAAAAGAAGGGTACCTACACGGGAAAAACGATCAAGGCCATCAAAAATCGAAATTGTGTTAATAATGCAATCTTATAGATATAGTGGAAAGGAAGTACTATCATGTGGTCTAGCTAGTAATAAGAAATCATCGTTCTTGACATTCCACTACGTCAATTTCTATTAAATACACACGTAACAAAGTATTAAGTGCTTAAACTTTAAAATTAGTTTTTCTCGAAACTTTCTAAAATGGACCTTGATCGTTATTCCCGTATACCCTTCAAATATGATCAACAGTAGGCATTTTGTGGAGTCGTCTTACAGGTACGTCAGCCTTTTCTCTCTTCCCAGCATTACTCCTATTACATTCACAAGAGGCGAAGATAGTATTCTGATGATCTTTACAAACACTGTAAATAATCCTCTTACAAAAATATCGGTCCCGGCTTAGGAAGTCACTCAAAGCAGTTGTCTATAGAGTTGACCCACATTTTGAACTTTCGCTTTGTGGGACTTCTCTGTTTCCTAAGTAGATAATATTTAGGTACTGTCTTCGCGCTACGAGTTGGCGCGGGGAGTAGATAGGCGGGACGGGGGAACTGTACGCTACGCTCTGACCTGAAAACGTCGTCCACTTACTTGGCTACATGGGAACGGAGTCAGACATAAAAGATTCCGCATCTTCGGTGCTGTCGCTATGACTATCATTATCACATTTTTCAAAATTACTGGAGTATGATCTGTCCATGATAATCGTCTGTTTATGTTCCAGCCGTGTATATTAATTCGAATCTCTCAACAAAGCCATTAGCCCCACCGCCCCCATCCTGATGAACAACGATGAGTGTTCTGGACACATTTACGGCAGTCAAAACTCCCGTAACATTTTTATCGTGCCAGAACTTGGGAAACGTTAAATTGGTAGGCCTATCTATCCGCATTTCGTCCAGATACAAAATCGGTTTTTCCACTTTCCTAAGCTTTCTTATTTGCTGTAGATATCTTCACGTATTCTAATTTACAGTGTTTTCCTCAATTTTTTTTTTTTTTGCTGCACACTTCTTCCACCTGAAATCCTTTTTCTTCAGTATTCGTCTTAATGTTGTCTTTCATTTCAAATCAATTTTCTCTTGTAAAAGGGTAGACGTTTGTTGCAGCTTGGTACTATTTTTTTACTTGTTATTTAACGACACTGTAATAACTACTAGCTTCTTCAGTGTCGATTGAATTGATGATGGCGAGATGGTATTTGGCGAAATGAAACCAAGGATTCGCCATAGATTACCTGACATTCGCCTTCCGCTTGGGAAAACCTCGGAAAAAACCCAACTAGGTAGTCGGCGCAAACGGGAATCGAACTCACTCCCGAGCACAACTGCAGATCAGCAGGCAAACGCGCTACCTCCTGAGCTACGCCGGTGGTCCTCTTTCTTTTTCAAATAAAAATTCTCAATTATATCTTTTTTGTCAATCTCCCGTCGAAGTCATCTACATTTGCGTTTCTGTAGTCTGGACGTTTACATTTTTTCTCCCTCAGGTGTCGACAACGCACTTTCTTCTGTGCAGTCTTTCATTTCATTCCTTATACGCTGTATTGTTCTTGTGGATAGATTAGAGCACTTTTCTACCTTTGCTGTAGGTTTTGTAAGAGGAATGCAAAGGCACTGTTGTTCTTTTTCTTCATCACAGAATTATTTTGCACTTCTAATAATATTCCTTTCTTCGCTATAGATTGTCAATCCTTGTTTCCTCTTTGTCGACATATTTACAACAAACAAAAAACTGTTATAAACCTAAATAACAGTATACAATAACATAAATTCTATTAACTATATTATTATCAACACTATTAACACGAAAAGCAAAGGATAACTAAAGCAATACAAGATTTGTGGTATACTGAAAACAATTGTCTTGTTGAAACTAATAAAACACTACAGTAAAAACCCCACTATTATTTTCACAAAGTCGCAAAGATTCATAGACACGTGCAGTAGATGTTTGTGAAACAGGAATATTGCAGTGAACAGCGCGGTGCGCATGCGCGACTGTTTCCCCTCCGCCCCGTCTAAGTACTTCAGCCGCCTTCTCCTGGCGTGACAACAGTACGTACTTTGCGACGGCCGTTTTGAGACACATTCGGATTATAACGCCTCATTTGCTTGCCTCTTCATGCTATGCAACTCATTTGGAAATGTCTATATATGCACTAAAATTACTAACAATTCTCTTACGAATTGACTGAAGAATGTTTAGTATTAAAAGACGCTCTTCAATGGTAAGGAGAAATTTCTGCACAGGGGCAGCAAACCCAGAATCACTTTTTGGGTATTAATCCATTTTAATATTATCCCCTTATATTCGTGTAACGTGAAATTTAACAATAACTAAATAGTACTATATAGCATAAGAACCTTCCCTTGGGTAGAAAACCATGAATGAATGAACGAATTAAGTAATTAATTAATTAATGAAAAGCTAAATATTCTGAATATTAGAATGTGCCTTTGTATGTCAATTTATAAATACAGGGTGTTTCTGAGCTGATGTTACAAATTTTCAGAGATAATTGGGAAGGGTACATGTGTCAATTTGAGACAAGGAAACCTGATCTGGAAAAAAAAATTGTTTTATTTAACGACGCTCGCAACTGCAGAGGTTATATCAGCGTCGCCGGATGTGCCGGAATTTTATCCCGCAGAAGTTCTTTTACATGCCAGTAAATCTACTGACATGAGCCTGTCACATTTAAGAACACTTAAATGCCATCGACCTGGTCCGGAATCGAACCCGCAACCTTGGGCATAGAAGGCCAGCGCTATACCAACTCGCCAACCAGGTCGACTGATCAGGAAATGACTGAGTCGAAAGTTATAAGCAAAAAGAGTTATGTGGAAACAGAATTGCAATTTCGCAAAACGTGTCCTCCTTCCCTTAACCTATGGAATAGCCGTGGAAAGATGGTATGGGCCGGATGTCTCCTACGTGGGTACTAGGCCCGATACAATCTGTGAGCTTGTCTACTGTTCCCATTGGCTCATCCGTATTCGAAAATCAGGTCTGCTTATTCCGCTCTCGTGCACTCCTCCATTTCACTAGGACTGATCGACTGGACACTGCAACTTGTACACATACACTGCTGTCTACAGACGTGCATATCATGACCTACCATGCCCGTTACACATTACGCTATCTGCATTGCTTTAGTGTAGTTTCCTGTCCCCATCCCTCAGACAGCGCACTGAATGGAATACTGTAAGTAGACAACGTAGACAACGTCAGATGAATGCAGTATGTGTAAGATGTACAGATAAATATACATACATGAGGTGTACAGAGAAATAAAATTATTCCATTTACACACAACTATTTTTGCTTGTAACTTTCGACTCGGTCATTTCCGGACCAGGGTTCCTTATCTCAAATTGATACATGTGCCCTTCGCTATCATCCCTGAAAGTTTGTATCACTAACCCGGAAACACCCTGTATATACGAATATTGCAATCTCTTTCCAGATATTCAGAAGATTTAAGATTTTAATAATTGTGAAGTGGAGTTGCATAAGTTTATTGATTTTACACATATATTAGGATAGATTCCCAATATTCATGATTTAAGATATTACTGTAGTATCATGAAGTGAATTTGCGTATCTCTATTGAGTCTACAAATGTATAAGAATCTCCTTCCCAATATATTCATAAGATTTAGAATTTTCGTATTATGAAATGGAGTTGCATACGTCTATTGAATTTACACGTAATGTATTGGGATCATTTTCGAAATACTGGGAAAATTCAAGATTTTGGTGTCGTGAAGTTGCGTACTTTGATTTTACACATAGCCTATATTAAAATCATTTGTCCAGAATTGAGATTGATGTTAATTTACCTTGTAGTTTAAAATCATACAAAATATAATGGAAATAACTTTGTGATCCAAAATAAATCTGTTACACCGGAAAAGTTATTATTGCTATGATTACCAGTTTTGTGTCTGATTTTATTTTTTTCTGTGTTTTATTATGACGCGTATCAAGAACATGGATATCGTCGTTGTTCCTGCAATAACTCCTATGTGACATAGGCTATTTATCGATTTTCAGATTTTTGCTATATTAAATAACTTAAATAGTGATACAGCAAATAATAAAATCTCCTATATTTCTTTCTTTCGAAAATTTAAGAATTCACAGTCTCCTATGTAATACTGCCATAGAATGAATAAATGTGTTTTTCTTCCTATTGAACAATTGATATTTTGCATATAGGAGTTATTGCAGGGACAACGACGATATTAAGAAATACTTTCGTTTTCGTAAATTGAAGAGAATAAGATGATTTTATAAATTATTCCTATTTAGCATAGCATATATTTGGTCCACGAACATGGTTAACATGCGTAATAATAAAGTTGAAATAATACATAAAAACGATAAAATTTCTTGGTGTTATTTTCTTAAGTACGGGAGCAAATTTGCAGTGTTTGTAAATGAGAGAACTCAGGAAGAATTGTCTGCCATTCGTTCAATTTTTATTTTGCAAACAGATGACTCTGAATACAGTTAAAGACTGCAACCTTCTCCGATTTTGAATCACAAAAATAGGAAAATATATACCTAGAATTGTTGAGAAGGTTCTGAAGACTGACAAGGTCACTGATATTTGCAAAACGAAACGGATGTGTTTCTACAATGTTGGGTATTTTATTTTGTAAACAATAATGTATCCATTGAAACTGAAGCGGTAGGGACTAATCCAACCTAGTTTAATTTTAATTTAATCTCTCAATCAAATTCAGCTGTAACCAAAGTCTTAATTCGTGGAGCTTGTTTCATGGTAGAACATTAGAAATAAGTTTTTATATTTATGTTGTTAGTGACTTGAGATTTAATTTACTGTAAAATAATACTGTAGTTATTGCCTTGCTCTTGGTGCTGATTATAGTGCACGTTTTTTTACAGGAGTTAACTTGACCACAGCTTGTCGTTAGGCTACCGTAAATCTTCTGTTGCTGGTATCAAATATCGAAGAAGGAGATTATGGTGAGTAACACAGCTTACTTTTGCTTTCAGCACGCAGTTTTCATCAAGAAATTATATACCTGTAGTTCATTTATCACACTAGTACTACAAGTTACGTGGCAACAAATTTCATTTTTTAGTTTCGAGCTGTACGAAATCATGTTCACCATAATCATTTTATCTGAGACTCTAACATGTGCACACGGTTTTGATAGTAAATTAACTTCTTTTATTTATTTTCTGATTTAACTACTAGTTTTGAGTTAATTTCGAATGTGGTGAGGACATTAGTGTTTGGTTTTACTCTTTCAGATTGTCACAATGTAACTATACAGGGTGATCCGTTTGGGAAGACATGAAATAAAAACGTGATAAAATGAGAACTGTTGCTGTTTATTGTTAAATAATTTGTACACGCATTCTAGAAGAATGGGAGTTTTGTCAACGTGCCCACCATTGCGAACATGACACAGTTCATATGTTGTTGTTGTTTAGTTAACTGGCCGAAGACAGATTTGAACCTCATAAGTAACACAATAAGGCATCACGAATGAGACAACTAGGCCAGGAGATAATGGGGTGGGGTGGCCAGTTCCTTTCCCCCTCCAATGCATACATCGCCGATTAGTTACATATTACACTAATCAGACTTCAGATGCATACAAACAATTATTCATCCTTTGACATCTTGAGGTTAATTTCTCACATGTGTGGTCTAACATTTCAGGGGTAACTTTCTCAAAAACTGGGAAAATCTTTGCTCATGAATCTGGTAATGGCAGAGCCAGCTTTGGTGACTATTGTGAATTATTTATAACTGTAATAACGATGATTCAATTTGGTTAATTAATTATACTCTGTATTCTTTATGAGTCTGGTAACGTTTGAGTTATTTTGGGTGCTGCACTGTTAGTTCTCTGTGAATCTGGTAACGATGGGGTCAGTTTGGGTGAGCGTACTGTGAATTATTTCTGAACTTGATAACGATTGAGTCAGTTTGGGTATTCGTACTGTGAATTTTTCATGAATCTGGTAACGATAGAGTCAGTTTGGTTAACTGGCTGTGGATTATTTAGAACTATTGTAACGATAGTGTCAATTTAGTTAATAAATTTTACTGTGAATTCTTTATGAATCTGGTAATGAAGAAGTTAGTTGGAACAGTTGTACTTTGAATTATTTACATATCTGTTAACGACGGAGTCAGTTTGGGTAACTGTAGTGTGAATTTGTTTATAACTATAACGATAAAGTTAGTTTCAGTAACTGTACTGTGAATGCATTATGGATCTGGCAATGATTGAGTCTGTTTGATTGTCCGTATTGTAAATTTCTAACGAATCTGGTAATGGTAGAATCAGTTTTGGTGACTGTACTGTGAATTATTTATAACTGTGATAACGACAAAGTCAGTTTGTTTAATTCTTTGTAGTCTACTGTGAATTCTTTACGAATATGGTAATGACGAAGTCAGTTGGAACCACTGTACTTTGAATTATTTACGAATCTAGTAACGATGGAGTCAGTTTGGGTGGTTATACTGCGAATTTTTGTTGAATTTGGTATAGTCGCGACACTGTTATTCCCGGCGTGACTCCTCCTCTTTGCTTACGTCTTAGGAAGTGAAAGCTCTATAAAGTCTAGGTAGGTAGTATCCTTCGCCATTTTTGTTCTTTCGTTGCCGAGCTATCATACGAGGAATCTATTTGCCACACCGTTAAACATTATCATGTCGTAGCTCCTATGATAACAAATCAAACGCACTGTAATTCAGCAAATAATTGAGCGGCAAATAACGTCTTCGTGTGCTTTCTGCGAACGCCAACGAAAGAGCCAAAATGGCGGGCGATTATATTAAGTATTTATCGAGCCTTAACAAATGAATAACGTCTTCATCAGCGAATCACAAGACGCACACGTTTAAATGTAGCCGACCTGGAACGCGATTGGCTGCCGGAAATTAGAGCCACGGGACTATAGAATGAGAATTCTTTATGAGTCTGGTAACATTAGATTCATTTTTGATGACTGAACTGTGAATTATTTATGAGCTTGATAACGATGGAGTCAGTCTGGGTAATCGTACTGTGAATATTGAATGTTAAATGTTATGTTTTATTTAACGACGCTCGCAACTGCAGAGGTTATATCAGCGTCGCCGGATGTGCCGGAATTTTGTCCCGCAGGAGTTCTTTTACATGCCAGTAAATCTACTGACATGAGCCTGTCGCATTTAAGCACACTTAAATGCCATCGACCTGGCCCGGGATCGAACCCGCAACCTTAGGCATAGAAAGCCAGCGCTATACCAACTTGCCAACCAGGTCGACGTGAATATTGAATATTGAATGTTTTATGAAAATGATAACGATGAAGTTCGTGCTAGTGACTGTATCATGTCTATTTATATCGATATCGATCATGTCTGTGTATATCGATTAACTTACCCTAGTTTAAACATTGTAGCTATTAATTGTATGTAAATTAATGATGATATGAATCCTAATGCACTATCTAAAACAAGTTGTCTCTCTTTGGGACATAATAGTAATAACAACAACAACTATGTTTGTATTATAGATTTTACTATTGTTCAGTATTTGATGACAGGTATATAGTTTGTAACCGTAAGTAATTTTATTTTTATTTCTTTACTATCGCAAACCAACTATATAATAGGTGTTTTATTTGTAACTAAGCCAATTTTGTGCATTATCTCTTTACTATTGCTTAAAATTGTGTATACAATCACGAATTTATGTAATATTCTTGCAATTTCTCTACACCTTCGATTATAATTTCTAATTTTATTTAATTTTGTTTTAACTGAAAGTAATTATTGCATAAGGTATTTAGTATTGTTTACTGTCTATTAATTACTGTATTTATATTGTAACTATGACTCATTCCTACTATTAATTCTTTAAAATTGTGTATTAACTCTACATAATGTATTTCACATGTAAGAAACTACAACCCTAATATACCAAAGGTAAAATAGGGTTTCAATATTTGGATAACAATAATAATAATGAATAATTTGAATAACAGGAACAATTTTTCCCTCGAAATTATTCAAATCAACTTTACAGGGAGTTATACCTGAAATCTTGATTTGCATAATACACGTCACTGTTCGTTAACAGAAAGCCACAATTTAAGTCACACGGAGTTAGTGTGCACTCGAAGTTGGTTGCTTGACGGTTGTCAGCCCACTTTGAGGTCTGTGGATATAGAGGGAAAAATTGGATCGGTGTCGGTTAGAGTTCCCGAGTAGCTCAGTGGTAGAGCGTTGGTACGTTAAACCAAAGGTCCCGGGTTCGATACCCGGCTCCGGAACAATTTTTCCCTCGAAATTATTCAAATCAACTTTACAGGGAGTTATACCTGAAATCTTGATTTGCATAATACACGTCACTGTTCGTTAACAGAAAGCCACAATTTAAGTCACACGGAGTTAGTGTGCACTCGAAGTTGGTTGCTTGACGGTTGTCAGCCCACTTTGAGGTCTGTGGATATAGAGGGAAAAATTGGATCGGTGTCGGGGTTAGAGTTCCCGAGTAGCTCAGTGGTAGAGCGTTGGTACGTTAAACCAAAGGTCCCGGGTTCGATACTCGGCTCCGGAACAATTTTTCCCTCGAAATTATTCAAATCAACTTTACAGGGAGTTATATCTGAAATCTTGATTTGCATAATACACGTCACTGTTCGTTAACAGAAAGCCACAATTTAAGTCACACGGAGTTAGTGTGCACTCGAAGTTGGTTGCTTGACGGTTGTCAGCCCACTTTGAGGTCTGTGGATATAGAGGGAAAAATTGGATCGGTGTCGGGGTTAGAGTTTCCGAGTAGCTCAGTGGTAGAGCGTTGGTACGTTAAACCAAAGGTCCCGGGTTCGATACCCGGCTCCGGAACAATTTTTCCCTCGAAATTATTCAAATCAACTTTACAGGAAGCTATACCTGAAATCTTGATTTGCATAACACACGTCACTGTTCGTTAACAGAAAGCCACAATTTAAGTCACACGGAGTTAGTGTGCACTCGAAGTTGGTTGCTTGACGGTTGTCAGCCCACTTTGAGGTCTGTGGATATAGAGGGAAAAATTGGATCGGTGTAGGTTAGAGTTCCCGAGTAGCTCAGTGGTAGAGCGTTGGTACGTTAAACCAAAGGTCCCGGGTTCGATACCCGGCTCCGGAACAATTTTTCCCTCGAAATTATTCAAATCAACTTTACAGGGAATTATACCTGAAATCTTGATTTGCATAATACACGTCACTGTTCGTTAATAGAAAACCACAATTTAAGTCACACGGAGTTAGTGTGCACTCGAAGTTGGTTGCTTGACGGTTGTCAGCCCACTTTGAGGTCTGTGGATATAGAGGGAAAAATTGGATCGGTGTCGGTTAGAGTTCCCGAGTAGCTCAGTGGTAGAGCGTTGGTACGTTAAACCAAAGGTCCCGGGTTCGATACCCGGCTCCGGAACAATTTTTCCCTCGAAATTATTCAAATCAACTTTACAGGGAGTTATACCTGAAATCTTGATTTGAATAATAATAATAATAATAATAATAATAATAATAATAATAATAATAATAATAATAGTTTAAACATCTCTATTGTGAATATCTTATAAGTCTAAGGATAGGACACTTCTGTGAGTGGAGATAGCATCCACTGTGAATGTGGTAGCTGTGAAGTTAATATGTGTGTCCGTGCAGTGTGCGACTGTACTCGCAGTGCTGTTAGTTTGGCGGAGTGTACCGGAGTGTCGGTTCGATGTGAGGAGCCAGCCAGCGTCTCGCTGAACAGTGCGCTCTCGCGGTATCGGCCGTTCAATAGCCTCACGTTGACATAACCTAACCAACAATGCGGCTCGGAACTGCAGGATTAGTCAGGTTCCACATGAATACCGCAAATTAATGAATTCATTACATTTAATACACCAGTTCACACTATAACATTATGATTGATTAGCCTGTTTATTTGCGGTGTTCATGTATTGGCCTGAAAAATGCGCTCCATTTTAGGACTAATTGTTATAAAGTAAGAGGAAATGTACCTTAAATCACACTCTGAACCAGTGATTCCCAAATTTTGGAAAGCGCGACCCACTTTTGAGCGAGACTTTTGTTTACGACACCTCCTCCCACCCCACTACTGTACCGGTACGTAACCCATTTTTTAAAGTACAAATCTCTGTAAAGTCGAATACAACTATAATTTCACTTAAAACCGGTGGATGCCACCCAACTTGTAACGTACCCGTACCGGATACCTTTGCATTTATTTCATCAAGTTGGTCAAAATTATAGACCGTTACCCTTAACAACACGCTAATCCCTTATTCATCTGTCGTAAAAAATCTTGGCTTCTTTTTTGATAATAATCTAAGTTGGAATTTTCAAGTTAAAGAAACGATAAAAAAAATCTGTTCCTCCATTCACTGTTTGAGTCGCTTGAGAAACTTCTTGCCCCAGCAACTAAAACTTACCCTAGTGCAAACCCTAGTAACGCCGCACTTCGATTATTGTGACGTTTTGTTAAGTGACCTAAGTTCTGAACTGTCAGTCAAGTTACAGCGAGCTCAGAATATGTGCGTCAGATACGTGTGCAACATCCGACGGTATGATCACATATCACCGTCCTTCGCAAGTCTCTCGTGGCTCCGACTTAAAGAACGTAGAACTTTACACTCTTTGTCTTTACTCTTTCGAATTCTGCACACTTCAACACCAAATTACCTTTCGTCTCGTTTCTCTTATCTATACTCTAACCACGACGTAAATACCAGATCACTTATCTGTGGCACGCTAAGTATACCTCTTCATAGAACATCTTGTTATTCATCATCTTTTACAATATCCACCTCGCGTCAATGGAATTCCTTGTCACAAAGTATTAGGGGCTGCAATACAATAAACACCTTTAAGAACAGCTTAAAAGATAACCTTATTAGCATTTCACTCCAATCATACTGATTTAAACTATCACTGACTACATTGTTACTTTTTTCTTTAGACATCATCCTGATTGTGCTGTATTTTAATTGTCTCGTAATAATCTCTTTCTATTATCTAATATTATTTGAAATATATTAACATTCTATGTATTTTAGTTTAATTCTGCTACACAGTTTATTTCAGTGTTTAATTAATAGTTCATAGTATTTTGTTGTTTAATTCGTAAATAACTTTTGTATAAATGTAATTCTCATCTAAATCAAATTGTTGGATTCTTTGTAAGTTCATGCATGTGTATATACACTTTTTGCTGGTTGAGTGGAAGAGAAGGCCTTACGGCCGTAACTCTGCCAGCTAAAATAAATCATTATTATTATTATTATTATTATTATTATTATTATTATTATTATTATTATTATTATAAAGTAAAGTTTACTTAAAACATACCTTGGTTCCGCGGACTTACAGAGACCTGCTACTCTATTACTCTATTGGCAAAGTGCATCAACATCGGTTAAAAACGCAGTAATCATAGATTACGAAACGACGGTTAAACAGTAACTGTGGTTAAAATGTAATTTCTGTGCACCATTCACAATCACCGATTACTTAAACATGGCTAGCTGACACCTCATTTAACCAGAGTAAAGTCTATGATGGTACACTGTTTCTACAAAATGGCTAAAGGAAAGCATCCATACCACTGCAAAGATAATAGTCAAAGTCTAAAAACGACTGTGCTACATCAAAATGAACGTGTCCTACATTTTCGCGTTGCATTTGTTTGCCTTCCGGCCCTGTTATATTTGCGAGTTGCATTTCTTTGTTTTTCAGTGTTGTTAGGTTAAAATCGTACAAAATGGAAAATTGGATGCAAAAATGATTATATCCCAATGTAAGGTTGAAGTATTGATAGACTTACTTACTAGATGTAAATATATTACATAAAAAATAAGTAATATCCATAAAGGAAAAGGATGCAGAAGATGAGTAGGAATGTGTGTACGATCCAGGACCCCATTTACACCAGGGAACTGTTCATTATCCTAAGATCCATCCATAATCTCTCTTTCTTCAGCCAGTGACATAGAGAAAGAGATATTCGAGTATTCCCTCTTAAAATACAGAAAATGACAGTTACATAGAATCGTAACATAAGCAGCCGATCCACAGGAGAAATATGACTGTTCTTGTGTTATATCAAGTGATCCATTTGTAGATTTTGATAAACGAAATCCCTCCTGAAATTTTCTGTCACCTAATTCCTCGTAAGAATTCTCTCTTTCCACTAAAGAAACTTCACGCTCACGCTCTATCCAAGTAATTTAAGTACTGTATTATAATAATCGTCTTCGAAATAAACACCTGTGGCTCTGGCCGCCATTTTGCTTTACTTGGTCTACTAATCACTGGTTATCTTCTTTAACCGCTCGAATATGGCCGGTTAGAGATTACTGTGGTTAACCTCCAATTTAAGTCATAACCGAGGTCGATCCACTGTAAAAATGCTTAAACAAGGGTTAGGTGACAATTTTAACCAGTGGTTACACTAACCGACGTTGATGCACGTGGGCATATGTATATGATATTAATGGCAACTCTGGTAACTATTCCAATTTAGAATATGTTACTTCTTCTCGGGTTCTCAGCCAGGTGAGTTGGAGATTAGCTTCCAAGCTTTCGACGGCTAGCTCTGCCATCTTCTTCAGGGATGAAGTGATGTGGGACGAAAAATCGATCGAAAAATCAAAAGAGGAGATTTGGGAGGACAAATTTAAAAGGTACGCAAACGCGTCCTTGCAAGGGTTTGGGGGCTGTAAGAAACTAGATATGTGAGCTCCAAGCCTGTTGGCCACTAGTCTCACTCCGGGTTACGCTGCTCCACTGAAGGAGTTCTAGAAAATTTTGAAGGGGAAAACCGAAAATGGACGTAACCTCTTAGGTACCACATACGCGAGGGGGACGGAAATGTGATCAAAATGATCACGGGACGGGGCGAGGAGGAGATGGCTGGTGTAAATCTGCACATTGAAATATGTCTATCCGGTATATATGCAAAAGTAGGGCTTCCCGCTGCGGGCCAATCAGGAGCTAGTTCCTAGTCCCGACCGCCAGGCGCATTCTTGGACAAGACATTAGGTTACTGGGACTTGGTTATCAAGGAAGCCATCGAAATCCAGCTAGATGGCAACAATTTCAACAGAGACGGGGGTCTACAGCTGAGTACAGCATGGAAACCTGCCATCAATACGCTTAGACCACCAGCACACGGCAGACAGTCGGGACCAGCAAGTAGCTCCTGATTGGCTGCCGCTTCCACCAACCAGAATGCGCCTGGCGGTCGGGACTAGGAAAAGCTCCTGATTGGTCCGCAGCGGGAAGCCCTACTATTGTATATATACCGGCTAGGCATGGTCCCACGTCCAATTTCGGCTTCCCCTTCAAAATTTTCTAGAGTTCTTCAATGGAGCAGCGTGACCCGGAGTGAGACTAGTGGCCAACAGGCTTGGAGCTCACATATTTAGTTTTGTACAGCCCCCAACCCCTTGCAAGGACGCGTTTTGCGTACCTTTTAAATTTGTCCTCCCAATTCTCTTTCGATTTTTCGATTTTTTCGTCCCACATCATCATCCTGCCTAAGGTTTTTCCGTGGTTTTCCTAAGGCGCTAAGACAAATGTCGGGATGAGCCCTAAAACAAATGGGCCACGGACCTGCATTCATATCCCCATGAATCTCCCTAATTACTCTAAATTAATTAATAATTACATCTCTCCCCTCTCTTCGTAATTGAGTCACCATAAAGCCAAATGGCTGGTCTCTAAATTGAGACGATTCAACAAGGCTCATGACAACAATCACCTCCTACATAATAGCCAATTGGCTATTCTCTTATATTGAGACAACTCATCCTGCCTAAGGTATTCCGTGGTTTTCCTAAGGCGTAAGACAAATGTCGGGATGAGCCCTATAAGAAATGGACCACGGACCTATATGCCCTTCCCCATATATATTCCCCTTTTCTTGTAAACGACGTATGCCCTAGTTCAGAACCTATAAATTGTCTATTAAATTTACGAGGTCACTCAATTAGTCGCAATTTTAAAGGACAGGGACCTCTCAAATTGCAGATTTAGATTTCACGGCGCTTCTTCCGACGGTCTTCACATGCCTTGTCATCGAACAACAGATGACAGCGTCTTGCCATCCTAACGGCAAACACCAGCCATCTCCTCCTCGCCCCGTTCCGTGATCACTTGATCAAAATCAGTCCCCCTCGCGTATGTGGTACCTAAGAGGTTACGTCCAATTTCGGCTTCCCCTTCAAAATTCTCTAGAACTCCTTCAGTGGAGCAGCGTAACCCGGAGTGAGACTAATGGCCAACAGGCTTGGAGCTCACATATTTAGTTTTGTACAGCCCCAACTCCTTGCAAGGACGCGTTTTGGGTACCTTTTAAATTTGTCCTCCCAATTCTCTTTCGATTTTTCGTCCCACATCAACGAGCTGTGTGTGGTCTAGTGGTAAGATGGCTGACATCTGTTCTAGAGGTTGTGAGTTCGCCTCCCGACGGTAAAATCAATCCTAACGGCAAACACCAGCCATCTCCTCCTCGCCCCGTCCCGTGATCACTTTGATCACATTTCCGTCCCTCTCACATATGTGGTACCTAAGAGGTTACGTCCATTTTCGGTTTTCCCCTTCAACATTTTCTAGAACTCCTTCAGTGGAGCAGCGTAACCCGGAGTGAGACTAGTGGCCAACAGGCTTGGAGCTCACATATTTAGTTTCTTACAGCCCCCAACCCCTTGCAAGGACGCGTTTTGCGTACCTTTAAATTTTTCCTCCAAATTATCCCCTTCGATTTTTCGATCGTCCCACATCACTTCATTCCCTGAATAAGATGGCAGAGCTAGCCGTCGAAAGCTTGGAAGCTAATCTCCAACTCACCTGGCTGAGAACCCGAGAAGAGTTATTCTATATCAAACGCCGGGAAAGCCTCAAGTCATACAATGTGTTACTTCTTTTTTTTTGTTGGTTATTTAACGACGCTGTATCAACTAATCGGCTATTTAGCGAGATGGTATTTGGCGAGATGAGGCCGAGGATTCGCCATAGATTAACCTACCTGATATTCGCCTTACCTCGGGAAAAACCCAACCAGGTCATCAAGCGAGAATCGAACCAGGCCCGAGCGCAAGTCTTGATAGGCGGGCAAGCGCCTCAACCGACTGCACTACGCCAGTGGCTGGTGTTATTTCTTCGTTCCATGACAAGAAAGCCTTTGCCGTTTTTATTTCTTTATTTTACGACGTTTTATCATAGCAAATGCAGTCCAATGTTCACCTTGAGCCGCAGTTCGAAATGCACAGATAATAGGTTGGGGTGGAACTTATAAATCCAACCTATATCCGTTAATTTTATTACACAAAAAGTATTAAAAATTCGTTTAAAAAAGCAGAAAGATTACTCAACTGAATTGTTGTTTAAACATTTCAAAGTTTTCAACATTAAACAAATTTATTATTTTATTTTATTAAAATATTTTCACAGAAATCTTAATCATTTTTAAAGGTATTATACATAAATATAGAACTAAAAATACGAATTCTCTCCGTTTGTCTGAACCAAAATGTAAAACCAATGCAGCTTTTTATCATAGCATGAGTCAAAGTCCCAGATTATTAAACACATTTTATTCTAATAATATTATAACTACGAATCCTCTCCAAATTAAAAAAAAATGTATTGGATTTATAGTTTGGGTTTAAACATATTAAACACTATTTAATCTGTATTCACTCTCAATTTTAATTTTATTTTTGTCTGTATTGGAATCCCCTCCTGAGCACGAGTCTTACTCATTCAGGAGTGGGCTAGTTTATCTTTCATTTCAAACTTACTAGGAATAAAATAAATAAATAAGTAAATAAATAAATAAATAAATAAATAAATAAATAAATAAATAGTCGCCTATGCGTGCAATGGAACTGGTCACCCTATTTAATTAACTCCTGGCTTAGTTGCCTCATGAGTGATGCCTTATTGGTGTCACTTATGAGGTTCAAACCTGAATTCGGACGGTTGACTAAACGGCAACAATAGTAGATTCATGCCGTCCATTTTTAAACCGAAACAAAAGAATTAAACATTCAAATTAACACAACAGTAGTTTCATTCCCGTAACTGGGTGACGTATCTACGCACTGGTATATCCCAGAGAATATGTTGTATAAATTGTGAATACTTGCACTTGAACAGGTATAATACTGTATAAACTTAGGCCTACAGATACAAACTCGTGTTATTTTCACTAGGCCTACTACTTTACAATGTCATATCTTTTTTCGATTGGCAGAACTGACGGCACAGTTCACAGAAGAAAAATCATCTAATAATCAGTCTCAGATCATAGCATAGTGGTGGCTTTTTTTTTTTAATGGAAATATTATAACCCAGCTGCGGATTTTTAGGCACTAAAAACAGTTGAAATAGACAGTCAAAATAGGCATTCAAAATTCTAAAATCGGCATTTAAAAAGGCACTAACAAATTTCTAATTCTCAATGGCTAACACGACCATAGCGTAGCATTATACACTACTTTCTATAGTAATGTCATTATGGCAGTGAATAACTAAATATTCGTCCGAATGTTGTAATGAGAACTGATGTCTATTGTCTGTAAGAATGTTCTTAAAGTGGGAGAAACTCCCTTCCACTTCACATGAAGTGATGGGGCAATACTTCAGGGATCCGATCTCAGCTGGGGACCAAACCAGTGGGAACGCAGTAATGCCAATGTCTTTTCCTATCAGTGCTTCTGATGACTTTTGCTTTGGCATATCTCCACGGTATACTTCACGTATCACAGCAGAAAACTCAACTCCATACTCAATTCACAAACTCACAAAACGGATACACAGTTTAAAACAACTACCCTAGTCAACTACCACAATGATTCATGCGGCTTTCGAAATTCATTTTTTCTTATTGGTCGATTTTAAATTATTCGATTTCTCCGCGCTCTGCTGGCAGTAAAACGTAACACTCAGAATTATCGATAGTTCTGTATCACTTCCCTCTGCTAGATAAAAAAGAAACAAATTACAGATTAAAAAAATATCGATAGAATGGTCAGTAAATTCAAGTATAATATATAATACGGATATTTAGGCAACTTTTAGGTATTTACTAGTGAAATAGGCAATTATAGGTTATGTCTCGTGACCAGAATATTGTACGAAATGGAAATATAAAAATTGGAAATTTATCTTTTGAAGAGATGGAGAAGTTCAAATATCTGGGAGCAAGAGTAACAAATATAAATGATACTCGGGAGGAAATTAAACACAGAATAAATATGGGAAATGCCTGTTATTATTCGGTTGAGAAACTTTTATCATTCAGTCTGTTGTCAAAAAATCTGAAAGTTAGAATTTATAAAACAGTTATATTACCGGTTGTTCTGTATGGTTGTGAAACTTGGACTCTCACTTTGAGAGAGGAACAGAGACTACGGGTGTTTGAGAATAAGATTCTTAGGAAAATATTTGGGGCTAAGAGGGATGAAGTTACAGGAGAATGGAGAAAGTTACACAACACAGAACTGCACGCATTGTATTCTTCACCTGACATAATTAGGAACATTAAATGTAGACGTTTGAGATGGGCAGGGCATGTAGCACGTATGGGCGAATCCAGAAATGCATATAGAGTGTTAGTTGGGAGGCCGGAGGGAAAAAACACCTTTAGGGAGGCCGAGACGTAGATGAGAAGATAATATTAAAATTGATTTGAGGGAGGTGGGATATGATGATAGAGAATGGATTAATTTTGCTCAGGATAGGGACCAATGGCGGGCTTATGTGAGGGCGGCAATGAACCTCCGGGTTCCTTAAAAGCCAGTAAGTAAGTTATAGGCAATTATAGGCACTATAGAATTCGCATATAATACTCACAATGTCTTAAAATGGATATGTAACTTAAAATTTTCCGCTTTCAGGTTAAGGATTAAAATAGGCATATAGGCCTAGGCATAAATCCGCAGCCTAATTATAACGTGCGTGTGTTTCCTGTGACTTTGTTGATGTAACAAGTGAATCCAGAATAAGTTTTAACTTGAGTTTGTAAGGTTAAAATTTAGACTATATTTTGATGAGTGACAACAATTTTAAAAGAACCTGGAATGCGTGGTGAAATAATACAGATATGGATAACAGATTGTAAAGACGAGAAAAAGAGAGAACTTTTCCACTAGATGGTATAAAATTTTGTTCTGTAACTTTTAGAACTTCATAATTGAGAGTAACTCAAGTTTTATTGAGTCTTTAAGCAAATGTGTGACAGCGCAACATGCAGACGAGATCCACAATATGAAAGTAAACGAATTGTGTCTCCTCGGCACGCAACAGGTCGAACATAACTTCACTTTTACCGATCGCAAACAATGATGTGGACGGCGAAGGAAGAGGTTTACGACGCACGGCATACATTCGTTTATTGAAAACTACTTTTGACAGTGATTTTATAAAGTAAGATATATTTCCCTACTTTTTTTTCATCGTATAGAAAGATGATATATGTATCGTATCTTAAATGCGTATGGCTTTATTGTCTTGTAGAAAATATATATTATTATGATGTACCGAAGTACATATGATATTTCCAATTTGAATCTTGCGTACACTACTTTTAACACTTGAATATAAGTAATTGATTAACTAGCGGACTTACTCGTGTTAATTATGTCTGTGCGGCTTACAGCTGTTTCGGTGCTTCATCACACCATCCTCAGAGCCTACTAGATCTCGGCGTCATCTCGAACTTCTCTGCCTGTTGTGTGGGTGCGTTTGATTGTTGAAAAGTGTTCAATTTCAGTACACACACTATTTGACTCCACTTTTCAACACTTTTCAACAATCAAACGCACCCACACAACAGGCAGAGAAGTTCGAGATGACGCCGAGATCTAGTAGGCTCTGAGGATGGTGTGATGAAGCACCGAAACAGCTGTAAGCCGCACAAACTTACATAATTAACACGAGTAAGTCCGCTAGTTAATCAATTACTAATGATATTTCCGTGTAGATATTCTGCGTCATCATATGATGAAAGATGAGTGGAACTGAGAAAAATAAAATAAATTACTTATCATTTTCAATTTATAATTTTTATATTAATTATTTTGTTTCTGTTAATGATTTAATTGGAATATATGAGAAATAATTTATAGAATTAAATAATATAAATATAATAGAGAAAAATAAAAATAGTATTAATCATCTTAGAGGTATTATTTGTTCTCTCTGACAGCGGAATTTGAACCCGAAATTTTTCTCCCTTGCACTCATCTTTCATCATATGATGACGCAGAATATCTCCACGGAAATATCATATGTACTTCGGTACATCATAATAATCTATGATATGCGAATAATCAGTGATTTAAGACGGCGCTTATTCCGTCGAATCCCGGCCAACTAGTCACTCATAACGAGTGCACCTCAGCACATGTGTGGACCTTGCGCCACTGTCATACATCTACGACGCAGTGCATGAGGGTAGGCCACTAGAGGGAACCCAAGAGGTGGAACTTAAACTGAGAGGATTCGATCCGATATCGGAATGGGAATCCGGTGTGGCTTAGTGGATAGAGCATCAGCACGTAGAGCTGAAAACCCGGGTTCAAATCCCGGTGCCGGAGAGAATTTTTCTCCGTTCCACTATTCTTTCATCATTTGTAGAAAAGAGCTTACTTCGAAAAAAAGGAACGATTTATACTCGTACTTTCACTGGTAGTGTCCCCAGTGGCAGTGATTTTTAATTTAAATTTGAACTTTGATATTGTCCGACAGTCTCTGACATGGTCAGGGAGAGAATTCCGGAGGCGTGGAATCGATATGCTGAAAGATGATGAGTAGAAGGATGTTCTGTGCAGAGGAATAGAGAGAAGGTACATGTTCCGGGTTCGAGGTAGTGAAAGTTAACAAAACGAGATGCTAGGTAAGAGGGTATGGAGGTGTGGATGATTTTAAATAGTAATAAGAGGGAGTTGAAGAATCTTCTTTAAGTGGATTCTAAGACAACAGTTCTAGTGACGGTGTTACATGATCGAATTTTCTAATGTTACAAACGAAACGAACGCAGATATTGTGAACACGCTGTAGTCTATGGGCAAGATCAGTATTTAGATTCGTGAATAGAGAATCGTAACAATCGAAGTGGGGCATCACTAAAGTTTGGATCAGGTTCTTTTTAAGGCTGAGAGGTAAAACGTTGGTTAAGTGTCTGAGGGAATGAATTATGGAGAAAGTTTTCTTACATATGTAGGTCACTTGATTTTGAAAATTTAAATTTGAATGTAAATATACCTCTAAATTTTTTACTTTCTTACTTACTTACTGGCTTTTAAGGAACCCGGAAGTTCATTGCCGCCCTCATATAAGCCCGCCATTGGTCCCTATCCTGAGCAAGATTAATCCAGTCTCTACCATCATATCCCACCTCCCTCAAATCCATTTTAATATTATCTTCCCATCTACGTCTCGGCCTCCCCAAAGGTCTTTTCCCCTCTGGCCTCCCAACTAATACTCTATATGCATTTCTGGATTCGCCCATACGTGCTACATGCCCTGCCCATCTCATACGTCTGGATTTAATTTTCCTCATTATGTCACGTGAAGGATACAATGCGTGCAGCTCTGCGTTGTGTAACTTTTTCCATTCTCCCGTAACTTCATCCCTCTTAGCCCCAAATATTTTCCTAAGAACCTTATTCTCAAAAACCCTCAATCTCTCTACCTCTCTCAAAGTGAGAGTCCAAGTTTCACAGCCATGCAGAACAACCGGTAATATAACTGTTTTATAAATTCTAACTTTCAGATTTTTTGACAGCAGACTAGATGACAAAAGCTTCTCAACCGAATAATAACAGGCATTTCCCATATTTATTCTGCGTTTCCTCCCGAGTGTCATTTATATTTGTTACTGTTGCTCCAACATATTTGAATTTTTCCACCTCTTCGAAGGATAAATCTCCAATTTTTTTAGTTCCATTTCGTACGATATTCTGGTCACGAGACATAATCATATACTTAGTCTTTTCGGGATTTACTTCCAACCCTATCCCCTTAGTTGCTTCAAGCAGAATTTCTGCGTTTTCCCTAATCGTTTCTGGATTTTCTCCTAACATATTCACGTCATCCGCATAGACAAGAAGCTGAAGTAACCCGTTCAATTCCAAACTTTCTTACTATATGTAATTATACTGAACTTTAAAAATTAAACAACAAGGGCCATATTCATAGACATTCTTAGCGCGGGCTTCCGGTGGATGATCAGCGAACTAACGTTTTTCGCATTCATAAACCAGTGTTAGCGATAGGATATGATATGAATCCTGTACAAGTAACCAGTCGATAGCCGGGGCTAGTTTAGCACGCTCGGGCTAGCGAAATGTCTATGAATAGCAGTGGCGAAGCTACGTGGAGGCAATTGAGGCAATGCCTACCCAGAAAAAACCTCAAGATAAAGAATTACAAACAAGCCTACTAACATAAATTTCTCGACCGTAATAATTGTTGTGATTGAGAAAATCAGCAGTTTATACAGGATTCTTCGCTCATCGGCACATGTCAACTACAAAATCTGTTGTGCTCGGCCAGGGTGATGGGCATCTGCGAGTGAGACAATTTCTCGCTTGCCTCTTCTGCCACTTCAACAGGCTTTGGCTTTACGGCAGGGATTGGAGGTGACGGAAAAAGGCGTGAGGTTGTTTGAATTACTAGCAACCCCCTCCACGTCGCAAGGAGGCATGTCTCACGACCAACCACAGTGACCAACAAAGAATATTCAGACTTTTTCTCGCTTGCAGTTATAGTGTTGCCAATTTATGGTAGCTAGATCTAGCTATTTTTAACTAATTTTCAGCGGCAACATAGATGAAAGTTTTGTATTGTATTATTTTTTTGTTAATTTAGCGAGTTTTTAAAGCCCTCTTAGCGACAAGAGTACAAATTTTCTCCATTGATAGCATATTTATAGTGAATTTTTACTGCTGTTTAAGGACTTTATATCACAAACACTGTTGGCAACGCTGCTTTAGTGGGAAATGCTCCTTTTGATTTAGTCGGCGCAAAAGTTACTCAAGACCATTTTTGTTGTTAGAATTAAGAGTGAGTTTACTAGAATGTGCCCGAAATAATGAGTGAGTGAAGATCATTTTTGTATTATTTTCCCTTCAAAGACTTTTAGATTATATTGTCCTAAATGGCCTGGAAAGTGTATATGTGGAAGTGTTCAAATTAGTTCGTTTGTTTTTTATGTTTCCTGTGACCACAGTTTTCTGAAAGGAGTATGAGTACTTTGAAAAGAATAAAAACATACTTGCGTAATTTTGATCAATGAAAGACTCAGCTGTCTCAGTACCATTGCCATTGAGAAAAAGCTAGTGAAAGAACTGATGAGTGACCAGAAGTTCAAGGATCGTGTCATTGACAATTTTGCCACCAAGAAAACTCGCCGTTTGGAACTATTGTACAGAAAATTTAAGGTAAGACTTTCTGCCTACCCACTCTTTAAAAACTGGCTTCGCCACTGATGAATAGCACCCTATATGTCTCAGAACTCAGGAGTTTATAGAAGCCCACGTGATGTCTGTTTTTACTTGTCCACTATACCAACTACTATGAAGAGAAAGTGACGTGTTGCTGCAGGAAATCGACTTCCAGATTTGAACGGGAATGCACTCTTCTACTGATATCGAAAAAGTGATTTTTTTAGCTTATTGTTTGTCTTCCCGAGCGGCTGTGTACAGCGAATTCTTGCAGAGATTCGCAGTGTTAATGACTTGGTTCTTTCCGACGTCTTGGACTTGCTTAATTGGGGTCTAGATTAAGACATACACACTCGAGTCGCGGAGCTGAGAACTCGGACTGGCCGTGCAGGTGACATAATGCCTCCCAACCTGCTTAGAGGATGTGGAAGAAGAAGTGGTCTGTTATCCTGCTCGGGAATCGGCAGGTATGCGGAGCTCCACACCTGGCATCCAGCGGCGTGCGTTTTCACTCATCGCCAGGCTTGTGGATCACAACGCAGCTGAAATGTCATTTAAATGATAACAATGTTACTGGTATTTCATCTTCATTCTTGAATACACTCTTTTAACTCTTGTATAATCACTAGGGACCGGATTTTTATGTAATATCAAAGTGTGAAATATGTACATATTGAATAATTTTGAATAATTTCGAGGGAAAAATTGTTCCGGGGCCGGACATCGAACCTGGGACCTTTGGTTAAACGTACCAACGCTCTCCCAACTGAGCTACCCGGGAACTCTACCCGACACCGATTCAATTTTTCCTTTCTATATCCACAGACCTGAAAGTGGGTTGACAACCGTCAAGCAACCAACATTGAGTGCACACTAACTCTGTGTGACTTAAATTGTGGTTTTTCTGTTACGTACAGTCTCGTGTATTATGCAAATCAAGCTTTCAGGAATAACTCCCTGTGAAGTTAATTTGAATGCCCGGCCCCGGAACAATTTTTCCCTCGAAATTATTCAAATTAACTTTACAACTTTCCTGAAAGCTTGATTTGCATATGTACATATTTATGTAAGAAAAATAAGCTGAGTATGTACCAAAATATGTAAAATCATAAAAATATTTAATATCAATATCTACGCTGGTTTGTATTGTTAAGCCTAGATATTTGTAGTCTGGTACAATTTTTAATTTTCTGTTCTTCATGACGATTTCCACCGTTTCTGAGTATCATCATTTCTGTCTTGTCCACATTCATATCAAATTTGTTCCTATTGCACCATTTTACTATGATGCTTATTGTTTCTTGTAACTTTGTAAGGTCTTTAGACCCTACTACTGTGTCGGCCGCTTATGCGTATGAGATTATTCCCTCCTTGATTTTTACAATACAGAGTAGTTGTATGAGAAAGGTCGCCTTTTGTTCGCTCATATTTACAGTGGACGGTAAGGGGTGAGTGCCTCTTTTACTTCCTGGAATTTAGATGTTATGTTTCGTCCCGAAATATATCCTTTCTCGGGTAGGTAAAAAGGCTTATTTCAAATTGTAAACTTCTTTTTCCTTTTAAAGAAGTAAAAATGAATAAAACCTCCAAATATGTAGATTTATGTAATACCAAGCCATAATATCTTATGTGGGGTAAATATGTAAAAATATGTACTATCAAATTTTAATATATTAATGGTAATTACAAGATTCGCAAGGATTTGTTATTTATATACGGTTAGGTTGAAAGGAATATAATATGTAATTACAAAAAATTCGGTCCCTAATAATCAGTGACGAACTGTTAGGTTATTTGAATACATAATAGGCTAACTACTTCACTGTGTTAACATTACAATTCTGGTGTTATGTTACATCATTGAGTAGTTTCGATGTTGTTTGCATCGTTCTCTAGATCCTAGTGAGTTCCAGCGTTATATTCTGGTTTCTTGTTGTGGTAGGGTGTATTCATGATTGTATCGAAAATACAGTGTGGGACCTATCTCACCGGCCCTAATCGGACGAGAACATCACAGGGGAAGCTAGGAGTGGGGATGTAGTGGAATTGATAAGAGATGTTGACAGGCTAAAGGCTCATTCACAATGAAAATTAAACATAACGTAAGCGTTAACTTAACGTTACAGTAAAATCAAGAAGTCATACCATCATTCACGATGGGAACATAAACATAACAGCAAAGATACTTGGTAACCATGGAAACATAACAACGACGCCATTTCCTCATATTCTGTCGTATACTTCAGCGCTTCACGATTGTGTTTTATTTGCAAATCACGTAAGCATAAGCATGAAAGTTTGGAGTTCGCAAACTTTCATGTTAACGTCTTACGGTAATGTTTATGTCAATGCTTATGTGAATCATTGTGAATGATCCCATTTGGTAGCCTGGGCGCAAACTTCTGTGTTTATGTTACGGTTATGTTTAATTTTCATTGTGAATGGGCCTTAAAGGTCTGAAGATTCAGCTACAGCAGGAGTTAATGCATGCATGCATACATACATACATACATACATACATACATACATACATACATACATACATACATACATACAGTCGCCCTCGGTAGCGTAGTTGGTATAGCGCTAGCCTTCTATGCTCGAGGTATCGGGTTCGATCCCGGCCGAGGTCGATGGCATTTAATTGTGTTTAAATGCGGTAGGCTCATGTCAGTAGATTTACTGGCATGTAAAAGAACTTCTGCTGGACAAAATTCCTGCACACCGGCGACGCTGATATAACCTCTGCAGTTGCAGTTAAATAAACCATAATTTAAAAAAAATACATACATACATACATACATACATACATACATACATACATACATACATACATACATACATACATACATACATAAATGTTCTGCCCAAGGGCAGGTCTTTCACTACAAATTCAGCATTCTCCAATCTTTCCTATTTTCTGCCTTCCTCTTAGTCTCCTCATATGATCCATATATCTTAATGTCGTCTATCATCTGATATTTTCTTCTGGACCGAACTCTTCTCCCGTTCACCATTCCTCCCAGTGCATCCTTCTGTAGGTAGTTTCTTCTCAGCCAGTGACCCAACCAATTCCTTTTTCTCTTTCTGATTATTTTCAGCATCATCCTTTCTTCACCCACTTTCTCCAACACAGCTTCGTTTCTTATTCTGTCTGTCCTTTCACACGCTCCATTCTTCTCCACATTTCAAATGCTTCTAGTCGCTTCTTTTCATTTCGTCGTAATGTTCATGTTTCTGCCCACATACAATGCCACACTTCACACAAAGTAATGTCTTCCTTAGTTATTTTTCCAGAGGTCCGCAGAAGATGGTCCTTTTTCTATTAAAACCTTCCTTTGCCATTGCTATCCTCCTTTTGACTTCCTGGCAGCAGCTCATGTTACTGTTTATAGTACACCCCAAGTATTTGAAGCTGTCCACTTGCTCTACTGTCTCATTTAGAATTCGCAAGTTTACCTTCTTTATCTTTCTTCCGATAACCATGGTCTTCGTCTTGTTTGCATTTATCTTCATCCCATACTGCTCACAGCTGTCATTTAGTTCCAGTAGCATATCCCTTGGTATCGTCTCTTATTCTGCTAACAACGAATAGTATAGTGATATGTTAATGTTTTTATAAACATTGTACTGTAGACGTTATCAGTTCGGAAGCTGGCGAAGTATTCATATTCACTTTTACTTTTATGGTCCCGCGCCGTGGCTTCGCGGTCTAAGGCATCCCACCTAGGACTCGCGTTACGAAATGCGCGCTGGTTCGAGTCCTCATGGGGGAAGAAATTTTCTCATGAAATTTCGGCCAGTGTATGGGACCGGTGCCCACCCAGCATCCTGATGCTACGATAGGTAGCGAAATCCCGTTACGCAAACCAGCTATAACGGCTGGGGGGCTCATCTTGCTAACCATACGATACCTCCATTCTGGTTGAATGATCGTCCACCTCTGTTTCGGCATGTGGCCGTGAGGCCAGCAGTCGGCTGGTCGGTCTTGGTCCTTCGTGGGCTGTAGCGCCACGGATTATTATTTTTTTTTACTTTTATGTTGATCAATGATAATGCAATATTAGAAATTATTATAATATGCAGTTGTTTGATATATATGTGTGTGTCTGTTGATGCAACATTAATTTTATGTTACCTGTTAAGCCAAATATCTTGTGTGTGTGTGTGTGTGTGTTTGTGTAATCTCAGTTGTTTTTCCATATTGACAAAATTTGTAGTGTAGAAAAGGTTTACAATGTTGTGGAATATGTGGCAAACCTTACTGAAATTTGATTTTCTATATACGTTTTCTTGCAGATATCGAAGTTAAATTCTGTGGCCGGGAGGAAAAAGGTCTTAAGTAAAAATTTTATACTTTTCAGGAGAGAAATAGAAAGATTAAAATTGGTGCCAATTATAGAGTTTTTTTAATTAAGAGGTTTTTCCTGGATATTATCATCTTCTAAAATAGGTAATGTTGCTCATTTAACAATTTTTTTGATTATTTACAAAAACAGTCGCACTTAAGCCTTTTAAGACTAGAACCCAAACTGAGTAGAAGGGACTATTTAAACAACGACCTTTTTCATGTCAAAATAAATGAGAAATGTAAATTATCAGGAATGAAAAATGGGTCTTAAACAATAATTATAGTACTATTTACCCTGGTGCTTAAAGTTTTAAAAGGAAAGGGCATCAGTATGTGATAAAATGGCTAAAATACAAGTTAGATCTTTTTAATAGGGAAGCATGGAAAGTAAACATGTGATGGTTTGTAAGGAATAAAGTATTAAATATTCTTAAGTCCTTTATTCTGTGTGTGCTCGATTCAAAAAGTACTTAGGACATTTGGTAACGCTCTATAAATCCAGTCAGGAGTCTTATTTGACTTTAACCGTTTTACTGGTTCTCAGTCAATAAATTAGTATTAAATTGTAACAAAACTAACATAATTCAATTTAAATCCTGTCTAAATTCAACGTCGCAAATTTCTAGCGCAATAATTAACAATAGATCCCTATTAGAAACAACAACAACCAAATTTCTTGGCTTAAAAATCGATGATGTGTTAAATTGGAAAAATCATATTAAAGAAATTACCCCCAAACTAAATTCAGCTTGTTTTGCTATTAGATCTATGCAAAAGATAGTAAATATCAACACCTTAAAAACAATATACTTTGCATACTTCCACTCGGTAATGAGTTTTGGAATAATATTCTGGGGAAATTCCACAGATAGTAACAATATATTTCTATTACAAAAAAAGAGTAATTAGAATAATAGTAGGTGCCAAATCTAGGGAATCGTGTAGGACGATTTTAAAAAAACTACAAATAATGCCCATGGCTTGTCAGTATATCTTTTCATTAATAGTTTCCTCGTATGTAATCGTGAAAACTTTGTAACTAATTCAACAGTTCATAGCATAAATACACGTAAAAAAAAAATGACTTTCATACTCCATCGGCAAGTGTATCGTGCTATCAAAAAGGAGTGCGTTATATGGCAGTAAAAATTTTTAATAGCCTCCCTATCGATATAAAAAATGAAACTCAAAACATAAAATTATTTAGGGCCAAATTAAAGAAGTACCTAATTTCTCACGCCTTCTATTCTGTAGGTGAATTCATGACATTCAATAACACTTCATGAAATTGATACTAAAACTTTGTGTTGTACTAGTAGACTATATTGTAAATCTCGTCTGTATATATTTCATCTAGACTGTGACTATAAATTAAGATTTTATAATAGTATTAAGTTTTTTGACTTGTTCCATATTCTAGCTGTAAGCATGTGTGAATACCATGGAATGTTAATAAATAAAACACAATACAATACAATACCAGATTGTAGAGAAATGTTTCCGCTTTCAGAATATATAAAAATCTCATTTGCACAAAAAATTTACTTAAAACCTTTTTTCTCCCGATCACAGAATTATTTAACCGCGGATCGAAGTCCAGAACACTGCGATACAGGACAGGTTACCTTGCAATGTTTGCGCACGTGTTCTTACAAACTGCACTGTAGACTGTATTAGCATGCGCATGTTGGCTGCCTTGTCCTTGGAAAGGTGACAGTACAAGGCTGTGTGCGTATGGGGCAGAGCAGGGAGTTCTGTCCCTGCTGGCTACACAAGCGAACTGCAACGTACGCTATCTCTAGCGCTGTGAATCCCGTATTCTCTCTCAACTTCATTGTCTTTTGTTTCATGCACCATTCATTTCATTCTTAATTAAATTAATAACATACCAGTCTAGTGCCTGTTTAACAATATATTTTCCATTCACACTGTCATAAGTACCTATAATAATAATAATAATAATAATAATAATAATAATAATAATAATAATAATAATAATAATAATAATAATAATAATAATATTATTATTATTATTATTATTATTATTATTATTATTATTATTATTATTATTGCCTTTCGAGGAAATATGCAGTCCGATCCAAAATAGTTTTAAACGATGAAATTATCGAACAAGTACAGAGTTTTAAATATTTAGGATGTCACATATCTTATAATTGGGAAAACCATATAAAATAAAAAAAATTACAAATTTCAAAGCATGTGTGGGACGATTAAAAGAACATTGCAAACAAAAACAACAAAAGAAACAAAATTAAAGTTTTATAAAGTAATGGCAGTTCCCATTGTGACATATGGATCAGAAAATTGGGCCATGAATAGATCAGATAGAAGATTATTAGAAACGTCAGAGATGAAATTCCTCAGATACGTTGCAGGATGTACTCTAAAAGACCATATTCCTAGTGAAACAATAAGACAAGAACTCAAAACTTTAATTAAATGAAAAAATACAAAGTTACAAACAAAAATGGTATGGACATATTTTAAGAATGGATCCTTCTAACCTAACAAAACAAGCATTATTATACCAGCCACAAAGTCAGAGAGATGTGGGACGTCCTAGAAGACGATGGGAAGACGAATTCTGAGAGCGGAACGGGCCGATGGCCTACCATGAAGATGAAGAAGAAGATTATTATTATTATTATTATTATTATTATTATTATTATTATTATTATTATTATTATTATTATTATTATTATTATTAGCTTGTTTTTAGGGAAGCAGTTTTTTAAATTCTTCGTTTTTCAGTCTTCATTATACTTTCTCTTGCGTACTTTATTAAGTTTCTTTTTATCTCGCATACTTTCTTTTCTCCCTTTTCCGTTCGTATTTTCATTTTTTACTTCCTTTTCTCCTTTGTTTTTCGCACGTTGTTCGTTTTTTCCTTTTTTTGTTATTGGTACCTTCTTTTCATTTTGATACTTTTTGTCCCTTCTGTTTTGCACTTTCTTCAATTCTTTCGTATTACTTTCTGGTTTCTTCTTCGCACTTCGTTTAATTATTTTCCTTTTCCTTCATATTTTATTTTCTATTTTTCCTATCTCACTTTCTTTGATTCTTCATTTGTTCTATATCACACTGTATTTTCTTCTTTCTCCATAATTTGAATTTGCTGTACCTTTTTGTTCTTCCCTTTTCTTTCTTCATTCCTCTCTTCCATTTCTTTTACCTTACTCCTCTTGTGTTCCACTTCTGTCTCTCTTACTTTCTTACTGGCTTTTAAGGAACCCGGAGGTTCATTGCCGCCCTCACATAAGCCCGCCATTAGTCCCTATCCTGAGCAAGATTAATCCATTCTCTATCATCATATCCCACCTCCCTCAAATCCATTTTAATATTATCCTCCCATCTACGTCTCGGCCTCGCCAAAGGTCTTTCACCCTCCGGCCTCCCAACTAATATTCTATATGCATTTCTGGATTCGCCCATACGTGCTACATGCCCTGCCCATCTCAAACGTCTGGATTTAATGTTCCTAATTATGTCAGGTGAAGAATACAATGCGTGCAGTTCTGAATTGTGTAACTTTCTCCATTCTCCTGTAACCTCATCCCTCTTAGCACCAAATATTTTACTAAGCACCTTATTCTCAAATACCCTTAGCCTCTATTCCTCTTTCAACGTGAGAGTCCATGTTTCACAACCATACAGAACAACCAGTAATATAACTGTTTTATAAATTCTAACTTTCAGATTTTTTGACAGGAGACTTGATGATAAATGCTTCTCAACCGAATAATAACAGGAATTTCCCATATTTATTCTGTGCTTAATTCCCTCTCCAGTATATTTATATTTGTTACTGTTGCTCGAATATATTTGAATTTTTCCACCTCTTCAAAGGATAAATTCCCAATTTTTACATTTCCATTTCGTACAATATTCTGGTCACGAGACATAATCATATACTTTATCTTTTCCGGATTTACTTCCAAACCTATCTCTTCACTTGCTCCAAGATATTTGAATTTTTCCACCTCTTCAAAGGATAAATTTCCAATTTTTACATTTCCATTTCGTACAATATTCTGGTCACGAGACATAATCATATACTTTGTCTTTTCCGGATTTACTTCCAAACCTGTCTCTTCACTTGCTCCAAGATATTTGAATTTTTCCACTTCTTCAAAGGATAAATCTCCAATTTTTACATTTCCATTTCGTACAATATTCTTGTCACGAGACATAATCATATACTTAGTCTTTTCCGGATTTACTTCCAAACCTATCTCTTCACTTGCTCCAAGATATTTGAATTTTTCCACCTCTTCAAAGGATAAATTTCCAATTTTTACATTTCCATTTCGTACAATATTCTCGTCACGAGACATAATCATATACTTTGTCTTTTCCGGATTTACTTCCAAACCTATCTCTTCACTTGCTCCAAGATATTTGAATTTTTCCACCTCTTCAAAGGATAAATTTCCAATTTTTACATTTCCATTTCGTACAATATTCTCGTCACGAGACATAATCATATACTTTGTCTTTTCCGGATTTACTTCCAAACCTATCTCTTCACTTGCTCCAAGATATTTGAATTTTTCCACCTCTTCAAAGGATAAATTTCCAATTTTTACATTTCCATTTCGTACAATATTCTCGTCACGAGACATAATCATATACTTTGTCTTTTCCGGATTTACTTCCAAACCTATCTCTTCACTTGCTCCAAGATATTTGAATTTTTCCACCTCTTCAAAGTATAAATTTCCAAATTTTACATTTCCATTTCGTACAATATTCTCGTCACGAGACATAATCATATACTTTGTCTTTTCCGGATTTACTTCCAAACCTATCTCTTTACTTGCTCCAAGATATTTGAATTTTTCCACCTCTTCAAAGTATAAATTTCCAAATTTTACATTTCCATTTCGTACAATATTCTCGTCACGAGACATAATCATATACTTTGTCT
This sequence comes from Periplaneta americana, assembly GCF_040183065.1. Taxonomy (NCBI): domain Eukaryota; kingdom Metazoa; phylum Arthropoda; class Insecta; order Blattodea; family Blattidae; genus Periplaneta; species Periplaneta americana. Next base: position 127,263,201 of record NC_091133.1, read on the forward strand.
TTTCCGGATTTACTTCCAAACCTATCTCTTCACTTGCTTCAGGTAAAATTTCTGTATTTTCCCTAATCGTTTTTTGGATTTTCTCCTAACATATTCACGCCATCCGCTTCTGCCTCTCTATATAGTACATTCTTGTTTATTTTCCTATTTTCGCTTCCTCTTCGTCTCCACTGCATCCTCCTCCTATTTGTCTATGTATATTTCTGTTTCTATTTGTATTTTGCGCCGACATTTCGCCCTCTTTCCGTCCATGTCGAAAAAGCATGCCGATATACAGTATTTCCTCAGGTTTTGCAAATAATGTATCGCTCTAAACTTCATGTCTGAACATAGCCATTGTCTCCAGCTTTTTTGAAATGTTTATGACCCAAAGACAATACAGATGTGTGTATAGGTGCAGTCGTACCCCAGAAGACTGGACTGTGAATGCAGTTCCCGCCAGGCATGGCGTATCGGTCCCTTATTTGTTGCTTGCTACAATGGGATTGCAGGGATAGGTTCAGCTATCAAGTGAATTGCTATTTATTCTATGCTTTCCTTGTTTTGATTCCCATGACGACAAATGAACGTATGGATTGCTTTGATGCGAACCGGGACAAAATTTTATTTAACACGGGAACGAAGTTACGGCGACCTTACGTTCAACTCAGATTTTGGTATGATTGTTAATAACTGAAAAAAGCTATTTCTTTTATCATATACTATATACCAAAAGGCATCAAACATTGATTTTAGCTTTTCTGTTTTTAATTTTAAAAAGAATACAGAAGCAAAACAAAAGGTACACCAAGTAAAAAAGAAATATTTTCAACGTGTTTTAAAAAACTATTTCATTTATAAAGGATATGTTATGGAGTCTGTGTTTAACGATACTACAATGTATTTATTTTCAGGTCTCAAAACGTTCAAAACATACGTACATAAAACACATTTCAGGCTTAAAAAATATTCAATTCAGTTCACCTTTTTAGACCATTAAACATACGAGTAATTAGGCTTCGTCACATATGATACGTTTGAAAAACGCAACTACAATGAAAACTAACAAAATACAACTAAAATTATTAATTAAATCAATTTCACATAATATATATTAAAACTTACCTACAAATGGCGCTCAAGGAACCCGGAGGGTCATTGCCGCCCTCACATAGCCCCGCCATCGGTCCCTATCCTGAGCAACATTAATCCAGTCCCAACCATCATATACTATCTCCCTCAAATCTACTTTAATATTATCCTCCCATCTATGCTTTCACCTCCCCAAAGGTCTTTTTCCCCTCAAATCTTCCAACTAACACTCTAGGTATATTCGTTTCTAGATTCACCCATACGTGCTACATACCCTGCCCATCTCAAACGTCTGGATTTAATATTCCTAATTATGCTAGGTGAAGAATACAATGCGTGCAATTCTGTGTTGTGTAACTTTCTCCATTCTCCTGTAACTTCATCCCTCTTAGCCTCAAATATTTTCCTAAGCACCTTATTCTCGAACACTCTCAACCTCTGTTCCTCTCTCAAAGTGAGAGTCCAAGTTTCACAATTATACAGAACAACTGGTAATATAACTGTTTTATAAATTCTAACTTTAAGATTTTTTGACTGGACGATGAAAGTTTTTCAACCGAGTAATAACAGGATTTCCCATATTTATTCCGCGTTTAATTTCTTCTCGAGTGTAATTTATATTTGTTACTGTTGCTCCAAGATATTTGAATTTTTCCAACTTTTGAAACGATAAATTTTCAATTTTTATATTTCCATTTCGTACTATGTTTTGGTCACGAGACTTAATCATATATCTTGTTTTTTTTCTTTTGACAAAATATAACTAAAATTATATTTTAAAACAATTTGTCATATGATATATTAAAACTATGAGGAATTGGAACAGACTTTTGATCAGTTAATGTTTGAGAATAAGGTGCTTAGGAAAATATTTGGGGCTAAGAGGGATGAAGTTACAGGAGAATGGAGAAAGTTACACAACACAGAACTGCACGCATTGTATTCTTCACCTGACATAATTAGGAACATGAAATCCAGACGTTTGAGATGGGCAGGGCATGTAGCACGTATGGACAAATCCAGAAATGCATATAGTGTGTTAGTTTTTTTTTTATTTATTTAACCTGGTAGAGATAAGGCCATCAGAGGGAAAAAGACCTTTAGGGAGGCCGAGACGTAAATGGGAAGATAATATTAAAATGGATTTGAGGGAGGTGGAATATGATAGAGAATTGATTAATCTTGCTCAGGATAGGGACCAATGGCGGGCTTATGTGAGGGCGGCAATGAACCTCCGGGTTCCTTAAAAAGTAAGTAAGTAGCAATAGCATAAAATACAATTTTAATAGTCAAATATGCGATTTCTGTGTATTAATTTTGTATTGTAATATATAGCAACAAAAATATAGTACAATACCGTACCATTTTAATATGTTAATTATGCGATTTCTAAGTCATGTCTCTGCATCCCCATAGCCCGAGCATAGGCTATGTCTTTACAGAGTGTCTAGTAACACTGTGCTCTGTCTACTAGGTTAGGCGGACTGAAACTCCGTCATCAGAGTGTATCGATTATCTGATAATCCCCACTATCTGCTGGGGTATGGAGACGCTGCTATTCTGGTGGATCTTCTTGTCAACTAAATTTCCATAGTTTTTGTTATTATCCAAAGTGAACAACAGACGCAAAAAACGTTCATTTGTTTAACTTACGTTCTATATTTAGGCTAATACTCATTTGGTAGATTCCCCAGCTACAAATCTAGTAGACCCAGGTTCGAATTCAGTGAGGGGAAATAGAGATTTAACTATATGGGCCAAAAGCTGCTTATGTTTGTGTGTGTTATTGTATGCGTATGTCTGTCTTGGGTTCATATTCATTTACCATATGACCACTGGGGTTACGCTACTTTTTAATGTCGATAAAATTGCGTAAATACCATGAGACTCGAAAAAACTGTCATAACTAGACCAAGGATTTATATGTAGTAAAAGTACAAAAACATGCATGCAACTATGCACTAAAAACCTTATAAATATGAACTAAAAATTACAAAATACGCTGACTATGGAAAGATTTAATGTTCTTTTAATGGGAGATTCAGATAACTTCTAACTATACCCTTACTGTTAAAAAATTATGATAACAAATACACAGTAGGCAAAAAAAAGGCACAAATTTAAATGATTATATTTCAGTAGATAATGATTTCACTTGAAAGTTTATTTCATTGGAAAATTTCACAGCTCTTGTAGACCAGAAAAGTACTGCAATATTTAATTTTTTACCATTTATTAAAACATAATTTTTTATTTTTTTTTTGTGAGGCAGTGCAAAATCGATCATTTATGCCGAACTAAGCATTATTATCTTACGAGTTCAGCAGGCCAAGCCGTTTGTTGTGTTATCATCATTTGTTTTCTTCCGTTTTGAGTTCTCATTTTGTGAATAATGGGTCGCTTAACGAACGAAGACAAGATTTTCATTAAACATTTGCACCAATATGATAATTTATCTGCCCGTCAAATTGCAAGGAACTGCGCTCAGCGAGAATGGTCTGTTTCAAGTGTACAACGATTGATTAGCAAGATACGGACATGATATCCCTCCTGAGAGATTATTGCGTGAAATATCGCATTTCTCAAATTCTCTGATGGTTTCCGCTGGAGTTTCGAAACGAGATCTTAATCGTATGGACTATTTTGTATGGAGTCAACTACAAAAAACAGTTTACTACAAAATAAGAATTCGTAATATCGAACATTTAAGACAACGCCTTCTTGAATGTGGGACCGGCTTGATCAAAGACAGATATCCAGTGCTATTGGACAATGGAAAAGACGCCTACAAATAGTTGTACGGGCAAATGGCGGTCACATAGAGCATTATTTTTAATTTTGATTATTTTAAAGATCATTAATTATTATTAAGTTTTACCGACATTCAGTTTCTGCATTTCGAAGTAATAAATTGTCTTCAAAAACCATATTTTTCGCATTATTGTGTATTGACATTCATAAGATTTTAATTGAGCCTCAAAAAAGCAATAAAAAGTCCTGCTCATCTTTAAAGTCTCCTCTTTCCAACAGTGTATTATTATAAATTAATGTTATGCATTTCCTTTGTTTTGCCCACTGCATATATTAATTTCACATGAGTGTTAATGCACCTGCTTTTGCCGTAGTTGAAATGGCTACAATCTTTAGGATTTTTTTTCCAGGTTTTATTTTGTGAAGGAACGACTTTCTTTAGTTAATACAAGCCTGTATGCTGAAAATGAAAGTTCAGCATCACACGACGTAACTGTACGCAACTTAAAAAAAAAGAGAGACCCTTGTAAAATCCCCAGTAGGCCTACTTAGCCCAGAGTTCATCTGCTCCATGAACACAGATGCCACTTTCTGCAAATGACTTAGACCATTATTTTTCTGTGATTAATTTTTAGAGAATTTCTCCATGGATCAGTCTCTCTTCTTCATCTTCAAGGAATCAAGGAGGGGTAGACCCCTGGTCTCCAGTTTTTCATTGGCCATAGGAACGAGTAGTGTGCTACAAGCAATTCCCTGCAGACAAGGCGAACTGGCGCCTTTCCCTCTATACGGGCTATTCCATATGAAATCGATTAGTAAAAAACCTCGCATTTTTTTATAATCTAATTTTTTTCCCTATTTATACAAGGTACTGAGGAGAGTGCATTTCCAAAAATGTACTATCGAAAGTCAAACGGTTTTCGTATTATTGAGCGACAAATTTAGCGTATTTTAGAAAAAGAAGCCTATTTCAGCGCTCAGAACTCTGGAACCATTTACTGCAGAACATTGAACGAGAGCTCATTTTGAAGCTGACATTTGGTAGGTTATGTTAAGAAGTAATCTTTATTTTTATTGTATACAGAGAGACAGATAATCTGATTTTACTTACTTTTAGGCTTTTTGCCAATTTGTAAAAATGTAAAAAAATATTGAGAAAAAAACCTTGCATTATTAAGAGGGATTCGGCATTGTTTGGTTAGTGGTACGGCAATAAGTTTCGAGGGTATTAAATAGATTATTTTCACACGCCTAGACTTGAACGGCGCAGTACCGCACGCACTGGCCGAGAGCTGAAGATAAGCGAGCGTTGGGCGTCATTTTACTCCTGTGTTTATGAAAACCTGTGATAAAGGTAGCACAGCCATGACTGCTAGACGACACATCACGTGTGTATGTCTCCTGGCCTTGCTTACCTCGGCTAGCTCCCGCCTCACAGTCAGCTGGTTAGTTCACGCGCGTACTATTTATTTTGTGCGAGATCGTGCGTATTTGCTTGTTTTCCGCACAGAACCAATACGCGGTAAGTGTGAAATACCACATTCAGTATTCCCAACGTAACACACACAACAATTTCCCTCTTCTTACCGCTTAAGCGCGACATTCATTTTACTGCTTTAGGCTTTTAACATATTATTTTTAGAGACGTTTAACATAGTAATAATTATAAATTGGAAATTTACCACTGCAATTTCACCTAAATTGCAATGATAATTATTGTTTTTAAATATTTGCAAAAATTAAGTAAAGTCTACTACTCCACGAAACTTATTGCATTCCTGATACAAGTAACATTAAGGAAGCCGTGAAAAAATCAACGAGATTCCAGATGCCGATGTTATTACTGCAATATGTTATATAAATAATATTGTTAAAATATTAAAATGAAAAATAAATCATTACATAACCTTACCGTTTGTTTTAAGTTCGCATTTATAGACTGGGGGGAAAAAAGACAGACGTATATCACGGCCTGCTGGAGTATAGTAAACACAGTAAACATTTTACAGCAACAATGTTGAAAGATATTTTGGTGTTCCGAAGTTGGCGTCATTAAACAGAAACCAACATGGAGATTTCATTACAACTAATTAGAAATTCGTCTTTCAGGTATGTAATAAACGATCTTCGCACAAAATAATGTACGATACACGAGCGGTATGTTTGTTTTCATGTTTTCGGAAATTAAAAAAGCTCAACTACGTTTCGCTTTTTCAATCTTTTCTTCGACCATGAAAACGTCAACATACCGCTCTTGTAACGTATATTACTATTCTTTACTTGATATTTTCAATACTTTCTTATCAACGTGCCATTAGTAAAAAATATGTGTTTATTTGTACTTTCAATGCAGAATCTAACTATATATTTTAAAAATATTTTTTCCTTGGCAAAGGCGTCTTAATGAGGAAAAATCTAAATTTCTCCATATCCATAAAAAGTAAGAAAATATAAACTTTAATTTCTCAGCATCAAAATAAACCATGATTTTGATCATTAGGTGAAAGGGTTTCGGAGCCACAACAGTTTAAAGTTGCTAATTTTATGAAAATACGATAAAACTAAATGTTTTTAATTTAAACACTATGAAGTTCTGATGCCTCAAACTTTGCACAAAGCATTGTATCACAGTTCTCTACGTACAAAAAAAAGTTTTATTGTATTTAGAAATTGTAAGGTCAATTTTCTCTATATTTCGGTCGATTTGAGATGGAATAGCTCGTACGTATTCGCTGGAACTTTAGAGCCGGCTGTCCGTAGCCGTCCGTTTCTGTACTGTGAATAAACATTTTCTTTTCTTCTTCTTCTTAGGGGCTGGCTAAAACCAAGCGCATAAACAACCAAACAAATTGGAATGTTCGGCCACCTCCACAAGTTATATACGAATTATTTTAAACGTGATAATGACAATCATCCCAAGAATAACCCCCTGAAATTAATGATATTACTTACACTTCTCTAGTCATTGTATTAATAATACGTCTTTCTGTCGGTGTTGAAACCATGGAGGTTCAACGTATACACCAGAGTGCTGCATTGGAGTTAAATCGCTCGCTTGAACTAGGTCGAGTGTCGCACCCTCGAGTGAGATAATATCGGTCGTGATACTATCCTAATAAATAGAAGCACAGTACAAGGTCATCTCACCGATATGTCTTATCTTGTATGGAAGGCGACAGATAAGATACACATATGTTTTGCTCACACCGTAAAAATAAGGCTTTATTTTCTGCGTTTATGACAAACGTTTAATGGAACAGTCAATGGAACGTACCAAAACAGGAACATGAATTTATAAATAAAACAGTATGAAAAACTTCGATATACAGTTATTATTGCTAATTAATAATTATCCAATATTTGATTTACCTTACTTACTTACTGGCTTTTAAGGAACCTGGAGGTTCATTGCCGCCCTCACATAAGCCCGCCATTGGTCCCTATCCTGAGCAAGATTAATCCAGTCTCTACCATCATATCCCATCTCCCTCAGATCCATTTTAATATTATCTTCCCACCTACGTCTCGGCCTCCCCAAAGGTATTTTTCCCTCCGGCCTCCCAACTAACACTCTATATGCATTTCTGGATTCGCCCATATGTGGTGCTACATGTCCTGCCCATCTCAAACGTCTGGATTTTATGTTCCTAATTATGTCAGGCGAAGAATACAATGCGTACAGCTCTGCGTTGTGTAACTTTCTCCATTCTCCTGTAACTTCATCCCTCTTAGCCCCAAATATTTTCCTAAGAACCTTATTCTAAAACCTTAATCTCTGTTCCTCTCTCAATGTGAGAGTCCAATTTTCACAACCATACAGAACAACCGGTAATATAACTGTTTTATAAATTCTAACTTTCAGATTTTTTGACAGAAGACTAGATGACAAAAGCTTCTCAACCGAATAATAACACGCATTTCCCATATTTCTTCCGCGTTTAATTTCCTCCCGAGTGTCATTTATGTTTGTTACTGTTGCTCCAATTTATTTGAATTTTGCCACCTCTTCGAAAGATAAAGATGATTTACCACATATATAATATGATAGGTCCATACATAGTGTTCCGCCTATAGGGTAAACATTGGTAATTTCGTGGCAGTTGTTATTTCGTAATACTTTTTCTTTGCTCTTTTGTGAACTAACCAATGGTGTTACGAGATCCAAATTTCCGCTAAGGGATTGCATATGTTGTCCAGTTTCCAGAAACATACAGCTAAGCTTTGTGTGACTATTTTAGTTGCTTCAGTGAGCTTTTATGTTTGGAGAGAGCAAGTTTGCGTCGAGTTCTCAGGCGTACACAATTTGTGGATGTTTGTAATTACATTACAGGCTTATTACTAAAGGTAAGCATATGATATTTGGTACAAAGGTTTATTGTATCTTCATGAAATTTTAGGAAACGTTTTTGGAATTTTAGATATATCTGTAGTCGCCATATAGGCTTAGCTTACTGACAGAAATCTTAGCTGTTTGAGGCGAAATTTTGTTGAGCATTAAGTGTTACAATTTTTAAAATAGTATACAATGTATTACATTAGGAATTTTAGAAATCTGAAGACAAGATGTGATAACAAAAAAGAAAACGGAGACGCAATGGGTTCAGTGTAGCTTCTGTTTGATTTGTTATCATGCTAAGTGTCAATGATAAGTGCTAGATGACTTACTTGCAAGAATTGTGACAGAAGATGGAACATGGCTGCACCAGAGGCAGACAATGGAGTGGCATCATGCAGATTCACCAAAGAAATAGAAATTCAAAAGTACACTTTCGGCAGGAAACGTTATGGCTACTATGTTTTTCGATTCAGAAGGACTCTTGCTTGTGGACATCATGCCACACGGAACCACCATTAATTCTGCGGGTATGTTGCAACTCTCAAGAAACTTCAAGTTCGACTGAGTCGTGTTCGACGACATCGGGAGAAGCAGGATGTTCTGCTATTGCACGACAACGTACAGCCATATGTCAGTCACAAGACCACAGACCAGATCAGAAAATTCGGATAGACAACACTGAAACATCCGCCTTACAGTCCTGAACTGACACCGTGCGATTACCATCTCTTTGGTAAACTGAAGGATCCCTTCGCAGAACGAGGTTAGAAGCCGACTCCCTTGTGCACGCTGCTAAAGAGTGGCTCAGACGTGTTGGTCCAGACTTTTACCGTGCTGGTCTACAGGCCCTCGTTCCTAGGTTGCGTAAGGCAGTTGAAAGGGACGGGGATTATGTGGAAAAGTGACATTTTGTTCCTTAAGGATGCATCTACATTTTGTGAAAATAGCAAAGCTGTAGGATAAAAATATAATTTTTAAACAAACGTTATGCATTACTTTTGGAGTTACCCTAGTAATATAGGCTATAGTAAAGTCCGTAATAAAAGTGTTCACCCTTTCAGGGCAAAGAAGATACCTTTTCAATTTCAATTTTTACTTTGATTTCTTTCTTATTATGTGTTGATTTGTATTTCTATGTTTTCTTGCTATGAATATTAGACGCAATTACTATGTTTGAAGTCTTGTAACAATAAATGAGAATTTCATTTGACTTTAATGAATTTTTCTACAATTCTTCTACCTCTCACGAAATTATCAATGCAATATCACGAACTTGCCTAGGTTATCACGAAATAACCAACCTTTCAGCTTAAGTTGTAAAAGTGGTTTTTGGCACATATTCAAGCACGTATTCAATCTTTTATGTTTCCAGATTTGTATAGCAAGTTATCGTCTTTTAGATGAAAAATTCGGAATAAGGATATATTTACACATTTGCATTTTAAATTTGTTTTCATGAAATTATCACGAAATTACCAATGTTTACCCTATACTGCGACAGTGTAGAAACGTTTTACAAAATAGTATTGATACAGCAGTAGATTAATAACAATATTAGTACAGAGATAACGTCACAGAAAATATAATAAAACGAATAATCATGCTGCACAACTGTTACAGACGCAAAGATTGATATACTAATATTAGAGATTATTATTATTATTATTATTATTATTATTACTAGAAAACTTGATACAGTTCTTGCATTATCGTGATTGTGTTCTCCGTTTATAATAATTACATTTGCATCCAATAACATCTGTCAGATGTGGAAAAAAAAATCACTCCTGTGTGGGGGGGGGGAAATTTACATTTACCTACAACATTTATATTACATTTTAAAGCAAGTTTTGTAGTTGTACTATGGAGAGGTTAGTTAAACACTGCAAAGTTTTGAAATGATAAACATCTGTGATGTTACTACACAGTTCAATACCGTAACAAGAAGGAATGTCTAACGCTCGGCTTATACCTTTCGAGGATTTATCGCTCGTGACAATTTTACCCATCATGCATGTGCGCTACCTATCGGATTATGCTATGAACTACTTGGCGCTCGAGCGAAAACGTCCGATGCAGACCTCTGGTGTACGCCCTGTATTTTTCCCCTTTTTATCATGTCGTAAATTTTAAAGATGAAAGTAAAGTATCCCGGATTTTAACTTTTCAAATATGGCAACCCTAGCTCATGGGTTGAAGTTTTCATTAGCCATTGCAGACCTTAATACCATGACCAGTAACGACTCAAATACTGTGTCGTTTGTGAACTGATACGAAAATTAAAGTTTAGACTGCGGAATTAATTTGACGAAAACTGCAACACAAAATAATATGTACTGTACGTACGAGCGTGTATGTACACGCCTTTCAATAACACAGGCCCAAGTTCTGTTCCACGTTTGGACGTTTTAAGGGCAGCGTGCGGAGGGATTTAATTTCGCCCATGCTGCGGGCTGAATTAAGTCGTCAACAAGTGTCGAGGACGCAGATAATGTCCGGCATGAGTGATTGAGCCATTCATCAATGAATCGATTAATCGCTGGTTCCCTCGACTCCCAAGGATTTGCAGTGCCAGAGAGGCTCTCCAAATGATTGACTGAGTGACCGCCAGGCTGACAGAGCGATTTTTGACTGATTTAATGATTCGTACTTCCGATAATTCCCACGTTGGCAAGAAACGTCGCTTGCAAGAACTTCGAACTCCAAACTGGTACTTTCCGAGTATCGAAAGTTGAATTCATATCTGCATTATTTTTGTTCAGCAAGATAACACTGAAAATATCGATATTAAGAGTAATATATTAAATTGAAATAAATGTCCATGAAGTCTAAAGCGCGCTTCCCTTAGGCGGTGCAATCCGAAGGTCCGTGAGTTCAAATCCCGTCTCTGGCATGGATGAATGTCCTTCTTTAATGTTCTGTTCCGTGGAGGCCCCTACGCTCTGTCGACTTCAGACTAGTGGCGGACCACATACGTGTCGATGTCTAGTGTGTATGGTCCATAGAACATCCCCTACCCTACAGGAAGAGGTTAAACGGAAAAGAAATAAGAAAGGAAGAAAAACAGAAATAAAGGGATAACAAGGATAGATAGATAGATAGATAGATAGATAGATAGATAGATAGATAGATAGATAGATAGATAGATAGATAGATAGATAGATAGATAGATAGATAGATAGATAGATAGATAGATAGATAGATAGATAGATAGATAGATAGATAGATAGATAGATAGATAGATAGATAGATAGATAGATAGATAAATAAATTAGTTTATAAATAACTAAATAAATAAGTAAATGAGTAACTAAATAAGTAACTAAATAAATGAATAAGTAAATAAATTAGTAACTAAATAAATAGGTCAATAAATAAATAATAAATAAATAAGTAAATAAGTAAGTAAATAAATTACTAGAGTTCTACTCTAAAGTAGGTAAAGTTTTTCTGTTTATATTATATTTTGTGTTACAATTATTAGTAAAATAAATAAATAAAAATAAATAAATAGATAGATAAATAAATAAATAAATAAATAAATAAATAAATAAATAAATAAATAGAAAAATATTTAAAATAAAGAAATGAAAAAATACCAGTATTTAACTTTTACTTGGCTATTTAACGACGCTGTATCAACTGCTAGATAATTTAGCGTCGATAGTATTGATGATAGCTAGTTGGTATTTGGCGAGATGAGGCCGAGGATTCGCTATAGGTTAGGTTGCATTACGGCTGGAGAAAACTTCAGAAAAATCCCCAACCAGCAAGAAAAATGACATTATAATCACCATCACCATCATCATCATCATCATCATCATCATCATCATCTCAGTTACATAAATAATTAAACGAATAATTTTCGGACCATGTTTACTGGAACTTTTTTGCTTCTCCATGTTTTTACTTCTAATTCCTAAATATTTGACAGTCACTTCCGAAACACCCTGTATTCATTCATAGTGTTCTGCCCAGATCTTTCGCTGCAAACCCAGCATTTTCCAGTCTTTCCTATTTTATATCTTCATCTTAGTTTCCGCATATGATCCATATATCTTAATACACCCTGTATGGAACCTACAAAAAAAAAAGTTGCAGATAATGTACAACAACACAGCCTCCATCCTAAAGGAATGTGGTAATGCAGAACAAAAGGATGGAGGAAGAGGCAAACCTAGACCACTTTGCACTAATTTATCGACTAGAGACCAGACAGCGAAATTTATTAAGAAGTTAATGATGTGTTGTAGGACGGCAAACAAAATCAGAAAGGATGCAGTTCTCGAAGTGAGTATTATACAATACACATCCTTAAGTGGATGACACGGTGAATGAGTTTTGTGGCGTGGTATACTTGATCGACATTTGAATGTTTAAATAATTTATTGGAAGATTAAGAGATCAATCTGTACCTAATTAACAGATAACAGGCCGTAATTGTTAGAGTTATTTATTGTGACTGGTTAAGAGGATGAGTCTTATCAAATCAACTGTCCTGCGGGAAGGGTAATTAATTATCCAGTTGATCGACTTGTGAACCAAGCAGTTGGGGGATGCTTCTGAGGGCTGAGTGCTGAGGGCTGCGTTCATTGCGGAGCTATTAAACTTCGGCTGGGGAACAAGATCCGGACAAACCATGAAAGTAAACATTTTTCGGCGCATTACACCGATTTCTGCCGAACTCGTAGTTACGACATTTGATTATTATATAATAGGCAACTTATACACGTTTACCTACCCATATATAAAGATAATAACTTAATAATAATAATAATAATAATAATAATAATAATAATAATAATAATAATAATAATAATAATAATAATAATAATAATAATCCGTGGCGCTACAGCCCGTGAAGGGCCTAGACCGACCAGCCGGCTGCTGGCTTCACGCCCACATGCCGAAGCAGAGATGAACGATCATCCAACCAGAATGGAGGTATCGTGTGGTTAGCACGATGACCCCCCCAGCCGTTACAGCTGGTATTCGCAACCGGATTTCATTACCTATCGTAGCTCCCCAAGTGCATCACGATGCTGGGTGGGCACCGGTCCCATACACTAGCCGAAATTTCATGAGAAAATTTCTTCCCCCATGAGGACTCGAACCAGCGCGCATTCCGTAACGCGAGTCCTAGGCGGGATGCCTTAGACCGCGACGCCACGGCGCGGGACATGTGTGAAGATGGGTATGGTAATGTAATGTATTATACTGTATAATTTTAATTAATTGTAGTTTTGAGAGGATTAACTCCATATGTAGATGAAATTAGTGGGGATCATCAATGTGGTTTTGAGTGTCATAAATACACTGGTCAAAAAAAGTTAAGCATAATTAGACATATAACTGTTTTTATTAATTAAAATAAAATAGATAAATTATAATTGGGTTTCTTGGTTCCACAGAATAAACTTAAAAGTAGAAATACACTATTTGTTAACAATGGACTCAATATGAAATGAAAAAGTTGCATTGTTTGGAAACAACGGAAAAGATAAGGGAAGTTGAAATTCGTACATCATCAAAGAAAAGGAGATGGTGCTTTCAGTACCCTGTTTAATAACGTGTTGGTCCTCCACGAACCCTGAGGCACTCTTGTATGCGACGGGGCATACTCAGTACCAATGCATCTAAGCTCTCCTGAGGCAAATTGTCCCATTCTTCCAAGGCAGCATTCCTGAGTTCTTGAATCGTTAATGGGTGATGTGGACGATTGGAAATGGCTCTCCTGAGAAAGCTCCATGCATGCTCTATGCAGTTCATATCCGGTGAGCATGCTGGCCAATCCATTCTTCGGATCCCATGTTCTACAAGATACCGCTGCACACTATGAGCACGATGAGGCCGAGCATTATCGTCCTGTAGAGTGAACCCTTCTCCTACAGTCTCTGCAAAACCACTTACTATGGGTTGGAGGATGTTGTTCTCATACACGGCAGCAGTCATGTTTCCCTCTATTGAAACCAGTGGTGTGCGGCGGCCAAACATGACACCTGCCCAAAACAAGATTGAACTACCAAACTGTTGGTGACGTTCCACGGTCATTGAGGGATGATTTCGTTCCCCTGTTCGTCTCCATACGCGAATAGAGTTGTTGTCAGGGTGTAGGCCCATTCTCACTTCGTCTGAGAATAAAGTTCTGGTCCATTGGTCTCGTGTCCAATTCTCATGTGCTCTAGCCCATCTTGCACGAGCACCCCTGTGATGTGGACGGAGTGCTGGAGTCTTGAGTGGTCTTCGAGCATACAACCCTATGTCATGAAGTCTATTGCGCACAGTTTGGCTACTTACAACAACACAGTGGCTTCGCGCAGGTCATGGCGCAGAGTTGTAGCTGAGGCTATAGGGTTCCTACGTGCAGATAACCTTACATACCGGTCCTGACCTGGTGTTGTTTTGCGTGGAGGGCCTTCGCGAGGTCGATCTGCTATTGACTGGGTTTCCTGGAACTTTCTCCACAGTCTGGAGACAATACTCTGATTCACATGAAGGATGTTAGCAACATCAACTTGTCTCATGTTTTGTTCCATCAAAGTGATGATTTTGATGCGGTCTGCCATTGTAAGGGTGTTCCGAGCCATTGTACTGCACTATGAAGCACTATGAAGCAAAATGACACTGACTGAACTTTGCTCGAATTACAGGCTTTTCTTTACTAGCCGTGATTTGGACGTTACCTAGTGATGCAGACTAAAACAAATGAAAGAGTTTGAATTGGTAAACATAACACGTGCCACATAAAACCAAAAGAAACATAAATATCAGGTATTATTGGGTAAACTGGAAATATGCTTAACTTTTTTTGACCAGTGTAGATCGACTATTGATAAGATTTTTTTGTATTCGACAGATTGAAGAAAATATGGGACTACTGTACGCCAACCAGGAGAAAGTCTCAGGGGAATGTGATACAACGGGTGAATGCTGTGAATGAATGTTGATATCATAAGATGTCATTAGGTCACACACGTGGGTACACGCATCTCCATTGGCTAACTCTCACAGCACAAACGATAACACTGATACACACATCAGTAGCGGCCCGCGGTTACAAAGGTTGGTAGTTCTGCATGAAAAGTAGTGTATTTAGCAAACGCATGCTGCTTATTGCATCTAAATCGGATAACGCGTGTAATTACAGCCCCTTCTCGAAGTTGACTGTGCACCCGAAACTGTACTCCAACCATCCGTGCGCTACACCTCTCCGACCTGGTACAACTAGTCACGTAGTGGAGATGTGCCCCACATGCTTTTCTAGTTTTAAGTCAAATTAACTAAATCCTTCACTCCGGTGTTTGTCCATGTATTTTCTCCTCTAA
This sequence comes from Periplaneta americana, assembly GCF_040183065.1. NCBI lineage: Eukaryota > Metazoa > Arthropoda > Insecta > Blattodea > Blattidae > Periplaneta > Periplaneta americana. Next base: position 127,278,684 of record NC_091133.1, read on the forward strand.
ACAGAATACACGGGTGGAGGAGAAAGCGTTTTCATGAGCGCAGCAAAAAACCAATCGTTTCCATTACACATTTCGGTATTAAAATGACCAGTAGGCTGCATGATTTTCTCGACTTTTTCCAGAAATTTCAATATTTAAATTTTGTGTAGGACGTCCTAATTTCTTAAGTTAACATGCAATTTCTCTTTTAATTTCGAAAAGGGTTGGTCGATTAGGTTTTCATTTCATTCATTTTTAATATAAAATATTTCCTTAGACACACTGACTAATCACATCACCACCCACAGTACTGTAACACACTGGAACTGTAATGATATACAGTAGTCCAGAAGCCTGTGTGTTCTAACGCAGGTCATAAAGAGATGGGGGTGTTGGCTGTTCTTTTGTATATTCGGAGAGAGCTGCTTCGGTTGCAGCTCTAATGCAGTCTTATGGGACGGTGAAGAAAACCAGTTTTCTGCTGCCGACTAACTTCAGGAACTGCGGATCACAGATCCGAAAAGTACACTACAGCTAAAATTCTCTAGCAGTTCAAGGCTCCTACAGACAGTAAAATCTCGAATCGAAGGAGAATGAATTGGAAAAATAAATGAAACAGTGAAGTAGATTACATAAAAGCACGTTTTACATTTTTAATTTTTTCAGGTCCATTTAAATGGCGGTTCTGCAGCTCTGCAGTTCTTATTGTAGAGCCGCCCCTGACACACATATTTATACTACCCTAGTTACAAAATTAGATCACGGTTAATCTCCTGGTCTTTTAATCCCTCCATACAGGAAATAACATATACAGGAGAGCGCATGTTTTTTAAACTGACGTTATAATGGTAATATTATCTATCTACTTCGCTGCAATAGATGACGCAATAGTAAGCACATTCCTTTCACGGTTAATCTCCTTGTTGGAGAACAGTATAGGCTAAGGGCGCAATACATCAGTTATTCATAGATTTCAAAAAAGGCATTTGACTCTATTAAGAGAGAAGTTTTATATAATATTCTTATTGAATTTGGTATTTCCAAGAAACTAGTTCGATTAATTAAAATGTGTGTCGGTGAAATGTTCAGCAGAGTTGGTATAGGCCAGTTTCTGTCTGATGTTTTTCCAATTCACTCCGGGCTAAAGCAAGGAGATGCACTTTTTTACTTTGCTCTAGAATATGCCATTAGGAAAGTCCAGAAAAACAGAGAGGGTTTGGAATTGAACGGGTTACATCAGCCACTGGCCTATGCATATCAAATGAATATGTAAGCAGAAAATTCACAAACTATTAAGGAAAACACGGGAATTTTATTTGAAGCAAATAAAGAGATAGGTTTGGAAGTAAATCCCGAAAAGACAAAGTACTATGATTATGTCTCGTGACCAGAACATATTACGAAATGGAAACATAAAAATTGTAAATTTATCCTTTGAAGAGGTGGCCGCGAAACCAGGTGCCCCGGGTTCGGTTTCCGGTCGGGGCAAGTTACCTGGTTGAGGTTTTTCCGGGATTTTCCCTCAACCCTCAATATGAGCAAATGCTGGGTAACTTTCGGTGCTGGACCCGGGACTCATTTCACCGGCATTATCACCTTCATCTCATTCAGACGCTAAATAACCTGAGATGTTGATAAAACGTCGTAAAATAACCTACTAAAATTAAAATTGAAGAGGTGTAAAAACTGAAATATCTTGGAGCAACAGTAAAAAATATAAATGACACTCGGGAGGAAATTAAACGCAGTATAAATATGGGAAATGCGTGTTATTATTTGGTTGAGAAGATTTTGTCATTCAGTCTGCTCTAAAAAAAAAAGCTGAAAGTTAGAATTTATAAAACAGTTATATTACCTGTTATCCTATATGGTTGTGAAACTTGAACCCTCACATTGAGAGAGGAATAGGGACTAAGGATGTTTGAGAATAAGGTTCTTAGGAAAATATTTGGGGCTAAGAGGGATGAAGTTACAGGAGAATGGAGAAAGTTACACAACACAGAGCTGCACGCATTGTATTCTTCACCTGACATAATTAGGAACATTAAATGCAGAGGTTTGAGATGAGCGGGGCATGCAGCACGTATGGGCGACTCGAGAAATACATATAGAGTGTTAGTTGGAAGGCCGAGACGTAGATGGGATGATAATATTAAAATGGATTTGAGGGAGATGGGATATGGTGGTAGACACTGGATTAATCTTGCTCAGGATAAGGACCGATGGCGGGCTTATGTGAGGGGGACAATGAACCTCCGGATTCTTTAAAAGCCAGTAAGTAAGTAAGTAAGTAAGTAAGTAAGTAAGTAAGTAAGTAAGTAAGTAAGTAAGTAAGTAAGTAAGTAAGTAAGTAAGGTAATATAAATACACTTTTCTCAACATAAGTTATTGTCCATGATAATGCCTGAATATTTCACCTGTTCGTGTACAACTGTGGTACGAATTGTGTGATTCTTTCCATAAATGTTTGTAGTTGCAAGGAAAGAGCTGTGACTGAGAGATTACAAAAACCGGATTGAAATGTACTTTTTGTCAACAACTTGTTTGGAAACGAGGTTGGCTGCATTGTGACTGACTGATTGACTGACTGACCCAGTGCATTGTCACGGTGAATTGCGTATCATGTTTCAATCTGGATAGGAGATTGATTATCCCGGTAGAGGAGCTCCATTGTTGTCTTCAGACGATCCACACGACCACTTTGCTATTAGCTCTAATATTTCATCTCAAATGCAGCATGAAATGTCACGTTATGCTATCACACTGACTTGTAATTGTATTTTTATAGTAAATGTAACAATAGTTGTAAATATACACGCTTCCGGCTCTTAAAATACGAGTCTCTAAGCTCTTGTTACTTTATAGTGCTTTAAGGTTGAAACTTACCATTTCCCCCCTACTACTATAGTCAGGATCTGCTTACTTAATATCCGAAGGTAAAAATCTAACCATTTTTCCCCTATTGCTACATATGCTAGTGGATTATAGTGATTTTCTAGTTTTCAGGTTGAATTTTCTTTTACTAACTTTGTTTCGAATTTTGGTACTGGCAAATACTACAATTAATAGTTATTTTCTAACTGTTACGTTGCCAGCAAACATTTCCACTTGCGATAGAAGAACACTAGTAGAGTGAAAGTAACTATGCTTGTGAAATATGAACATAATTAATAATTTAATAAGAATACCGGTGGTAATATTAGTATTAATATATAAGTCAGTTGGCTACTACAAACCGAAATTATTGCTGCCAACATAAAAGTTAGAAAATAACTGCCATTTGTAGTATTTGTCACAAGGCCTACCCAAAATTCGAAACAAAGTTGGTAAAACAAAATTCAACCTGACAATTAGAAAATCGCTATAATGCACTGGGGTATTTATTAATAAGGGAAAAATGATTAGGTTTCACCCTTACGATATTAAGTAAGCTGATCCGGTCTATACTAATTATCAACAGTAATCTCACTAGACGTTTTGATTTTATCGATAAATCTGCGAGTGGAACACGAGCAGATTTATCTACAGAAAATCAAAACTCGAGTGGAATTTAATTGACTATTAAACGATTAGAAGAAAGTATATAAAGATTAGAAGTAGCGAAGTACTCCAATACAATAAAATATTGACTTACGAAAATACAAAACTGTCTTCAAATGTATTATTATACCATTTCAACATTACAAATATTACGCTAGATGCATGCTAGATGGCAGTAGTGAGCAATGCCTTCTCGTAGAGAATTTCTCGATCTATTATACACGATGGCAATGTTACTAGTCAAGAAGGCTTTGTTGATTCAGTTTATTTTTTATTAAAATGAAACATTCCACTTCAATTATCCGAATCACAGTAATCAACGTCACTTGACAGATGATTTTCAATAAATCTTAATATTAAACAATCTCTGATACGTGACTATCCATAATATCATATAGCAGAAGCTATAACATAACCTAAGTAATATACACAAGTGTTAGAAAATTTTTAATTAACGACGATGACATAAAAAATAAACATGAATAATTTTAAAAGGAATAATTATTGAATGTACAATTTTCAAATTTGTATGTGGTTGGTGGTTCAATTGATGTTATATTGGACGTGTGCGTAATAGAAGTGGAACTCGTTGATTTAGGCCTACATGGTGTATTCATCTTATTCAGAATTTCCGAATGAATAATTTAAAAGGAATAATTATTGAATGTACAATTTTCAAATTTGAATGTGGTTGGTGGTTCAATGGATGTTATATTGAACGTGTGCGTAATAGAAGTAGAACTCGTTGATTTAGGCCTACATGGTGTATTCAACTTATTCAGGATTTCCGAATTGTGCTCTTCATTTATTTGTAAATCGGATTTCAGAAGATGCATAGGTATGATCAGTGATTTTTATTAATTCTTGTTCTTGAATGCCAATGCGAGTCATATTTGAAACTGCTGTGCATGAACTGGAGTGGTTTGTAATTTTATATATATTTTTGACGTCCAGACCAGCGGAGTTTCAAATGTTGGCAAACAAAGAAACAAATGCTATAGACGCGATAAAATTAAACAAATGCTAGGGACGCGATAAAATTAAACAAATGCTAGGGACGCGACAAAATTGTGCGATAAACAGCCATGATTGGTTAAAATACGTCCTTTCGTACCGTTTTATTGGTCAAAAGTAGTATGACGTAGTAAGAATGTAATAGTCAACATAACATACGAGACTTCCAGGGATAAAATGTAGTCTACTAATTATCGAATTATTTAGAAAATACCTCTGAACATGAAAGTCAAACGAGAGAAGAATTCGGGAGAGAAGAAGATATCAAATAAAAGACGACATTAAGATATATGGATCTTATGCGGAGACTAAGAGGAAGGCAGGAAATAGGGAAGACTGGAGAATGCTGGGTTTGCAGTGAAAGGCCTGACCTTGGGCAGAACACTATGAATGAAGATGAATAAAAGTCAGATGTGTAAATAAATAAATAAACAAGACATTGTTATTGTTAGTATTATATTACTATACTTCCTTACTTATGACGTTAGAGAACCCGGAGGTTCACATAAGCCCGCCATCGGACCCTATCCTGAGCAAGATTCATCCAGTCTCTACCATCATATCCCACCTCTTGCTGTGGTCGTGCCAGAGAATCAGTCCTATTCCGAGGCTGATTGTATGGTTTCGTAACAAGCTGTTTTTTTACGGTGGTGTGTTGTTAGCCCTTCGCCCAACCCCAGGCTGGAGGACCACCCCTCATCTTCTGTCCACGACTGCTTATTCAATATATTCGCAGCTACCCTCCATATCTGGAGGCCGTCTCCTCTATCCGCAACCTGAGGACGCGCCATGCCGTGGTGATAGGGACCCACCATACATACGTTGTATTATTATTATTATTATTATTATTATTATTATTATTATTATTATTATTATTATTATTATTAAAGTTGGAAGTAAATCCCGAAAAGACTAAGTATATGATTATGTCTCGTGACCAGAATATTGTACGAAATGGAACTATAAAAATTGGAGATTTATCCTTCGAAGAGGTGGAAAAATTCAAATATCTTGGAGCAACAGTAACAAATATAAATGACACTCGGGAGGAAATTAAACACAGAATAAATATGGGAAATGCGTGTTATTATTCGGTTGAGAAGCTTTTGTCGTCTAGTCTGCTGTCAAAAAATATGAAAGTTAGAATTTATAAAACAGTTATATTACCGGTTGTTCTGTATGGCTGTGAAATTTGGACTCACACTTTGAGAGAGGAACAGCGATTGAGGGTTTTTGAGAATAAGGTTCTTAGGAAAATATTTGGGGCTAAAAGGGATGAAGTTACAGGAGAATGGAGAAAATTACACAACGCAGAACTGCACGCATTGTATTCTTCACGTGACATAATTAGGAACATTAAACCCAGACGTTTGAGATGGGCAGGGCATGTAGCACGTCTGGACGAATCCAGAAATGCATATAGAGTGTTAGTTGGGAGGCCAGAGGGGAAAAGACCTTTGGGAGGCCGAGACGTAGATGGGAAGATAATATTAAGAGGAATGGGTAGTGATGCCATTGTGATTAAAGGATTTCAGTACAAAAGTTGAGTTCAATATTTCTAGGTTTTTAGTGTTTAGAGTGAAATAAAAATTTCTGTGGTTATACAACCACTCATTCTGAATTCGGTGGTATAAAAGACAAGTAATTAGTTTCGTATCCAAATGCAAAATAAAGGCCCTAACTGATAACCTGTTTTTCCACTTTGCTAAGTGTACCTCATTCTTCAGGTGCATATTACTTGCTACAATCTTCACTCATATAGCTTGTATTTTTTCATTTTTTGTATATTGTAAATTCTAGAGCAAAAGTTAGTGAAGTATTTCACTCTTAGTGAAATCGAAAAAATATTGAAATTTGATTAATAGTTTTTGCCATTTTTTCAATGCATATATACAGGGTGTTTCAAAAATACGGGGCATAATTTCAGGTATGTATTTCCCACATGTAGACAATCAAAATAGTTCATTACAACATGTGTCCGGAAATGCTTCGTTTCCGACTTATGGCCTTCAGAACATTGAAATTCACCGGAACGTTTTTCTTTCCGCAGGTCGTTGCCGTCAAAGGAGACATTAAGAGGGCACTCTGACAGTTCATTCCGAGGCGAAGGTTACATTCAGTGTTGTGTAGGCGTTAGACTGTGCGACATGTATTCAAATCAAGAGCTGGCAGAGATACACTTCATGTACGGTAAGGCGGACGGCAATGCTGCGCTGGCTCGTCGTTTGTACCAGAAGAGGTACCCACAGAGACAATGTCCAGATCGGAAGACATTTGTACGTCTCCATTACCGTCTGTGCGAATATGGAAAATTTAACTCTACTGGTTTGGAAAGGGGACGACGAAGATCTACAACTCCAGAAGTAAGAAGTACACTTGATCTGAACCCTCTCGATTTCTACTTGTGGGGCCATTTAAAATCATTGGTTTATTCGTCTCCGGTGCCTGATTTGGAATCCCTTCGGAATCGAATTGTGGCATGTTCTGAGGACATACGCAATACTCCTGGAGTTTGGAATCGTGTTCGCAGGTCAATGAGACATCGATGTGAGGTCTGTATTCAAGCAGGAGGTGGACATTTTGAACATCTTCTGTAATGACAACGACCTGCGGAAAGAAAAACGTTCCGGTGAATTTCAATGTTGTGAAATAAAGCATTTCCGGGCACATGTTGTAATGAACTATTTTGATTGTCTACATGTGAGAAATACATACCTGAAATTATGCCCCGTATTTTTAAACACCCTGTATATATATATTTCTTCGTGTTATGTGTGTGATATTCTTAAACTGTAGGTCTACTTTGTAGAACACAGGCTACAGAAAGCACTATAAAAATTGTATGTAAATTGATTCAATAGTTTCAGAGAAAAATGCACTCAAGTTTGAAAAATGTTAACTTACAGAAAACTACATTAAAAAAAAAAGATCTATGAATTACATGCATCGCCACAGATACCCCTCCCAACAATATATTGTTTTAAAGAGCGTGTTTTATACTTTTTTAAAATACAAAATAAAAAAATCTGATTTTTGACCCCTAATCACTACCCGGTTCCCCTAAAATGGATTTGAGGAAGGTGGGATATGATGATAGAGACTGGATTAATCTTGCTCAGGATAGGGACCAATGGCGGGCTTATGTGAGGGCGGCAATGAACCTCCAGGTTGTTCCTTAAAAGCCAGTAATTATTATTATTATTATTATTATTATTATTATTATTATTATTATTATTATTATTATATTTCAGTACATAGCATTGTGATTTTACCTTCGGTGATATCTGATATCAGTTGAACAGACGGCGATGTTAGCGATCCTCACTATAATATACTGTACATAAGCTACTGGATGATAGTGATTTTCTACTTGTCAAGTTAAATTTTCTTTTGCCAACTTTGTTTCCTATTTCGAGACTGACAAAAACTACAACTAACAGTTATTTTCTAACTGCTATGTTATGTTCACGACATCGTTTGCCTCTGAAAAAACTGCAAAAAAAAGTTAAAAAAATCCCTTCATATACCAGCATCCGAGACCCATATTACCTTCGTACCTGTTGTCTCGCTTCACTTACCTTTCTTCCCACCATAATCTGAACACACGCTCTCGTCATGAAACAATACTAACAGTACCATCCCATCGCACCTCCTCATACTCATCCTCTTTCACAATAGCCCTGCCAAGACTCTGGAATTCGCTATCTGCTAGCATCAGGGACAGTCGAAATAAAATTGAATTCAAACGCAAACTTACTAGGCACTTGGTCAGTAATTGATTTCTTGTAAATAGTTTCCTTAATCTATCACAAAATATTTCAATATCCAGTAATTTCATCACGATACAATTTTGTTATTCTAGATTTAATTTGTAATTCAGTAAATATAAAATATTCTTTGTTTCTCTATGATAAATTATCTAGCTTTAATTATTCAGGTAATCTTTTCGTACTTTGATTTTGTTGTAATTGTAATTTTAAATTTAATACTAATTGTAATTTTATTGTTCATATTGTAGTTGGAATCTCCTGGTAGAGGGGCAGAGAAGGCCTGACGGCCTTATCTCTACCAGGTTAAGGAAATAAGTACTAAACACTAATACTACCCCATGACTTCACTCAGCCTATTTTTACTATTGCAGATGATAGATGAAGTTAGGAGAAGTAGGGGGTGTTGGTGGAATGATGGAGGGAAACGGGAATACACCGAGAAAACCTTCTGAAACATATGCTTTATCCACCGCATATTTTATCAAAACCCGGTCGGGGATTGAACACGTACCTCCTGGATGGAAGGCCAGTACGCTAGCGCTTTAGACACAGACTCGGCTTAAGTTACATCATGTTTGTGTTCCGGAAATTCTTTCTATGAATAGAGTCAAACGTTTGCATATAGTGCTTAACAATACCATATATGGGCATCGTGCCTCACTTGAGAATTAGTGCCTCACTGACCTTCACAGAGCTTATCGCTCTGAGTGACATCTTACAGTGCCCGTTCCTCCCTCACGTAGCTCCTAGGCGTGGGCAGGTTCTATATGAGTTTCATAAGCAATATCATTGGTGGCATAATGGCATTATCAAAGCAGTGTGTACGCGTTAGAAAACGATTAGTTCATGAGAAATGGGAGGAAGAGTTTTTTGCTGTTTAGAAGGGAGAACATACGATTTATGTTATGCTCGAAAATCCTATTAGGCATTAATAAATTTAATATACAACGACATTACTCCTTATGTCATAAAGAACATGCTGAATTAGAAGGTAAGACAAATTAAATGTTATGTTTCGTACTATTCCGAAGAAAATTTACGATCTTAACATTTGCATAGTGTACTAAATACGACATTATACCTTAAACACGCTGCATTAAATAGTACGAGGAATTAAATGTTGTTTGTACGTATTATTTCCAAAAGAAATTTATAAAAAAAAATACCAAATGTGCGTAGAAAACGAAATATGATTTTCTGAAATTATTTTAGGTCGAGAACTTGCAAATCTATTAAGTAATCTTGAGAAACGCCAGAATATTCAAGAAAATAAACGTAGACAACGTGATGGAATATTATTGGCTAATTACGCAATTTCTCGCCTGTGATTTAAATAAATTCAGCTACGGAGAAACAGTAAAGAGGTTTATGATTAAAGCTGCCGAATTAATTTGCCAAATTGAATATAAGTTTTCGAGAGTCTCACGTTAACCAGGCGCTTTCCTAATAATTCGCCACTGACCGCCTTAGCGATTACGATAAGGTGACGCAGGTCACAGCAGTTTATATTTCCCATCCTACTCTGCAGTCTCCTCTCCTAGTAAACAAACTATTTCAAATCGAGTGCCTCACGTAACCGAAAATTGTGCCCATGTATGCCATAAAGCTTACTGGTGGATAGGGAGGTCTGTACATCCATCTTACAAATTAAACTCGTCAATTTTGGGTGCACATTTCTCAGAAGTTATAAAAGATATACAATTGTAGAAGAATAGGGCATATGTATATAACCAGCTACATAAATTTAAAATTCCACATAGCGGTTGGAAAAAAAAAATTGATAACATTTTGTGCATTAAGAATTACTACAAATTATTTAATTATTTAAATTTTTTCTGTAGATGGAAATAATATCAAGTTTTTAGCCGTCTATGTAATTTTCTTTAATTTTAGTAGGTTATTTTACGACGCTTTATCAACATCTTAGGTTATTTAGTGTCTGAATAAGATGAAGGTGATAATTCCGGTGAAATGAGTCCGGGGTCCAGCATCGAAAGTTACCCAGCATTTGCTCATATTGGGTTAAGAGAAAACCCCGGAGAAAACCTCAACCAGGTGACTTGCCCCGGCCGGGAATCGAACCCGGGCCACCTGGTTTCGCGGTTAGACGCGCTAACCGTTACTTTACAGGTATTTACTTCTGTGTAAAATGCCACCACATTGACACTGTATATTAATTTCAGCGTTCTGGGTACAAAAGTGTACAAATGTCACAAAAATAAGAAAGTGCAGAAAAAAGGTGTCAAAGTTTCCATATCGTACAATGTTAAATTCCTCAATTTTGGGGGCACTTTTCTCAGAAGTTATGAAATATACAAATATAAAAAAAACAGGACATATGTAAAATACCTTTATGCTCAACCATGCCGAAATATAGTAATTATACACCTGGTAGTAGCCCTTTAATGCACCTCATTAAAGTACACCTATTAATTAAAGTTCAGGTGTCCAGCCAATGACAAGTCACCTTTGTACCGTTATAAAACCGCAAGTATCGATTATTCTGGGATATGCAATCGAAAGACAATTAGCGAAAAGTCACGGAGGCTGGAAATCCAATACTGTCGCAGAAGGTTATGTTCTGTTACTATAATAATTAGCGTTAATTGTAAATAATATTCAAATAAATTCAATTTGTCATCTCGTTTTTCAATTCTAAATCAATTTCCTGGTTATATCAGACTAATGTTCATCTTATTCTCTATCAAGGCCAATGACATTCGGCCTCGGAAAAAATCAATACTTTCGCGTCTGCGCACATCTCACAATTCAGGTCAGTTCTCACATAACCATAACATGACCTAATTTTGAATAATATCAAGTTATAAATATGGTCGAGCATAAAAAGTCGTATGAAACTTGCCTATAATGGTAATTAAGACGCTCGTATGAAAATTATGAAACGAGCGCAAGCGAGTTTCATAAACAGACATAATTACGTCTTAATTACTACCATTATAGGCTCGTTGCATAATGTACTATTATGTATACAATCGGTTAAATAAATTTTAAATTCCACTCAGCTATTGTAAAAAAAAAAATCTTTGCATTAATATTGCAACAAATTATTTTTTTTTATTTTTGCTGAAGATAGGGCTAAAAGCTGCAATTAGAAGGAATAAAATCATATTATCATTTTACACATATTTAACTACGGAAAAACGATAAAAACCAAAATGTCATTTTTTGTCAAAATTCGGTGTACAGACTCCACTTTAATACTATGTATTTTATATGTTGTTCCTGTAGATAAAAAAAGTATTGCCTTTTAAGTGTATTATTAATTACATCTGGGTAATTTCAAATATTCACGGCCTGGCGCAATGGCAAATTAAAAACTAAAACATTAATATTCCTTAAAATACAGTGGCACATGCATTTACAATATTGGTGCTGTATTCATTTGTTCTTCGATTGGTAAAGTTGAACTTTTGCCATATTTAATACCACTCCACAACAGCGGAGCAATTATATATTGCCAGTAGCGCGCCAACATTGCGCTATTAAATTGTATGTTTTGCTTGGGAAATGTGATTCAGAAACTCATGTCATTATGAGGTCTACGCTGAAAATTCACTCAAAATTTCTGCGGTTTTCAAATGCTGGAGATTATAAGAATGACACTTGTGAAAATGAATGTTTATTCTCATATTGGTATACCTAGCTCAGGGGTTACACATAGAAATGTATAGGAATGTGATTGAAAATACAAATAGGCCTCCTGTTTGATAATTATGTCAGTTTTGGAGGAAAGTTTTATTTGGAATGTATTACTTACTTACTTACTTACTTTTAAGGAACCCGGAGGTTCATTGCCGCCCTCACACAAGCCCGCCATTGGTCCCTATCCTGAGCAAGATTAATCCAGTCTCTACCATCACATCCCACCTCCCTCAAATCCATTTTGATATTATCTTCCCATCTACGTCTCGGCCTCCCCAAAGGTCTTTTTCCCTCCGGCCTCCAAACTAACACTCTATATGCATTTCTGGATTCGCCCATACGTGCTACATACCTGCCCATCTCAAACGTCTGGATTTAATGTTCCTAATTATGTCAGGTGAAGAGTACAATGCGTGCAGTTCTGTGTTGTGTAACTTTCTCCATTCTCCTGTAATTTCATCCCTCTTAGCCCCAAATATTTTCCTAAGCACCTTATTCTCAAACACCCTTAACCTATGTTGCTCTGTCAAAGTGAGAGTCCAAGTTTCACAACCATAAAGAACAACCGGTAATATAACTGTTTTATAAATTCTAACTTTCAGATTTTTTGACAGCAGACTGGACGATAAAAGCTTCTCAACCGAATAATAACAGGCGTTTCCCATATTTATTCTGTGTTTCATTTCCTCCAGAGTATCATTTATATTTGTTACTGTTGCTCACAGCTACTTGAATTTTTCCACCTCTTCAAAAGATAAATTTCCAATTTTTATAATTCCATTCCGTACAATATTCTCGTCACGAGACATAATCATAAACTTTGTCTTTTCGGGATTTACTTCCAAACCTATCAATAATATCAATTATTATTAATTTATTATTAATTTCATTTATTATTAATTGTCATTGAGTGTAATTAGTTACCACTGCCACCGGGTATTTACCCATTTGCAATACGAATAAATACATAACATATATTTCGACAACCGTAATGTCACAGAATCTAGGTAGCCGAACGGTTGAAACAGCGTCGTTCAATAACATTAAAAGTAGCCAGTAATAGAGTTTTACAATGGAATTTTATATCGTGTTGACTTCACATCGTGCGACAACAGGCGCGTCTTTGTATTGTGCAAGGCTTAAAATGCCGAAACGCCCAAGTTGCATACGCTGATAGGGTTAAAAAGCATAATACGTAGAAGTGCTTATGATTAGTGTTGCCGGTAATTTGTGTGAGTGGCCGCGCTAAGCCAGCTCGCAGTGTTGGCAGCTCTTGCTTCCCTCCTCTCCTCTCCTCTCACCGCCCTACCCGGCCCGTCTGTCCTGATAGCAGTACCATACACTGAACTGGCGGCAACCCCTGGAACTATTTACGGGACTTCCCCCAGTGGTTGCTATGGCAACCACTCCTATAGCAGTAAAGTTGTTCCTCGCGCTATTGAATTTCGCGGGAACGAGCTCTGGTCCTCGCGTTGCTAGGAAACCGGTGATTTTTTTCTCGCGCACCCCGTTCCGTTGCCATCCCCGCCTCGTCGCCTCGTTTCCATGTATAAGCGACCCAACTAAAACAGGACCGTCGCACACGACGCCTTATATCACGGCTTAAACCACGTTCCAGGGGCGTCGCGGCGTCGGGTGACCCCTCCCCCCACGTGGGGTCCTGAGTTTGATGTCCGCCAACACGTTTTATTACGGCGGCGGCGAAGCGCCTTTCTCAATTAGATGTTTCCTTACTTTACAAGGATACGAGCGTCTCTATTGTTCGCGGAGGAGGAGACTGCAGGCATAAACAAGCTGCAGGAGTCGGGAGGCTTTTGTCAGTGATATCACGGTTCAAACTCCGACGTCGGGGATTCGTGATTCATGTTAAAAATGTTATCAAAATAAGCGATGTTATAATGATTATCTTGTGAAATCCATGTGAAAAATTACTGTTTTACTGAGACTATACAAAACGGAGCTTGCTTCTGTTATCATGATTATCTTGTGAAAACCAGGTGAAAAATTAATGTTTTACTGAGACTATACAAAACGGAGCTTGCTTCTGTTATCATGATTATCTTGTGAAAACCAGGTGAAAAATTAATGTTTTACTGAGACTATACAAAACGGAGCTTGCTTCTGTTATCATGATTATCTTGTGAAAACCATGTGAAAAATTAATGTTTTACTGAGAATATACAAAACGGAGCTTGCTTCTGTTATCATGATTATCTTGTGAAAACCAGGTGAAAAATTAATGTTTTACTGAGACTATACAAAACGGAGCTTGCTTCTGTTATCATGATTGTCTTGTGAAAACCATGTGAAAAATTAATGTTTTACTGAGACTATACAAAACGGAGCTTGTTTCTGTAATCATGATTATCTTGTGAAAACCATGTGAAAAATAAATGTTTTACTGAGACTATATAAAACGGAGCGTGCTTCTGTTATCATGATTATCTTGTGAAAACCATGTGAAAAATTAATGTTTTACTGAGACTATACAAAACGGAGCTTGCTTCTGTTATCATGATTATCTTGTGAAAACCATGTGAAAAATTAATGTTTTACTGAGACTATACAAAACGGAGCTTGCTTCTGTTATCATGATTATCTTGTGAAAACCATGTGAAAAATTAATGTTTTACTGAGACTATACAAAACGGAGCTTGCTTCTGTTATCATGATTATCTTGTGAAAACCATGTGAAAAATTAATGTTTTACTGAGACTATACAAAACGGAGCTTGCTTCTGTTATCATGATTATCTTGTGAAAACCATGTGAAAAATTAATGTTATACTGAGACTATACAAAATGGAGCTTGCTTCTGTTATCATGATTATCTTGTGAAAACCATGTGAAAAATTAATGTTTTACTGAGACTATACACAACGGAGCTTGCTTCTGTTATCATGATTATCTTGTGAAAACCAGGTGAAAAATTAATGTTTTACTGAGACTATACAAAACGGAGCTTGCTTCTGTTATGATTATCTTGTGAAAACCATGTGAAAAATTAATGTTTTACTGAGACTATACACAACGGAGCTTGCTTCTGTTATCATGATTATCTTGTGAAAACCAGGTGAAAAATTAATGTTTTACTGAGACTATACAAAACGGAGCTTGCTTCTGTTATCATGATTGTCTTGTGAAAACCATGTGAAAAATTAATGTTTTACTGAGACTATACAAAACGGAGCTTGTTTCTGTAATCATGATTATCTTGTGAAAACCATGTGAAAAATTAATGTTTTACTGAGACTATATAAAACGGAGCGTGCTTCTGTTATCATGATTATCTTGTGAAAACCATGTGAAAAATTAATGTTTTACTGAGACTATACAAAACGGAGCTTGCTTCTGTTATCATGATTATCTTGTGAAAACCATGTGAAAAATTAATGTTTTACTGAGACTATACAAAACGGAGCTTGCTTCTGTTATCATGATTATCTTGTGAAAACCATGTGAAAAATTAATGTTTTACTGAGACTATACAAAACGGAGCTTCCTTCTGTTATCATGATTATCTTGTGAAAACCATGTGAAAAATTAATGTTTTACTGAGACTATACAAAACGGAGCTTGCTTCTGTTATCATGATTATCTTGTGAAAACCAGGTGAAAAATTAATGTTTTACTGAGACTATACAAAACGGAGCTTGCTTCTGTTATGATTATCTTGTGAAAACCATGTGAAAAATTAATGTTTTACTGAGACTATACACAACGGAGCTTGCTTCTGTTATCATGATTATCTTGTGAAAACCAGGTGAAAAATTAATGTTTTACTGAGACTATACAAAACGGAGCTTGCTTCTGATATCATGATTATCTTGTGAAAACCATGTGAAAAATTAATGTTTTACTGAGACTGTACAAAACGGAGCTTGCTTCTGTTATGATTATCTTGTGAAAACCATGTGAAAAATTAATGTTTTACTGAGACTATACAAAACGGAGCTTGCTTCTGTTATCATGATTATCTTGTGAAAACCATGTGAAAAATTAATGTTTTACTGAGACTAAACAAAACGGAGCTTGCTTCTGTTATCATGATTATCTTGTGAAAACCATGTGAAAAATTAATGTTTTACTGAGACTATACAAAACGGAGCTTGCTTCTGTTATGATTATCTTGTGAAAACCTTGTGAAAAATTAATGTTTTACTGAGACTATGCACAACGGAGTTTGCTTCTGTTATCATGATTATCTTGTGAAAACCAGGTGAAAAATTAATGTTTTACTGAGACTATACAAAACGGAGCTTGCTTCTGTTATGATTATCTTGTGAAAACCATGTGAAAAATTAATGTTTTACTGAGACTATACACAACGGAGCTTGCTTCTGTTATCATGATTATCTTGTGAAAACCATGTGAAAAATTAATGTTTTACTGAGACTATACAAAACGGAGCTTGCTTCTGTTATCATGATTATCTTGTGAAAACCATGTGAAAAATTAATGTTTTACTGAGACTATACAAAACGGAGCTTGCTTCTGTTATCATGATTATCTTGTGAAAACCATGTGAAAAATAAATGTTTTACTGAGACTATACACAACGGAGCTTGCTTCTGTTATCATGATTATCTTGTGAAAACCATGTGAAAAATTAATGTTTTACTGAGACTATACACAACGGAGCTTGCTTCTGTTATCATGATTATCTTGTGAAAACCATGTGAAAAATTAATGTTTTACTGAGACTATACAAAACGGAGCTTGCTTCTGTTATGATTATCTTGTGAAAACCATGTGAAAAATTAATGTTTTACTGGGACTATACAAAACGGAGCTTGCTTCTGTTATCATGATTATCTTGTGAAAACCAGGTGAAAAATTAATGTTTTACTGAGACTAAACAAAACGGAGCTTGCTTCTGTTATCATGATTATCTTGTGAAAACCATGTGAAAAATTAATGTTTTACTGAGACTAAACAAAACGGAGCTTGCTTCTGTTATCATGATTATCTTGTGAAAACCATGTGAAAAATTAATGTTTTACTGAGACTATACAAAACGGAGCTTGCTTCTGTTATCATGATTATCTTGTGAAAACGATGTGAAAAATTAATGTTTTACTGAGACTAAACAAAACGGAGCTTGCTTCTGTTATCATGATTATCTTGTGAAAACCATGTGAAAAATTAATGTTTTACTGAGACTATACAAAACGGAGCTTGCTTCTGTTATCATGATTATCTTGTGAAAACCAGGTGAAAAATTAATGTTTTACTGAGACTATACAAAACGGAGCTTGCTTCTGTTATCATGATTATCTTGTGAAAACCAGGTGAAAAATTAATGTTTTACTGAGACTATACACAACGGAGCTTGCTTCTGTTATCATGATTATCTTGTGAAAACCATGTGAAAAATTAATGTTTTACTGAGACTATGCAAAACGGAGCTTGCTTCTGTATCATGATTATCTTGTGAAAACCATGTGAAAAATTAATGTTTTACTGAGACTGTACAAAACGGAGCTTGCTTCTGTTATCATGATTATCTTGTGAAAACCATGTGAAAAATTAATGTTTTACTGAGACTATACACAACGGAGCTTGCTTCTGTTATCATGATTATCTTGTGAAAACCATGTGAAAAATTAATGTTTTACTGATACTATACAAAACGGAGCTTGCTTCTGTTATCATGATTATCTTGTGAAAACCATGTGAAAAATTAATGTTTTACTGAGACTATACACAACGGAGCTTGCTTCTGTTATCATGATTATCTTGTGAAAACCATGTGAAAAATTAATGTTTTACTGAGACTGTACAAAACGGAGCTTGCTTCTGAAACTTCGGTTAGGTGCAGAAAAAGACTGCAAGAACTAGTCAAATTTATCGTACCATTAGCAAATAACAGACGGGCGGATAAGATTTTAAATTTAATTATACGTATTCATTCATTCATACTTGTTTGCCCAAGGGAAGATCTTTTTTTTTGCAAACCCAGCATTCTCAAATCTTTCCTATTTTCAGGCCTCCTCTTAGTCTCCTCATACAATGTTGTCTGTCATCTGTTATCGTCTTCCACCCCGAACTTTTCTTACGTTCGCCATTGGAATTTACTGAATATCACTACAGCCAGTGGGCACAAATATGTGCAATCTACGATATCAATAGGATCTATCAATCTAAAACTGGTTTAACAATGTATACATATCTTCTAGTGCCCATTGGGATATATATATATATATATATATATATATAATAATAATAATAATAATAATAATAATAATAATAATAATAATAATAATAATAATAAGCAGAGGGCATAAAAGATGATAAAATCGTATCAAAAACATTAAACAACGTTAGTATTAAAAAAATCTAATTAATAACATAAAAAGGTTGGTTCATCAACCAATCAGAGACAAGTCTGTTAAAAGGCCACCTCTCTCTTGTTCACCATTCCTTCCAGTGCATCCTTCAGTAGGCAGTTTCTTCTCGACCAGTGTCTCAACCAATTCCTTTTCCTCGTCCTGATCAGTTTCAACATCATTCTTTCTTCACCCACTCTTCCTAACAAAGCTTCATTTCTTATTCTCTCTGTCCACTTCACACGCTCCATCCTTCTCCATATCCACATTTAAAGTGCTTCTATTCGCTTCTGTTCACTTCGTCGTAATGTCCATGTTTCTGCCCCATAAAATGCCACATTCCACACAAAGCACTTCACTAGACTCTTCCTTAGTTCTTTCTCCAAAGGTCCGCAGAAGATTCTGCTTTTTCTATTAAAAGCTTCCTTCGCCATTGCTATCCTCCTTTTGACTTCCTGGCAGCAGCTCATGTTACTGCTTATAGTACTCTCCAAGTATTTGAAGCTGTCCACATGTTCCACTGCCTCATTTAGAATTCGCAAATTTATCTTCTGTATTTCTCTTCGTCTTATTTGCATTTATCTTCATCCCATACTGCTCACAGCTGTCATTTAGCTCCAGTAGCATATCCATTAGTATCATCTCCTCTTCTGCTAACAACGCCATTTCATAATCAAATCTTATGCACTTTCATCTTATTATGAATTTTCCGATAAGCTTATTACAATGTAATGAAGTTTCAAATGGACCGTCTGTGCTTATCTTGTTATATAAAATAATTTTATTAAGTAGTTACATTAACATTTTCGGTACTGGTGTGTACCATCATCAGATGAATAAGTGATACTGTATGTTAACCTAGCCAATGGATACATGTGATATCGTCATGAATAATATGTATGCATGAACATAAAATGTTATACCCATTATCAATATTATATTAAAGGTGAAGGTATCCCCGTAACATGCCATGAAGGCATTTGGGGGCATAGAGGTAGAGCCCCATGCTTTCCATGACCTCGGCACTAGAATGATAATTAAATAAAATCAAATCATTAAAAACAATTATTTAAACCAATGTACATTACTCCTATGATGTTCAACGTTGTCTAGAATACATTATGTTTTAAGTTAATATTTGATGTCGTAATAGTTCAAATGGGACAAGCAGTTTTCAAATTTCACTTGTTAATTTGTTGCACTATAATGTATATACATAATTAACATTATAGTGCAACAAATTAACAAGTGAAATTTAAAAACTGGTTGTCCCATTTGAACTATTACGACATCAAATATTAACCTTAAAACATAATGTATTCTAGACAACGTTGAACATCATAACAGTAATGTACATTGTTTTAAATAATTGTTTTTAATGATTTGAGTTTATCTAATTAATTGTATAAGTGTTTCCTTGCAATTTATGTAACTACTATAATTGATAATGGGTATAACATTTCATGTTCATGCATACATATTATTCATGACGATATCACATGTATCCATTGGCTAGGTTAACATACAGTATCACTTATTCATCTAATGATGGTATACACTAGTACCGAAAACGTTAATGTAACTAATTAATAAAATTATTTTATATAACAAGATAAGCACAGACGGAAACTTCATTACATTATGCACTTTATTCTTCTTCCTCCTACTATCACTCCTCCCATGTTCTGAAACAGTTCTTCACTAAATCCTCCAAGTAGATGTTGAACAAGGTAGGTGATGAAGGACATCCTTGACGTACTCCTCTCCCTATCTCACTTCCTTCTGACATTTCTTCTCCTATCCTGACTTTGACTCGTTTCATTTAAAGATTACTGAACAGTCTCCTCTCTTTCCAATCCACACCAATTTTCTTTAGAATTCCCATCAGTTTATTCCAATCCACTCTGTCAAAAGCCTTTTCTAGGTCCTTTGACACCATTTCAGTAATAAATAAAGTCTGGGGGTGAAGAGCGTTATTAGTGGCATCTGTTAGCTAATATGGGAAACTCTCAAGGAGCATTATGCCGGAATCGCGGAAGAACATGATGATAATAATAAGGAAGTAATTTTTTACTTATTAAAGAAGTAAACTAAAATAAATAACATTGCAGGTTACGAAATTCATATAATCTACCTTAAAATACATTACGATTAAAGAAACAAACATAATCTAATTCGATGAATAAAATACGAAGATAACCAGCTGCCTCATGTTATGACGTAGTATGTTTGTTGATATGACGTCACTAGTTACAATTCATTGACAATATACAACACACTTTAATTATTTCGTGGAACAGAAAGATACAATTCCATAATAATAATAATAATAATAATAATAATAATAATAATAATAATAATAATAATAATGATAATAATAATAATAATAATGTTTTATTTAACCTTTCAGAGTTAAGGCCATACGGCCTTCTCTAACACTCAACCAGGAGTAAAACTGCGTTACAAAGAAACACTACAAATTTACAAAGTACACTACAATTTTACCCACAAAACTAAATAAGATAATAATATAATGTAAACAACAAGTAAGTAGAAATCAGACATAATATATAACATACAGAAAGAAAGGAAAAAGCATAATAAAATGTGAACAGCAGGTCAAAATAAATGAGACATACAAAGTATAAAAAAATAAGACAATTATTGATAATAATAATAATAATAATAATAATAATAATAGTAATAATAATAGTAATAAAATAGTGCAGTACAAAGCATACAATGAATACAATATTTTTAGGTACACACAATAAGGAAAATTATGATTATATATAGCTCAAGTTATCACATTATAGATATACCATTATCGGGAAATATGAAAACAAAAATATAAAATAAGTTAAATATCATTAGAACGTAAAAAAATTGTGAATACGTGGAAACATGCAATACAACACTTGTCATGATAGTCTAAGTTACTTTGGCAACTCGTCATAAGATAATTTTCTAACTTGGATTTGAAAGATTTCAATGTTCGGCAGCCCTTGACTTCAGGCAGCAGAGAGTTCCAGTGACGAGAGGTAGCAACAGTGAAAGATGAGGAATCCAGAGATGATGTGTGAAGTGGAATTTCTAGCGTGTTATCGCGTTGTGATCGAGTATTAATATTATGATAGCGAGAGAGAGTATGAAAACGAGCGAATAAATAAGAGGGGGACGACATCTTTCATCAGTAATTTGTAATGTACAACAGCAAACCTTTGTGGAATATGCTCCAGAAAGAAAAAAAAGACTCCTTGCTGTTGCCGGGAATTAAGCACCGGTCCTCCAATTTATTGTCAGTGCCTAGAGACTGCACCAACCACCGCTTTATGCTAGGTGCAAGCTACGACTCCAATCGAAACCTGTCCAATGTTCCTGAGGCTTCCGCGGCTCCTTCGCGATCGTGGTGGGAATATATTATATATATATATATATGTATATATATATATATATATATATATATATATATATATATTATTATATTCCCACCACGTTCGCGATCCACTGTTAACAGTCGTTCAGCCGGACATGAAATCCTCAGGACTCCATTGAAATTATTTTAATAAAGTTCGGTAGTCAGCTGTTTTATTTATAGTTTATCGACCAAACTCGGCTTTCATTCTAATTGTCAGTGCTATCCAGAATTTCATTTCTGAAGCCAAAGTAAAGAATCAAACCAATTAGTAGAAATTAATGGAACGCGTCATGATATTCAACTTCTATCTTACGAGAATGATGAAAACAATTCGGCCCAATTCGTCACACCTCGATTATTTCAAATGAATAAACGCGCAGCGTAAGAAGAAAACACTACGAGGCTGAAAACAACGTCCTATATCGAGATGTTCAAGGAAATTGCATGATTATAGCTTTCCTGACATAAAAATGTGGGTTCTGGCATGCATTTTCCGTTTGTACGACTGTGAATTGGACGGATTTTGTTCACCACCACCACCACAGCTAAGAAGTGATAATTACCTCGTATCTCTAAATTTGCAGCAGAATAAAAAAATATTTCAAACATTAATTTTTCTCAAAATATACACACTTTTTATGTGTTTCTACTGTTAATATGTCATTTACTCGAGGACAAAATATTAGTTAACTGTTCAATTTTAATAACATACTTACAAATGACTTTTAGAGAACCCGCAGGTTCATTGCCGCCCTCACATAAACCCGCCATCGGTCCCAATCCTGAGCAAGATTAATCCAGTCCGTAGCATCGTATCCCACTTCTCACAAATCCTCTCCCTCCGGTCTCCCAACTAACACTCTATATGCATTTCTGGATACGTCCATACGAGCTACATGCCCTGTCCATCTCAAACGTCTGGATTTAATGTTCCTAATTATGTCAGGTGAAGAATACAATGCGTGTACTTCTGCGTTGTGTAACTTTCTCCTTTCTCCTCTTACTTCATCCCTCTTAGCCCCAAATATTTTCTTAAGCACCTTATTCTCAAACACCCTTAACCTATGTCCACCACTACTACGTATCTGTAAATTTGCAGGTGAATAAAAAAATATTTCAAACATTAATTTTTCTCAAAATACACACTTTTTATGTGTTTCTACTGTTGATATGTCTTTTACTCGAGGACAAAATATTAGTTAACTGTCCAATTTTGATAACATAATAATGTTACTTACAAATGACTTTTAGAGAACCCGGAGGTTCATTGCCGCTCTCACATAAGCCCGCCATCGGTCCCTATCCTGACCAAGATTAATCCAGTCTCTACCATCATATCCCACCTCCCTCGTATGCATTTTAATACTATCCTCCCATCTACGTCTCGGCCTTCCCAAAGGTATTTTTCCCTCCGGCCTCCCAACTAACACTCTATATGCATTTCTGGATTCGCCCATACTTGCTACATGCCCTGCCCATCTCAATCGTCTGGATTTAATGTTCCTAATTATGTGAGGTGAAGAATACAATGCGTGCAGTTCTGTGTTGTGTAACTTTCTCCATTCTCCTGTAACTTCATCCCTCTTAGCCCCGAATATTTTCTTGAGCACCTAATTCTCGAATAGCCTTAACCTCTGTTCCTCTCTGAAAGTGAGAGTCCAAGTTTCACAACCATACAGAACAACCGATAATATAACTGTTTTATAAATTCTAACTTTCAGATTTTTTGACAGCAGACTGGATGACAAAAGCTTCTCAACCGAATAATAACAGGCATTTCCCATATTTATTGTGTTTAGTTTCCTCCCGAGTGTCATTTATGTTTGTTACTGTTGCTCTGAGATATTGTAATTTTTTCACTTCTTCAAGGATAAATTTCCAATTTTTATACGAGCATTTCCATTTCGTACTATGTTCAGGTCACAAGACATAATCATATACTTTGTCTTTTCGGGATTTACTTCCAAACCTATCTATAATAATAATAATAATAATAATAATAATAATAATAATAATAATAATAATAATAGGCGTAGTGGTAGTGGTAGTGGTAGTGGTAGTGGTAGTGGTAGTGGTAGTAGTACCTAATGCAGTTAATCTAAATAATGCTGTAGTTTAACTGACCTTTTTCGTGGATACCAGGTATCACTTCTTAGCCATGGATATCATCATCGTCATCATCACATCGTTGCTATCTTCGTCATTGTCATTGTCATCGTTATCGTGGTCATCATCGACTATAATCTTGCCTAGAAATGAAAATTCAGATATGTTGTTTTGTGTAGTTTTTAATAGGCCTACTGTTATTTGTTAGTTTTTATATAATTATTTTTAAAATACGAAACACGTCAATAATAATAATAATAATAATAATAATAATAATAATAATAATAAAGTTAGTCCAGTAAAACATTAGAGAAAAGAGTCACATGAACGGATCTCGAATTTGAGACTTTCACGTGTACGCAATAAGCTACCTCAGGGAGGAGTTCGTTACATGAAAATAACAGCTTTCCTTACTAATAATAATTCTACAATATTTGAACGTCGTATAATTCGGCTTGCTATAATTCGTTCTGAATCAAGAAGGAAGTGTAAACTTGGAAGACGACGTAAAATATGGCACGGGCGTGATGAAGAAAGGAGTCCATATTAATACTAGTACTGATGAATGCATATATATTTAGTTGCAGGCCTATTCATTTAAGGTTGAGGAATCCTGTATTCCCGCACTGTAGACAGAGGACAAGGTTTGCAAAGCCCGTTCTCAGGCTCATAAGATATGTCCTCCACTGTTGCTTGGCTAGATTTCAGAGGTCTGGTTTTAGTCACGTATTTGGACGGTGAACTGTGCGCGCGACGTCCTTGTCCTACGTCTAAGAGTGCCGTCACCTCTATAAACAAAGAGCTGCGTACTCCCCTACTGCAATTATCACCTGGTGGCACAAATTTCAGCTCCTCAAATAGTACCAGTCCTCCGCGCTCTTATGGTTTTACGCTGATGATATTTTTATATTTTGTTTCTGTTCGCCAAAGGCGTATTTTGGAATATGTCTACGCTAATGTATGCTAAGAAAATGTCAGCTTTCAGTCTGCGTCATTTTTTCAGGTCTTTCTTATTAAGTCCTGCCGCTATTAAAAAATAACTCAAAATCCTCTTTCATTTGCAGTTTCGTCTCTAGAATGTATCAATATGCGTCTTGAATGCTGTTATTTTTCTGATTCATTTGCTACTGTTTTATATTAGTATCATGGTTTAAATCAGTACGCTGTCTTTTTCATCCTCTTCCTCTTTCTTTCTTCAGTCACTTCTTATTTCCTTTCGTCCTGTGTTTCTTCCTTTTTCTTCACTCTTTCGTTTCTTTCGTATCGTTTTTATTTTTTCTTCCTTCTGGTTCTTTACCCCTCTCCTTTCGTGCTGTTTTTCTTATTTCTTTCTCTTCATGCTATATTTCTGCCTTTCTTTTGTCCTCTTTTTCTTCGTTTCGATTCCCTATTTCTTCTTACTATCGTTCTGGTTTTCTTCTTTCTTCCAATTTTTTTTCTTCCTTTGTTTTGTTCTGTTTTTTATATTTCTTCCTTGTGATTCTTTATTTGTTCACTTCTTTCATTCTGTTTTTTATTTTTTCTTTCATTTTCTTTCATTTTATATCTTTTCGTTAGTCCCGTTTTTCATTTTGTTTCTTCGTGATTCTTTATTTCTTCCATTATTTCGTTCTGTTTTCATATTTTTCCTTTTTCTTTCTTTATTTCATCCTTTCGTTCATCATGTTTTTCTTTTTTTCTTCTTTGTGATTTTTTAAATTATTTCGTTCTATATTTTGTTCATCTTTATTTATTTAATCCATATTCATACTTTTTGTTCCTTTCTTTCGTCACATTTTCCTTTTTCTTCATTTATATTTTTTGTTCCTTTCTTTTGTCCCGTTTTCCTTTTTCTTAATTTATCTATTTTGTTTCTTTCTTTCGTTCCGTTTTCTTTTTTCTTTTTTCTCAATTTATTTTTTTTTGTTCCTTTCTTTAGTCCCGTTTTCCTTTTCTTAATTTATATTTTTTGTTTATTTCTTTCGTCCCGTTTTCCTTTTTCTTAATCTATCTTTTTTGTTCATTTCTTTCGTCCCGTTTTCCTTTTTCTTAATCTATCTTTTTTGTTCCTTTCTTTCGTTCCGTTTTCTTTTTTCTTTATTTATCTTTTTTGTTCCTTTCTTTAGTCCCGTTTTCCTTTTTCTTCATTTATCTTTTTTGTTCCTTTCTTTCGTCCCGTTTTTTTTCTTAATTTATCTTTTTTGTTCCTTTCTTTCGTTCCGTTTTCTTTTTTTTTAATTTATATTTTTTGTTCCTTTCTTTCGTTCCGTTTTCTTTTTTTTCTATTTATCTTCTTTGTTCCTTTCTTTCGTTCCGTTTTCTTTTTTATAATTTATCTTTTTGTTCCTTTCTTTCGTTCCGTTTTCTTTTTTTAATTTATCTTTTTGTTCCTTTCTTTCGTTCCGTTTTCTTTTTTTTAATTTATCTTTTTTGTTCCTTTCTTTCGTTCCGTTTTCTTTTTTTTTAATTTATCTTTTTGTTCCTTTCTTTCGTTCCGTTTTCTTTTTTTTAATTTATCTTTTTGTTCCTTTCTTTCGTTCCGTTTTCTTTTTTTAATTTATCTTTTTTGTTCCTTTCTTTCGTTCCGTTTTCTTTTTTTTTAATTTATCTTTTTTGTTCCTTTCTTTCGTTCCGTTTTCTTTTTTTTTAATTTATCTTTTTGTTCCTTTCTTTCGTTCCGTTTTCTTTTTTTTAATTTATCTTTTTTGTTCCTTTCTTTCGTTCCGTTTTCTTTTTTTTAATTTATCTTTTTTGTTCCTTTCTTTCGTTCCGTTTTCTTTTGTTTTAATTTATCTTTTTTGTTCCTTTCTTTCGTTCCGTTTTCTTTTTTTTAATTTATCTTTTTTGTTCCTTTCTTTCGTTCCGTTTTCTTTTTTTTAATTTATCTTTTTTGTTCCTTTCTTTCGTTCCGTTTTCTTTTTTTTAATTTATTTTTTTTGTTCCTTTCTTTCGTTCCGTTTTCTTTTTTTAAATTTATCTTTTTTGTTCCTTTCTTTCGTTCCGTTTTCTTTTTTTTAATTTATCTTTTTTGTTCCTTTCTTTCGTTCCGTTTTATTTTTTTTTAATTTATCTTTTTTGTTCCTTTCTTTAGTCCCATTTTCCTTTTTCTTCATTTATCTTTTTTGTTCCTTTCTTTCGTTCCGTTTTCTTTTTTCTTAATTTATCTTTTTTGTTCCTTTCTTTCGTCCCCGTTTTCCTTTTATCTTCTTGCGATTCCTTATTTCTTTCGTCCTGTTTTCCTTCCTTATTATTCTTTATTTATTTCTTTCTTTCGTTGTTTTTATTTCTCTTCCTTTTTCTTTCTTTATTTCTTCCTTTCTTTCCCCCTGGTTTCTTTTCTCTTCTTTGTCCTTGTTCACTTCTTCGTTTCCCTTTTCCCTTGTGATTCCTTATTTCTTCCCTTCTTTCGTCCTGTTTGTATTTTTTTCTTCCTTTTTCTTTCTTTATTTGTTTCCTTCTTTCATTCTGTATGTCTTTTTTCTTTGTTTCTTTATTCTTTTGTTTTTTTGTTCATTTTAGCTGCATTTCTTTCTTCCATTCTTCCATTGTTTCTTATTAGTACGCCTACTATTTGTTTCTTTTTCTTACCATTTAACGTTTTCCTTCCGTTTCCTTTGTTTCTATCTCTTTTTAGTTTTCTTTCCGTTGTGTATTTTTCTTTGCATCTCTCTGCCATCATCTTAGTTCTCCTTAGAGTTTGTATTCCTCTCTCCCTCCGTTTATATCCACTTATTTCATATATATTATTTTAATGTACCGAAGTACATATTATGATATTTCCATGCAGATATTCTGCGTCATCATATGAAGAAAGAGTAATGGAACGGAGAAAAATTCTCTCCGGCGCCGGGATTTGAACCCGGGTTTTCAGCTCTACGTGCTGATGCTTTATCCACTAAGTCACCCCGGCGTCGGACAGACTCGTCTCAGTTTAAGTTCCAACTCTTGGGTCCCCTCTAGTGGCCGCCCTCTGCACTACGTCATAGATGTCTATGAACGTAGGACTGAAGTCCACACATGTGCTGAGGTGCACTCGTTATGAGTGACTAGTTGGCCGAGATCCGACGGAATAAGCGCCGTCTTAAATCACAAAGTGATTTACGCATATAATATATATTATTTAATGTACCGAAGTACATATTATGATATTTCCATGCAGATATTCTGCGTCATCATATGATGAAAGAGTAATGGAACGGTGAAAAATTCTCTCCGGCGCCGGTGTGGCTTAGTGGATAAAGCATCAGCACGTAGAGCTGAAAACCCGGGTTCAAATCCCGGCGCCGGAGAGAATTTTTTTCCGTTCCATTACTCTTTCATCCACTTATTTCGCTAATCGTTTCCTTTGTTTATTTCTTTCTTGCCTCTTTGTTTTTCTCATTTCCTTGTTTCTTCGTTTTGTTTTCTTTTTCTAGTCTGTTCTTCCATCCTATCTTTCTCCTCTTTCATTCCTTACATCTTCTTCCTCAAGATTCTCTATCATGACACAATTTGTCCTTTTGGTGTGCCCAATAATTTCAGCGCTACACGTCTGGATTCTCGTGAAGGCAATGTTGGCAGAACGACTCCACGGAAGAAATTATTCTTTGCTCTGAACTGATATATTGTTAACTCTAGAGAATTTGTTACATAAATTGGTTTTTATTTTACAGTTAATTTTAGCTTGAAATAAAATGTGTGTACTGTATTTCATTAAAGAGGAAATCACTTTACATGGAAAAAGATGTGCTTTGATCTGCTTCCAGTGCTGTCAGCATTAAACAGAATACCTCTATGATCCCGAACGAGACGCGCGAGACAAAGTAGCTGTACAACTATTTTTTTTCTCGCTAGTCGCCGACTATCCTGTGTGGTTAAAAATGTGTGTTAAATAAAGAAATGCAGTTTTAAAAACTTGCGTGGTTTTGATTCTCCATAAAATTCCCGTTAGTTGTAGAATATTAATAATTCCTTGAACACGTATGGCGATATGTGATTCTGAATAAATTCGAAAACTTTGACTTAAAAAGCATCATGTCAAGAATATTACATTATTGACTGAAAGCAGTGAATCAAGTTATTGAAACGTCATGCATGGGTTTGTGGCAGGTGAAGTCTTATGTACAATTTTCAGTACGCATAAGACAAAGAACTGTTTCCAATAATTTCAAGGATGATGAACAGTTCCCAAATATCTTAAACTTTAGAGGATTATTTGGCTTTCCCATAGCAACACCAATGTTTTGACACTAATGGTTCGTTATTTTGTAAAATAGAAACTATTATCATTGTATGGTTGCGGATCGAGGAGACGGCCTCCAGATATGGAGGGTAGCTGTGAATATATTGAATAAGCAGTCGCGGACAGCAGATGAGGGGTGGTCCTCCAGCTTGGGGGTTGGGCGAAGGGCTAACAACCCATCACCGTAAAAAAACAGCTTGTTACGAATCCTTCAAATAAGCCTCGGAATGGGACTGATTCTCTGGCACGACCACAGCAAAGAATGGATTTAAGGGAGGTGGGATATGATGATAGAGAATGGATTAATTTTGCTCAGGATAGGGACCAATGGCGGACTTATGTGAGGGCGGCAATGAACCTCCGGGTTACTTAAAAGCCAGTAAGTAAGTAAGTAAGTAAGTAAGTAAGTAAGTAAGTAAGTATTATTATCATTGTAGCCTATAGAGCACATCTAGGTCAGAAAGCATGGGTAGACATAAGGGCTTGGTTAGAAAAGCCAACGTACTATGGTAGGAACGATCATGATTTTAAAATCAAATGTAGGAAACAGAAAACGGATGTAGGTAAATTCTCATTTTTAAATAGAACTATAAATGATTGGAATGACCTACCTGCAGCGGTCTTTGAGGGCTGTCCTTCCTTAAGGAGATTCAAGAATAACTTAAAAAGTTGTGTATAAAGTGCAAATTAAAGTTAAGGTGACATTCAACATTTAATTTTTTAAGGTGACATGCATATATTTAGCCTGACGAGTTACTCCCTTGGTTTGAATTGTAAATTATTTAAAAATAGCGTGTAAAAGAGCCTTAGACTAGAAATGTTTAGCTTAAATGTAGT
The DNA here is from genome assembly GCF_040183065.1 of Periplaneta americana. Taxonomy (NCBI): domain Eukaryota; kingdom Metazoa; phylum Arthropoda; class Insecta; order Blattodea; family Blattidae; genus Periplaneta; species Periplaneta americana. The sequence continues at coordinate 127,308,539 of NC_091133.1, forward strand.
TCTGTTTATAAGTATGCACAAGGGTGTAATTATTTGACTTATTTGAACTGATGTATCAGTGAAGCGAGGTGAGTCAGTGAAGTTATGGTTTTACAGTGCAGTGAATAGTTCCGATCAGTGATAATTTATAGCGTCAATGAAATGTGTTCTATAGTGTCAGCGAAATGTGTTATAGAGTGTCAGTAAAATATACCCTAAAGTGTCAGTGAATTGCGTCATAGTGCCACTACAGTGAGTGAGATGAGAGTAAAGTGAAAGACTATTGAAACTTATGTAGGGCCTATACATATGTAGGTTGTATTGTGAAATTAGGTATTTTATGTTTTATTATTAATTGTAATTATTGTGTTAAATTTTATTGTGTATTCTTATTGTGTTGTATATATAATTGTAAGGTACACGTACCAAATAACGCCACCTTATCACTTCAGTCACTTTTGCTCTGGAAATAAGTTATATACAAACACGAAAATTATGAAATAGAAACTGTAATCTTATCTTTACAAAATAGCACAATGAAAATGGATACATTATATACCGAACAAGAATTAGAACCCAAATAGGAAAACTTTGTAAACTGGCGTTATTAGGAACAGGTTGTCCAATTAACGCCACCTATTTTCTAGTAACCTATACACTTATAATTGTTAATGAATTATTTGTCCTAAGCAACACAAATTGAACTAAGCGACTAAATTTGAGTTTCTGTTAATAAAAGATACAAAATCACTCAATACTAATTAAAGATTCTTGATCTGAAACTGAAACACCAGATGGATTAGGAAAATATGTTTTCCAGTGACTCCTTACTAAAACAAAAAGAGACAATGTGACTCAGTAGAAAGTTATTAAACACAAAAGCATTTACCTTAGTTTAATATGAATGTTTTTCAATAAGTAAAACAAAAAATTAAGTTATGTAAAATAAAAAAAAAATTAAGAGTTTGATAAGCAATTGAACCAATATCATCACTGCACATTCTGAACATTTGTAAGTTGAAAGCTTAGTGGTTTTCCTGATGTTTTCACACTGATGCTGTACTGTCAGCCTTAGTACTAACATAACCTAAAATTTTGTCTGTAGACCTTTAACCCACATGGCGTTAAAGCGCCACTGAGTACTTGATAATATGACATGCCTGTTTCTCTAACATTTTAAAATTTTATAGATAGCAAATACTTTTTATACATAGAAGAATGTTTAAGGATCACGAAAATATATAGTTTAATATAGTTATTATTTGCTCAACACACAAAATAAAATATTGCCTCTTACCTTGATATAAGAACAGTCATTCACTATCAACACACAACAGGGAAATGATGGAATATCATGTCACTCGTAAATGTCAGCGAACAGCTAGTAACTCATTTCATCACTAGATTGCAAGCGAATGCAGGCTACAGTAGTGCACTACCGAAAACTTGTGTCGTTAACAAATTTTAATAGGGTGGCGTTAAAGGTATACATGGCGTTATTTGGCTCAGGGACCTTATATTGCATTGTATAATTGTAATGGTTATTGTATAACTGTATTGTGTATTGTTTATGATTTTATTGTGTATTGTTTATCATTTTATTGTGCGAGATCGTGCGTATTTGCTTGTTTTCCCCACAGAACCAATACGCGGTAAGTGTGAAATACCACATTCAGTATTCCCAACGTAACACACATAACAATTTCCCTCTTCTTACCGCTTAAGCGCGACATTCATTTTACTGGTTTAGGCTTTTAACATATTATTTTTAGAGACGTTTAACATAGTAATAATTATAAATTGGAAACTTACCACTGCAATTTCACCTAAATTGCACTGTTAATTATTGTTTTTAAATATTTGCAAAAATTAAGTAAACTCTACAACACCACAAAAGTTACTGCATTTGTAATGCAACTAACATTAAGGAAGCCGTGAAAAAATCATCAAGATTCCAGATGCGGATGTTATTACTGCAATATGTTATATACCTAAATAATATTGTTAAAATATTAAAATGAAAAATAAATCATTACATAACCTTACCGTTTGTTTTAAGTTCGCATTTATAGACTGGGGGGAAAAAAAACAGACGTATATCACGGCCTGCTGGAATATAGTAAACTCAGTAAACATTTTATAGCAACAATGTTGAAGAAAGATATTTTGGTTTTCCGAAGTTGCCGTCATTAAACAGAAACCAACATGGGGATTTCATTACAACTAATTAGAAATTCGTCTTTCAGGTATGTAATAAACGATCTTCGCACAAAATAATGTACGATACACGAGCGGTATGTTTGTTTTCATGTTCTCGGAAATTAAAAAAGCTCAACTACGTTTCGCTTTTTCAATCTTTTCCTCGACCATGAAAACGTCAACATACCGTTCTTGTAACGTGTATTACTATTGTGTATTGTTTATATTGTGTATACCACTGCCACTGGGTGCTTGCCCACTTATTTTACCTTGCTAGTTTCGGCAATCTTCATATCTTAGTGAGGCCTTGCGCTTGCTTTTGTTTTGTTTTTGCTGTTGTCTTGGTGTGAGTGCGTTTATAATCGGTAGTGTTGTGTCAAAATGTGTGTTGTTTAGTCAACTGTCCGAAGACATGTTGAAACCTCAGAAGTGACACAAATAAGATATCACCCATGAGGCAAACTAATCCAGGAGTTAGTGGGGGTAGATGGCCAGTTCCTTTCTCTTCTCCTTTGCATACATCGCTGACTACTTACATATTACACTAATGAGACGTAAGATGTATAAAAGCAATAAATTGTTGTTCCTCTGACACATATCGCCAATCAGAGGTTGAAACGCGTGAGTGTTCTGAAATTCATATGTGTGTTGCGCACGCATTTTCATATGCTTATAAATTTCATATTCTTCTAGTGTGTTTAGTTTCTGGCTTTTGGGTTCAATATATAGGGTTTTCATGTCTTTTTCTATATTTCTGTATTGTATGTCCACTTGTTCTACTTGTTCTACTGTCTCATTTAGAATTCGCAAGTTTACCTTCTTTACTTTTCTTCCTATGACCATGGTCTTCGTCTTGTTTGCATTTATCTGCATCCCATACTGCTCACAGCTGTCATTTACCATCAGTAGTATATCCCTTAGTATCGTCTCCTCTTCTGCTAATAATGCCATATCATCAGCAAATCTTATGCACTTTATTCGTCTTCCTCCTAGTCCACACCTGTGGACTAACGGTCAGCGCGCCTGGCCGCGAAATCAGGTGGCCCAGGTTCGAATTCCGGTCGAGACAAGTTATCTGGTTGAGGTTTTTTCCGGGGTTTTCCCTCAACCCAATACGAGCAAATGCTGGGTAACTTTCGGTGCTGGACCCCGGACTCATTTCACCGGCATTATCACCTTCATTTCATTCAGACGCTAAATAACCTAGATGTTGATACAGCGTCGTAAAATAACCCAGTAAAATAAATCTTCCTCCTACTATCACTCCTCCTATGTTTTGGAAACAGTTCTTCACTAAATCCTCCAAGTATTGTATGTTAATTTGTAAACTCCTGTTTTGTCTTGTCTGTGTGTTTTGTATTCTGTATGAAATGTTGCAATTTAATTTTCTGATAGAAGATCCAACCTTGTTATGTTTTGTAATAGGTAGAAACACAACAAGAAGGGTCCCAATTTCTGAACCGTAAGAGATGGATCGAAAGGGATTTTTGAAAAGGTCATATTTATTAACTTACAGTATTTTACTCGCAATATGTCCCGAACCATCTTTCATAGTTTAGTAATAGCAAAAGGTTATAGGTCTATGCCTGTAAAATAAGAAAAATTATTATATGTTTTGGGGTTATTGCTTAAACAATGTCAGTTTTATTTAGGAAGAAAGTAAATATAATTTTGAAATAGCTGAATCTTTATTCTCTCATTTACATAATTAACATGTTCCTATATACACGCCATAGATATTAAGTTATTAGCATGGAAGGACGAAGTTGCGCCAGTGTTATAACGAAGATCTGTCCGTTTCATCCCAGTGATCAACGAGTAATAATGTTAAAAATACATTTAGCCCAAAGAAAACCTGTTATAGTTGGCTCTTAACTGAATTATTGACTCTTTTCGACTGTTTTCGGCTTATTTGATACTCATTCTCAATTTCTGTTCCCGTACATGTACGTCGGCTGGTATGGTTATATACTGAGGGAAAGTGAAATTTTGCGAACATATGTCACTACATCGCCAACTCCGTTTTTACCAGATACCTCCACAACATTGTTATTAAGGTACAGGCTGACTTCGTAGAAATAATTTAAAACGCTTCTTCTCTTTCCATTTGCAACACGTGTTTTATTTCATTACTTAAGTTCTGATATGCATACATACGACTTTTCATTACGAACAATAGAATCTTCCCCAACATCATGTTGGTAAGCCCCATAGAAAGTTTGCATACGGGTAAATATTTCGAAGAAAAATTGACACACAACGCCACAGGACATAAAAAAATATCCATAATACGCCTGTCGTATGCGCCTAAGTTCTAGGGTGTTATCGGGAGTTGTATGCGTGCAGTTTACCGCAGACTGTTGCGATCTACTGTAGGAATGACTCATTCGTGCGTAATGTAGTGCAAGCTATTACTTACTTACTTACTGGCTTTTAAGGAACCCGGAGGTTCATTGCCGCCCTCACATAAGCCCGCCATTGGTCCCTATCCTGAGCAAGATTAATCCAGTCTCTACCATCATATCCCACCTCCATCAAATCCATTTTAATATTATCCTCCCACCGACGTCTCGACCTCCCCAAAGGTCTTTTTCCCTCCTGCCTCCCAACTAACACTCTATATGTATTTCTGGATTCGCCCATACGTGCTACATGTCCTGCCCATATCAAACGTCTGGATTCAATGTTCCTAATTATGTCAGGTAAAGAATACAATGCGTACAGCTCTGCGTTGTGTAACTTTCTCCATTCTCCTGTAACTTCAGCCCTCTTAGCCTCAAATATTTTCCTAAGAACCTTATTCTCAAACACCCTTAATCTCTGTTCCTCTCTCAAAGTGAGAGTCCAAGTTTCACAACCATACAGAACAACCGGTAATATAACTGTTTTATAAATTCTAACTTTCAGATTTTTTGACAGAAGACTAGATGACAAAAGCTTCTCAACCGAATAATAACACGCATTTCCCATATTTATTCTGCGTTTAATTTCCTCCCGAGTGTCATTTATGTTTGTTAGTGTTGCTCCAAGATATTTTAATTTTTCCACCTCTTCGATAAATCTCCAATTTTTATAGTTCCATTTCGTACAATATTCTGGTCACGAGACATAATCATATACTTAGTCTTCTCGGGATTTACTTCCAACCCTATCGCTTTACTTGCTTCAACTAGAATTTCCGCGTTTTCCCTAATAGTTTGTGGATTTTCCCCTAGCATATTCACGTCATCTGCATAGACAAGCAACTGATGTAACCCATTCAACTCCAAACCCTCTCTGTTATCCTGAACTTTCCTAATGGCATATTCCAGAGCAAAGTTAAAAAGTAAAGGTGATAGTGCATCTCCCTGCTTTAGCTTGCAAGTGCAAGCTATTACGTTTGTCTAATTATTTCAGGTAAGGAATTACTCATTCCTGCTAGTGGACGAGAGTTTATCCCTATATTGTAGCGCTGACCCACTTATAATTGAAAAATAATAATCTTGCCCATTTTTCCACATTTCTCATCCATAGTCATATAAGTTATCGTTTAATAATTTATTTTTTGTTTACTCTAAAATTAGTTAAAATGCTGTCCGCCGAGCACTTGCTCTTTGTCGTTTTTGCTTCGGCGTCAACATGCGAGGCACCCACTTTACAGTTATTTTTTTCATGTCCAGTGTGTTTACCAAAATATTGTGCACGCTATGCAATGAGAAGACTATTTCCTCTACCATACGGTAAAGGTTGCTAATATTGTAATATGGGACTTTCGAGCAGTCGGTGAACGCAAGCCATTAACATGAATTCTGATACAATATCTGTATTTACTCTCCCTGGCAGAACTCTTGACTCAACCCGTTGCAGAAGATGCGACGAGCAAGAAACGCTTCCTCACGTCTTGGGTTTCTGCCATCATGGAGAATTGCTCCGAATCAACAGACATAATACGGTTCGTTCTCTCATCGCAGCTTCAATCCGTCAGAATGCTTCCTATGAGGTTTATGAGGAGGTTGGTTGCGTCTCTTCTGATGGCTCTACTAGACGTGCTGATATCATCATAATTGATCGGCAGAAGGATAAGGGTGTCATTCTTGATCCCACAATCCGTTTCGAGCTGCATGAGCAACAGCCACAAGAGGTGTGTCGTGAAAAACAAGTCATCTATGAGCCTTGTTGTCAGCATCTTGGAGCACAATACCACATCACACATTGGACAGTTTTTGGACTCATATTCGGTGCCCGTGGCACGATCCCACGAGAAACTTTAAATCTACTTAAACAATTTAACATTTCTGATGCAACGATTGATGCCGTAGGATCTCATGTGTTAAAATCATCCTTAGCTATAATTAGTAATCATTTGTACCCAACAAACTTTTATTGTAAATGATTTCCTATGTTTTCATATCATTTATCTTAATGTTTTCTTTTTCCTTTGAAATTGTCACACAATTGGTTTTCATGATTATTCTTTATGAATTGATTAATAGGCCGATCTATTCGAACCCTTATTTAGGGCGGCTTTTTTATTAAAAAATTTCTGTGATAGTTCTTTTTAAGAATTTATTACAATTTTATTGAGCGAGAGGAAGATTGGTTTTTTGCGTCAACGATTTTTTGGGAATATTCGTGGACAAGCTGCTGCACAAAGCCAGTCCTTCTCTCGCTCAATAAAATAAAAAAAAAACTATCACAATATTACTCGTATTACAGTATTACCAACCTTTACCCTATCGCTGATGGTGACTCGTCGATCTTGCAGCACTAAGTCATGCACTTTATTGATGTTTTCTGGTGTTTTGACTGTTCACTATGTTCATCTTCACATGATGTTCTCCCACAAGTGCAGATCTTAAACATGGTGCTAGTTTCGGCCCAAGACTTTATAATAAAATGACAAACCATTTTCCAAATTTTAAAATTGAAGCTTTTAAAAAAGAAATTTGTAAAATTATCCATGATAGCCTATATAATATTAACAAGTGTATTTTTTTACCTTTTAATTCTGTCGACTATATTCATGTTTTTATTGAATATCACTGGCTTCTGTCGGATTGTCAATTTATATTAAATGTGTATTTTTCTCTCTTTTTCTCTTTCTTCTTTATTCTTGCTCTTGTGTTGTATTTATTGGTTTAAATTAAGTTACATAGTGTTTTTAGTAAACTGTGTTGTAAATTCATGTTATATTATTGACTAAGACCACGCCGTACACGAGCCTGGCTCTTACGGTAGTGGCTAGAAACATTTTTGTTTTATAAATGTAATTTGTACTCACTAGCTAGCTAGATAATAAATAAATAAATAAACAAACAAACAAAGAAACAAACAAACAAACAAACAATTTAAACATTCGACATCACCTTTTTACTATACCATAAAAATTACAAATCCCAACAGATTCTTCTAATCCCATAAAAAAAAAAAATGTTAAATTCATGTGTCTGCACACATATCTATCAAAAGTTTCATGATACAGTTGATTCTTCCAAGGTACTTGTCATATTTTGGTAAGTTTGAGATGGAGACATTCCCTTCTTTTATAATAATAATAATAATAATAATAATAATAATAATAATAATAATAATAATAATGGCGCTACAGCCCGTGAAGGGCCTAGACCGACCAGCCGGCTGCTGGCCTCACGCCCACATGCCGAAGCAGAGGTGGACGATCATCCAACCAGAATGGAGGTATCGTGTGGTTAGCACGATGATCCCCCCCAGCCTTTATAGCTGGTATTCGAAACTGGATTTCGCTACCTATCGTAGCTCCCCAAGTGCATCACGATGCTGGGTGGGCACCGGTCCCATACACTGGCTGAAATTTCATGAGAAAATTTCTTCCCCCATGAGGACTCGAACCAGCACGCTATTCCCTTCTTTTGCAGGTATTAAATCACAGATCTTTGTTACAGGCTCAATTTCTCTACTGACGAAGCACCTACGGCCACTCGAACACCTGCTACGAGCCAACGCGAACATGTACAGACTTGCAATTTGACATGTAAGTAGCCATAACACATTTCAGTTATTTGTTTGCCGCAAAATAGAAATTTTAGTTCAACTATAAATAGGTCAGGGCTACAGCATATGGATCTTTCCTCGTAGTGCAAGTTATTGTGTTTTTTTTTGTACTTGTAGGCCTACTATATTGTAGCGAGATTTTGTAGTTCTTAAATTATGCAAAATGTAGAAGAAAATTCGACACGTCATTTCGAACATTCTGCAAGAAGAGATTAGTCGAGTATTTCAGAACAAACTTCGGAGATATCAAAAATCAATTGAAGCAGAAGGAGGACACTTTGAAAATCTCTTGTGACACAGGTAAGATCCATCTGTACTCATTTCTAAGTTGTTTGTAAACGTTTTGCCCACTGAAAAGGTTTATAAATTAAAGTTACTACCGTAGAAACGGCGACCGATTTCACAGTAACTGTACGAGGCATATAACAGAAAGAGCCACTGACGTTATGTGTGAGGGAAACGTCATACATGGAGGACACAATATATGAATGATTTTGGCGTCTTGTAACGTCATAGACTTAGGCGCTTTTATTCAAATCACATTTTCAATAAGCAATCCTTTTGCATCGAACACTGCCCGCGAACTTTACCAAAGTTCTTTATTACTGAAGCAAATTTTGTTTCATAGATGCTCTCCACAACAGCCAAGGGGACCGAATGCATTCTATCTTGACAATGTTAAATTTCAATGTTGTGGTACACTCAGCTCGTAAACAATTGAAAATACAGAGCTGAAACTTTACAGGTTATTGCTTAATGTTTCCTCTGTCCATTAAAACATTTAAGTTTGTTATATGGCCAGATATAATCACAACTCAGAACTATGGAAGATAACAAATCAGAAAGAAATCACCATAGAAATCAAAAGACGAAACTGGAATTGGATAGGGCACACAATGAGGAAAGAAGATGTAGCAGTAGAAAGAATGGCTTTGGTTTGGAACCCCCAGGGCAGTAGAACAAGAGGAAGGCCAAAAAATACATGGAAGAGAACAGTTTTGGAGGAAATTGCTAGGGAGGGGAAAACATGGAGCGAAGTGAAGAAGTTGGCTACAAATAGGGTCCGATGGGGGGACTTTGTGAATGCCCTATGCTCCCTATGGGAGTTTGATTGATTGATTGATTGATTGATTACTCTCATGATGCTTTCGCCTTGATGTTTTTCCCTAAATGTCCAACATTTAATATCATTTTTTATAATCGAGATTTTTCTGCACAGATTGTTTTTCCATTTCTCATAACTTTACATTTAATACAAAGGGCATCACTATGGCAATATGTGGTAAAAAAATAAGTTTCTATCTGGAATAGGTTTCACACTGATAGTATATAGTAGATAAGAAAAGAAATTTACATTCACTTCTCCTTCTCTTCGAAATCTTGAACTCTTCTATTCCTTCGTACCTGTCGTCTCGCTTCACTTACCTTTCTTCCCACCACAATCTGAACACACGCTCTCGCCATGAAACAATACTAACAATACCATCCCATCGAACCTCCTCATACTCATCCTCTTTCACAATAGCCCTGCCAAGACTCTGGAATTCGTTACCTGCTGGCATCAGGGACTGTCGAAATAAAATTGAATTCAAATGCAAACTTACTAGGCACTTGGTCAGTAATTGAGACTCGTTCAGACATGATTTCTTGTAAATAGTTCTCTTAATCTATCACAAAATATTTCAATATCCGGTAATTTCATCACTATAGAATTTTGTTATTGTAGGTTTAATTTGTAATTTAGTAAATTCAAAAATATTCTTTGTTCTTAATTTCTATGATAAAATGTCTAGCTTTCATTAATCAGGTATTCTTGTCGTACTTTAATTTTTATTGTAATTCTAATTGTAAATTTAATATTAATTGTAATCTTATTGTTCATGTTATAGTTGTAATCCCCTGGTAGAGGGGCAGAGAAGGCCTGACGGCCTTATCTCTACCATGTTAAATAAATAAATACTAATACTATATTCAAAGTTTTAAAAATTCCGAAAGGAGAAAAATATGTCAAGAAAAGGGGGACGTAACCGAAGTGTGACTTGTATACAGCTAAAAAACTATTACAAAAGAACACTTGCCGGAAGAATTGAACGCTGGTATTTCGGGATATTAAATTTAAACTGTCATTGCACATAAATCAGCAAAAGAAAAAAAAAAAACATTTAAGTCACTTCATTGTATCTGATTCCCTTAACGTTTTCAATTCTCTAATTGTCCATGGATTATTCCTGTATGCGTTGTTCTTCAGGAAACTGCAAAAGTACTAATCACAAGGATTCAAGTCCGGCGACGTCGGCGGCCAGAACCATCCACGTCTATCAAATCATTCAAAATAACGATTTGAGAATATTCTGTCTTGAAAGTGTTTGACATTCGTCTATGTCACTGGTGACCAACTTAGCTGACTTTCGAAGCACCATCGTGTGCACTGATGAGCAAAAGAGAGCAACGTTGGCATTGCAAGCATTGAGACGATCTGCTCTTCATACTACTCGTGAGCAGTGAAGTGTTCTCTTGCACAAATACCGTGAGTTAGTCACCAGTGGTCTATGTTGTCTTGCTCTGTCTTGTTGGAAAAATGTTTCTTCTTCTACTTCAAGGTTAGGCTATAAGCCCGTGCCGACTCAAAGCATATCCCTCCACCTGGTCATGGGGCGGCCAACAGAACGTCTGCCTCTAGGTCTATACTGTAACGCCTGTTTTGATAGTCGAGATGTCTCCATTCGGTCTATATGTTGAAACCATTTTAGTTTGTTGTCTGTCAATTTATTTACTAATTCATATATTTGTAGTTGTTCTCTAATGTATGTATGTATGTATGTATGTATGTATGTATGTATGTATGTATGTATGTATGTATGTATGTATGTATGTATGTATGTATGTATATATGTATGTATGTATGTATGTATGTATGTATGTATGTATGTATGTATGTATGTATGTATGTATGTATGTATGTGTGTGTGTGTATGTATGTATGTATTCACACTGCAATGGGTATATACCCGGTGACAGTGGTAACTAATTACACTCAATAATGACAATAATAAACACAATTAATAAAAAATACAATTAATAATAATATTAATAATTAATACTAACAATAATTTATAATAATAATAATAATAATAATAATAATAATAATAATAATAATAATAATAATAGGGAACATCCTAAATTAAATGAAGCACGATCACTTAAAATAACATTTAAAGTAAATCTAATTTGTATATGAAGCCTAAGTTCGAACTAAAACCCACGAGTATGATATGTTCATATCTGCACAAGTACCTTTCAACACTACACTCATTTCGCTGTCAACTCATTCACTGCACTGGAACTACGACACATTTCACTGATTCTATCCTGATTCCACTAACACTTCAAAAACATTTCACTGTTCAAATACTTTGCACTGCCACTATAAACTATAAAGCTTCACTGACAGGAACACGTTTCACTTACACAACACACTTCACTGACACAACATAATTCTTCACTGATACAACACTTCAATAACAAAATATCAATTACACCCTTTAAATACTGTGTATAATTACCGTCTATTAGTAAAGTCCTTAAGCCTATTTTTAAATACATTTTTGGTTGTTGGTAAAGCCTTTATCGGTATTGCGAATACGATCCCTTAGAGTGTATCCTGCTATCCTTAAGAAGCGCATTTCAGCCGTTTCGATCTTCCTTTTCCCAGATCTATTTAATATCCAGTTTTCACTTCCATATGTTAGAAGTGGGACTGCCAAAACCTTATAGAATCTCATCATTGTCTCTTTCCTGGTTTTGTTACGCAAGGTTCTTTGAATTGTTCCGCACATATGCTGAAACTTTGATAATTTATCATCTAGATCTTTCTCTTTTTCATAAGATAATAAGCATCCTAAATAATTGAAACATCTTACTTGCTCTATTGTTTTCTTTGTAAGACTATTTTTGATTTAATAGGATATTTTCCCTCAAATGCCAAAATGTTTCTTCCATGTTTATTTCCATACCACTAAGAACTGGAAACCAGCCATTAAAGAGTTGCAGGTAGCACCACACCATACGCTTTTGAAGGTGTAAAGACATTTCATTGACTGAATGTGAATTCTCAGGGTCTCGGATAATATGCATATTCTGTTTATTAACGAAATATGATCCGTTGCTGAAGGATTCTTTTCCAAAAAGGGACTAAATAATTCATAAAAGATAATATGTCACCTCCAGTTAGTGCTTGCCTGAAATGAATTTTATTTGGAAACATTTGTATACCATTTCCGATTATGTTTAAAATGGCTCATCATTTTAAACCGAGTTTTTGAGTCAGATTACCGAGGATAAAGGTAACGATTGACAAAAGCACAACTAGATCATTGTCTGCTGTTAACTGTGTGTTACATTTTGTTGAGTATTTGTCAAGAATTCCCTATTTTATTTGTAAATAGAAATCCATTGTGGTACAGTATAAAGTACAGAAGGTCTGTATTTGGTCTACAGCAAGAATTCTTAACCTTACCCTCGTATCCCCCTCAAAATGTATTTAATATTCACACCAGCCTCTCTCCGAATTTTATAAGCCTTTCCTTCTTGTCAGTAAGAAAGCTTCAAGCAGTGATTCCCATCTACGTACAAAATTCAGCTCAGGTGAAGTGCCTAGATTATGCATCAGCGAGCCCAGTGAGTCTCCAGAAACTCCTGAGTGTACTTTTATGAAAAAGTCTGGAGATCGTTAAGCCTAACACGTTGTCATTGATAATAAGTTTTGCACATAACACATCGAGGAATATTTTCGAGTTCTGAGGAACAAATTGTTTCACATATTTATCATCCTGTTTCTGCTTCTTTGAGATTTTCTTTTATAACGAATAATTGTTACGTTAATGAAAACAGATTCTCATAGTAGAGAGCATCAATAAATTTAATAGATATAGCAACGCTGAAAATAAATGCACTGGAATACATTTCTTGTTGTAATTTTTAGATCATGAAACTCACTGAAGTGAAACTTCTTTAGGCAGAGTACAACTCGAATGATGTGAAACAAAACTCTGTGACGAACATTATAGATTTATTAATTTGTCCTACAGAATAATATCTGTGATATTGACAATTAATATTTGAGGAGAAAAATTCGCTCCGGCGCCGGGGATCGAACCCGGGTCCTTGGTTCTACGTACCAAGCGCTCTGACCACTGAGCTACGCCGAATTCAATCCACAGTACCGGACCGAACGTCAACATATGCCTAACTTGGAGTCAGGCCACAAAGGGAAACATTGAAGAAGGAGGGTTCGGTCCGGTACTGTGGATTGAATTCGGCGTAGCTCAGTGGTCAGAGCGCTTGGTACGTAGAACCAAGGACCCGGGTTCGATCCCCTGCGCCGGAGCGAATTTTTCTCCTCAAATATTAATCTGTGACGTCAAATTAATTGCATTTTATACTCGTATCCTTGCAGTTAGATGAAGAAAATGAGTATTTAATATCCCAATATCGAGAAACGTACCGTATACCATAAATTAACTCACCATTAATCAAAATGTTAAGTAGGAGGAAGAAGAATAAAGTGCATAAGATTTGCTGATGATATGGCGTTGTTAGCAGAAGAGGAGACGATTCTGAGGGATATGCTACTGGAGCTAAATGACAGCTGTGAGCAGTATGGAATGGAGATAAATGCAAACAAGACGAAGACCATGGTTATCGAAATACGAGTAAAGATGAAGAAAGAAAACGTGCGAATTTGAGTTAGTAGAACAAGTGGACAGCTTCAAATACTAAGGGTTTAGGCCTACTATAAGCAGTAACATGAGCTGCAGCCAGGAAGTCAAGAGGAGGATAGCGATGACCAATAGAAAAAGAAGTATACATCTTGATTACACAACTTTTAACACTGTAACACTTCGGAATATGTATGATAAGAACTTTCTTGTGTTAAATTTTAACGTACCTTGTTAACACGTTTCGACCTATTTTGGGTCATCTTCAGAAGAGTTCTGAAGAACAAGTGGATAGCTGAAGATGATCCAAAATAGGTCGAAACATGTTAACAAGGTACGTTAAAATTTAACTCAAGAAGATTCTTATCATACATATTCCGAATAAAAAGAAGCATCTTCTGCGAGCCTTTGGAAAAAAATTAAGGAAGACACTAGTGAAGTGCTTTGTGTGGAGTGTGGCACTGTATGGGGGTAGAAACATGGACATTACGACGAAGTGAAGAGAATCGATTACAAGCATTTTAATTTAGGGAGTGAAATGGACAGCAGGATAAGAAATGAAGCTGTTTTGGAAAGAGTGGGTGAAGAAAGAGTAATGCTGAAACTGATCAGGAAGAGGAAAAGAAATTGGCTGGGTCACTGACTGAGAAGAAACTGTCTACCGAAGGATGCACTGGAAGAAATCGTGAACGAGAGAATAGTTCGGGGAATGAAGAATATATCAGATGATAGATGACATTAAGATATATAGATCATATGCGGAGACAAAGAGAAGAGTTTTCTGCCCAAAGGCAGGTCTTTCACTACAAACCTAGCATTAGTCAAAGTGATTCGCGAAAGTTAAAGTCGTTTATCTGAAAGAAAATTAGCGCAAAAATTTAAGTGTAATAATACTCATATTGATTCAGTTTTAAAATCGAAGAAAAAAGGTTGTATATTTTCACCTTCATTTATGAACAAAATAATTTTTCCATTCATACAGAATAAGATAAACATGAGATAAACAAATTTACTCTAACATCGGAAGAAAATTAAATTTGCATTTTTCTGCCTAACATCTAATCCAGGCATGTCAATTGATGCCCACAGGAGCAAGCGCGCGCTTTAGAGCCCAGGAGAGCCTAAGCGCTCTACAGCGGAAAGGAAAGAGACAGACGAGAGAGGTGGTATATGCCGCTTGGTCGAGCTATATTCAGGGATGGCCAGCACTGATTCAATAGATAAAGGGAAGAGAACTTATTAAAACTGTATCCATTTTAATTTTTAGATTTGCCTGAGAAGTATAAGTGCATTATAAGAATGTAAGTTTTAATTTTAATGCTCATTTTTCACAAGTTTGATTTTTTTATTCAAAAGAAATATTTTCTCATCTTTTCATATAGAAAAGTGAAATTTTCAGATATAGGCGTATTTATTTAGTAGCCTTACAGAATGTTTTCGTAAATCTAATATACCGTAAATACGTATTACTGAAGATAGTGTATTGAAATTTTTGAAAATATTCGCATGGAAATTGTTTGTAAGGAAATGAATTAACAAAGCAACTACTGTTACATCATAAGCAAAAGATACGTGCCCATGTGTTGTAAAAATGTCAGCTCTATAGCTTCAGCAGATTTCGAGAAAATAATTTAATATTCTGATGATAGGAAGTTGCTCTCAAATATCACCTTAAAAGCATAATGCGATAAGAGTTTTGTTATGTAATATTAGTTACACTTAAAACAGATACAGTACCTAGGTAACTTTGCTTTGTACTGTAATATTGTTTTGATTAGTTTATTGATTACTTTTGTAAGGCTGAAGATACCATCAATATAAATTCCAACTTATCATGTCATACTCAATCTCTTTCTTTGGAATATAACTTTCTTTATGAATGATGTGTTTCATCCACTTAATACAGTATAATATTATACTACTATGGAATTTAAGTGGATATTCCTCCTTAACTCTCTATTATGTTATTAAGATTTAAAACACAAGTGCAATATTAAGAAATCAGTGTTAGTACTTTAGTTTTACAGACAATATAGATAATATTAAACAGAAAGAAGCCATATAAAAATAACGACATAAAATTTCACGTTCCGTTTGAAGTTTGTGCACCACTGTTTTCTCAATCCAACACGTTGCTTATTCATATACACAACCCTTCCTCTTTCCATACTTAGCGCTTGCTGCCCGCGCACGACATCAAGGTCAGAAAAATGCCCTTGCTTTGACATCACTGATCTAATCCATCGTCGGGTTTGAACCTGAGGCAGTTGAGTTCAGAGACACGCTCACTGTGAACGACGCTGAAAGAAATGTAATGCGTATGAGAATAGACTTCCCTTGTCGGCGACGTGTTCAAGTGCACACGTGTCACGGCGTCGGGGCCCACATGGCACGGAGGAATGTAAGGTTAAATAGGACTCGGCAGCTCTAAGTCCAAGTTACGGGGTTTGCCACGACGAAAACAGCGTTCTTAACGGTTCCCTAAAAGAGGTCACGGCAACGGCGCTTGTAGCGAGACCTCTGCCCACGACAGCCAAGTTACCGAACGACCGTGCCAAGTAGCATCTCCAAAACGTCCCTGCTTGGAGGCGCCGTGCCGTGATCCCTTACTTCTGGGTAGTGTGCTGCCTTGGAAGAAAATAATATCACAGTCTAGTATATACAGTCACGAAGCTTAATCTATACTAATAATAAATCTGTAGCCGAAATTTTTCTGGTAATTTTCGATTTTCCAAAAATAATTGGTCCTAACATATATAATTAACCGCCCTGAAACCGAAAATCGCTTTTTTTTTTTAATTTTTGTTTATATGTCCGTCTGTCTGTCTGGATGTTTGTTACCTTTTCACGTGATAATGGCTGAACCGATTTATATGAAAATTGGAATATAAATTAAGTTCGTTGTAACTTAGAATTTAGGCTATATGGCATTCAAAATATTTTATTTAAAATGGGGGTTATAAGGGGGCCTGAATTAAATAAATCGAAATATCTCCCTTATTATTAATTTCCATGAAAAATATTACATTACACAAGTTTCTTTAAAAATAATTTGCGATAAGTTTTATTCTATGTAAAATTTTGATAGGACTGATATTTAATGAGATAAATGCGTTTCAAAATTACAATTACAACGCCATCTAAGGCGGTGTAATGAAATAAAAAACAAATGACTTTGTCTATAAGGGGCCTTGGACAACAACAATCGAAAGCTATGAAGCATGGCTTACAGAAAATGTTTCTGTGTTTCTATGAAGTAATATCGGAAGCTAAATTAACCGATTTGTATAATTATTTATTAATTCACCATTGGAAAGTGTAGTTTCTCTAGATGGACATAATTCTACGATGTTATTACAGTAACTTCTGAGTGAATCGAGGACAGGTAAGATTAAAATAGCTTCTTGTGCACATAGGCATTCGTTTCCTGTATTGCCTAAAATAATTTTTATGACCAAATGAGTGGTCTCTGGATCAAAATATTCGCATTTTAATTTTTTTAATACAATTTAAGTAACATAATAAACGATTTATCCTTCAATCAAACACGAATGTTCACTGGATCAAATGTCCTATTTTAATTATGTAATTACTTTATATTTATTTCTAACGGGTGCAGCGGAGCGCATGGGTACGGCTAGTACTTACTAAATATGCAAACATAGACAGTTGAAATATGCAGCCATAGACAGTTGCTCACCACCAGGATCGCTACTATCGCATCATCACAGAGACTTTCCCTAGCAGACTATAAATTGTATTGTACTTTCGATATCGTGTTCTTTTGAAAAAATGAAAACCTTCCTTCCACTACTGAAATGTGAAATACATAAGGTTTATATATTATTCTCATAAAATATATATTCTATTCTATAAACTCACCTTCCTGGATCTCTCAGAAGAAGGATAACTCTAACCTATTTTCTTACAATTTATAGCACTACAAACGTCTCTTTGTCCCATATTATTATTCAAATTATAGTATTTTAGCCATTTACATTTATTACAACCGATAACGAACATTTCACAGTTTACATAGCTTTTCACAAAAATGCGAAATACGGCACAGTCAATGCCTTTTCGATCTAGACCAGGCCGTAATGTTTGTTCGGGTTTTACATTTCAGTGTATGGAGCTCAGTGAAATATTATATTATAACTTTATTGCTTATCATTGCTAAGTTTTATTTAGTGTAATGTGTCCATAAGTTCCGCTTACTTCTTGTTGCATAATATGTTGCAGAAATAATTACAAGACTGTGTTATTTTAATGTGAAGAGAATTTTACATGTTAACATAATCTGTTCGCGTCAACATTTCAAGTTTAGAATGGAAGCTATTTTGAGGTTTAATAAAAAATAATTTATATTGTGATTTCAGTTTAGCACATCTACCTTCCTTAATTTTAGACAAAACATTTACCATACCACTCCTATGAAATTAGTGTACGTACAGACGTGGACAAATTATTAGCAAAATTGAACATTTTTATTATATATTTTTACAAAATATGATTCTTCAATTTAGACTACAGTTGACATTTTTGTGTATTTCCAAATTATTAGCAAAATTGAAGATTAGTGTTGCATATTTTTCAAAATTTAACTCCTCAATTTGGACTACATTTGATGTTTTTGCATATTTACAAATTATTAGCAAAACTGAAGATTTTTATTGTATATTTTTACAAAATTCGATTCTTCAATTTGGACTACAGCTGACATTTTGGATATTTCCAAATTATTAGCAAAACTGAAGATTTTTGTTTTATATTTTTACAAAATTTGACTCTTCAATGCAGTTGACATTTTTGCTAATTTACAAATTATTAGCAAAATTGACAATTTTTATTATATATTTTTACAAAACTTGACTCCTCAATTTAAACTACAGTTGACATTTTTGCATATTTCTCTCTACTGTAATGATGGAAATAACCAAAATTGTCAACTGTAGTCTAAATTGAAAAGTCAAATTTTGTAAACAAAATATCATAAAAATCGTCAATTTTGTTAATAATTTGTCCACGTCTGTACAATTGTGTTACTTCGTCTCTTAAGTAGTAGATAAATACAATAATTCAGTACTTAATTTTTGTATTAAAATACAGACAAATTGAATGTCCGGGGTATCATACATGACATTATGCTTAATTATAATATATGATTGCGAATTTAGGAATATAAGTTAAATGTAATAAACATAACCTATAATTTTCATATGAATGGCAAGGCATTGGAGATCATTAAATTTAGACAGAAAGGTGTAACTGGTACAGTAAACATAACCTATAATTTCAACATATGTAAATATCCGTGAAGTGCAATTGTTTCTAGTATTCACAGCGCTCCAAGCGGCTAGCAACTATCGCGAGATTCGCAAAAATCATCCCAAGCTTCGTGACTGTATATAGTAGACTGTGATAATATGGTTGTCTGCTAATAACAACAGAAATCATAGAGATTTCGTATCCATTGTCATCAACATTATCATATATCAACACTACCGCAATAATAACACATGGGCATGCATTTGTGATGGAGAATTTGGAAATGACCTTTGTTGTTCACTGCAATTCTCGGACAACTACTAGCAACTGACACTCAAGTGTGATTGGTGAGTAGGCCTACCTAGTAACATTTTTTTTTCAAGCTAAGTAAGGTATTTTTGTCAACAGTAATCTCACTAGAGGTTTTGATTTATCTAGAGAAAATCAAAACTCGAGTGGAATTTAATTGACTATTACACGATTAGAAGAAAGTATATAAAGATTAGAAGTAACGAAGTACTCCAATACAATAAAATATTAATTGACTTTACGAAAATACAACTGTCTTCAAATGTATTATTGCACCATTACTCTAGATGGCAGTTGTGCCAACTATGGAATCTTCATTGAACTCTGTGGACGGTTACTAGTCAAGAAGGCTTTGTTGATTCAGTTTCGTTTTTATTAAAACATTTGCATTCCACTTCAATCATCCGAATCCCAGCAATCAACGTCATTTGACAGATGATTTTCAATAAATCTTAGTATTAAATAATCTCTGATACGTGACTATCCATAATATCATATAGCAGAAGCTATAACAAACATAAGTTAACCTAAATAATATAAACAAGTGTTAGAAAAGTTTTAATTAGGGATGATGAAATAAACAAGAAATGTTTTAATTAACGATGATGAAATAAAAAAAATGAACATGAATAATTTTAAAAGAAACAATTATTGAAAGTAGGTACAATTTTCAAATTTGAATGTTTTAGTGGTTGGAGGTTCAGTTGATGTTATGTTGGACGTGTGCGTAAAAGAAGTGAACTCGTTGTACATGATGTATCCCTCAACTTATTCAGGATTTCCGAATGGTACTCTTCATATATGACCAGTGATCTTCATTAATTCTTGTTCTTGAATGCCAATGCGAGTCATATTTGAAAGCGCTGTGCATCGACTAGAGTGGTTTGTAATTTTCTGTTTTTTGACGTCCAGACCAGTGCAGTTTGAAATGTTGGCAAACAAAGAAACAAATGCTAGGGTAGTGATAAAATAAACAAATGCTAGGGACGCGATAAAATTAAACAAATGCTAGGGACGCGATAAAATTGTGCGATAAGCAGCCATGATTGGTTGAAAGACGTCCTTTCGTACCGTTTTATTGGTCGAAAGTAGTGTGACGTAGTAAAAGTGTAATAGTCATATTAAAAAAAGGTATTTTTTTCAAATATTTTCGTAGTTTTTAGCACATAAAAAATAAATATATTAAAAATTTTTAGCACATAAAAATCCGCTCGCTAGTAATTAGTAAGACATTCGTAAGCTGGATTACACGTACAGTATTTTTAACAACGTCGAAAACAAAACTTTTCCTACTACTGTTTCTGACCTACAAACTCCCCCTTCCTGAACCCCTGGAGGAATGCAACTTCATTTCGCTGTAACAGATATGTCTGAAGTATAGTTCCCGGTATCTTGCACACAAATATTTCTAATCGTACTTCCATTCCAGTTTACACCTCGTTAGGCTGCAAATCAATTCGCCGTGCAGTAAATAGACCATCGTATTGATTTATTTACCGCTTCGCGTTTCAGTAATGAAAGTCTTGTGCTACGCGCTCGTTGGAGTGAGTTGTTAACCGTCAACAACATTACGGATGGCCTTGACGAGGTCAGGACGAGAATATTTATGTATCTCCAGTTTGTGTATGTTACCAGTTAATTTCCATAACTGAATTCTTCGTCACAAGAAGGCTTCATAAATCCTGTACTTATTAAATCCACATGTTATTCCGTCTAATTTCATTTCACGGCAGCGGCTATTTATTCGTAAGAAAAGTTTCATACCCGTTACGCGCGTAGGTAGTCCATTTTGATTTAGTTCTGAATCTGATCGCAGTGGTGTTCATGCTATGGTGGAGGGCAAGACGAGGGAAGGGTTAACAAGTACGTTGACACAATATAAATATCCTTATGAGTGATTCACTGGCGGGACTAACTCAGCAGAAACTGAAAGATTGATTTATTTTATTTTAGTAGATTATTTTACGACGCTTTATCAACAGCGTAGGTTATTTAGCGTCTGAATGAGATGAAGGTGATAATACCGGTGAAATGAGTCCGGGGTCCAGCACCGATAGTTACCCAGCATTTGCTCGTAATGGGTTGAGGGAAAACCCCGGAAAAAAACTCAACCAGGTAAAGGCTGGTTCACAATAAACCGGGAATGGAAACGACAACGAGAACGAGAACGGAAATAATGTTAAAATAAATGTATTTAAATGCGAGCGTTCACAATAGTTAATTGTGAATGTTCACATTTAAATACATTTATTTTTAACAATATTTCCGTTCTCGTTCTCGTTGTAGTTTCCATTCCCGGTTTATTGTGAACCAGTCTTAACTTGCCCCGACCGGTAATCGAACCCGGGCCACCTGGTTTCGCGGCCAGACGTGCTAACCGTTACTCCACAAGTGTGGACTGAAAGATTAATAATAATAATAATAATGATAATAATAATAATAATAATAATAATAATAATAATAATAATAATAATAATGATACTCGGGAGGAAATTAAACACAGAATAAATATGGGAAATGCCTGTTATTATTCCGTTGAGAAGCTTTTATTATCCAGTCTGCTGTCAAAAAATCTGAAGTCCACACCTGTGGAGTAACGGTCAGCGCGTCTGGTCGCGAAACCAGGTGGCCCGGGTTCGAATCCCGGTCGGGGCAAGTTAACTGGTTGAGGTTTTTTCCGGGGTTTTCCCCTCAATCCAATATGGGCAAATGCTGGGTAACTTTCCGTGCTGGACCCCGGACTCATTTCACCGGACGCTAAATAACCTAGATATTGATACAGCATCGTAATATAACCCAATAAAATAAAATAAAATTTAAGAAAATCTGAAAATTAGAATTTATAAAACTTACAAAATTTATAAAACAGTTATATTACCGGTTGTTCTTTATGGTTGTGAAACTTGGACTTTCACTTTGAGAGAGGAACATAGGTTAAGGGTGTTTGAGAATAAGGTGCTTAGGAAAATATTTGGGGCTAAGAGGGATGAAGTTACAGGAAAATGGAGAAAGTTACACAACACAGAACTGCACGCATTGTATTCTTCACCTGACATAATTATGAACATTAAATCCAGACGTTTGACATGGGCAGGGCATGTAACACGTATGGGCGAATCCAGAAATGCGTATAGAGTGTTAGTTGGGAGGCCGGAGGGAAAAGGACCTTTAGGGAGGCCGAGACGTAGATGGGAAGATAATATTAAAATTGATTTGAGGGAGGTGGGATATGATGGTAGAGACTGGATTAATCTTGCTCAGGATAGGGACCGATGGCGGGCTTATGTGAAGGCGGCAATGAACCTATGGGTTCCTTAAAAGCCAGTAAGTAATAATAATAACAATAATAATAATAATCTTGTAGCATCCTAGACAAAGTATAGTCTCTAGTAATAATATACCATTGAGTAATACATAGTTTTTTTAATTCGATCCCCTTGCCCCTCCACACTCTGTACTCTGTACAGGCCTTACTGCATTTTTCTGATAATGCGTTAGCGTGGATGGAATCCTATCTTCGTGAACGCCAACAGTGCGTGTCTATTAATACTCGTTATTCCACTTGGCGTACCACGAAGACTGGCGTACCACAAGGCTCTGTCCTAGGACCTCTACTATTTTCTACTTATATTAATGATATTTCTTCTAATCTAACATCCTGCCGACACCATATTTATGCTGACGACATACAAATTTATCTGCATACTCGACCTAACTACATAAATGACGCCATAACTAAAGTTAATGATGACTTGAATTCTATATCCATATGGTCGAAAACGCACGGACTTAATTTAAATGCAAGTAAATCGCAGGCAATCTTAATAGAACATCAAAGATCGAAGTGTGACAAACAAAATTGCCACCGATAATTGTAAATAATACTACTATTCCATACAGTACGACTGTGAAGAACCTTGGTATTTATATGGATTGTCACCTGGAATGGAATGAACAAGTGAATCACACTTCCAAAATAATATTTTCCATTATTCACTCATTAAGGCGACTGAAGCACTTTCTTCCTGATAAATTAAAATTAATCCTTGTACAAACACTCGTGATGCCACACTTTGACTACTGCGATATTATATTAAGTAACCTCAATGCAAATTTGAGCAGCAGGCTACAACGTGTGCATAATGCGTGCGTCCGTTATATTTGTAATATTCGTAAGTATGATCATGTTTCCCCGTCTTTCCAAACTCTG
The DNA here is from genome assembly GCF_040183065.1 of Periplaneta americana. Taxonomy (NCBI): domain Eukaryota; kingdom Metazoa; phylum Arthropoda; class Insecta; order Blattodea; family Blattidae; genus Periplaneta; species Periplaneta americana. Next base: position 127,332,230 of record NC_091133.1, read on the forward strand.
TCTTGGCTAAGGCTAAGCGATCGACGAGCCCTGCATTCTCTTGTTCTCTTATTTCAAATTCTGCGCACCGCTACCCCAATCTATTTGGCTTCTCGTTTTCAAAATTTATCCGCATATCATCAGCTAAGTACAAGATCTCATCATAACAATTTACTCATTATACCCTACCACAAGACATCTTTATATTCTTCATCCTATACAGTTTCAGTTGCTAGAAATTGGAACTCGCTTCCGAGTGATATAAGGGGTTGTTGGACAATAACTTCATTTAGGTCAAAATTACATAAATTCTTAGACTACTTAACAGATGAATTGCTGATTAATATGTGTTACTTATAATGAAACTAACATCTGTCCATTATTATTATTATTATTATTATTATTATCATTAATTTCTCTAAATAGATTTACAAAACCTCTAATGGCAAGTACATTAATATTCTCATTATAGAAATAGAAATATATGTATTCTCCCTGTAACATAGTCCTAGTAAGGTTATATTAAATTAAATTTTCATCATTTTACTAGCTATTTCAAATATTAAATTAATTATAATTCATTGAATTAAATTAGCTCATAAATTAAGTTACTACTTTACCTTATAGGTTTATCTAAATTTAAATAAATGTGTAGTGAAGAATATTGCTGGAGAACCTTTTAAGTGTAGAGTAAATATTTGTAATTTAAATTTATGTATTGTATTGATTAAGGCTGGTTGAGTGGAAGAGAAGGCCTTATGGCCTTAACTCTGCCAGCGAAAATAAAACATTATTATTATTATTATTATTATTATTATTATTATTATTATTATTAAGTAGTGCACATATTTTATTACTATACATCACAGTCTTACCAGTTCGCTCACATTATATTTTTACAGCCCTTGATTCATTCTTTAGGTACGAAATTTTCATGTGGGGAGCATATAATTCTCCTGACATTATAGACACAGACCCGAAGAACCTGTCTGATAATTGGTATTATAATTTACTAAAGGTATTGTATTGTAATTTCCATTACCTGAGCGTATTTTCTCAGAATTTTCAGCACTTGTGCGAGCATGGGCCCCCAACAAAGACGTCCTCATACGCCGACGCCCAGGGCAGTTGTCTCGTCCGCCCACACCCCACGCGACTGCCCACGCGGCAACCATTCTGCACTCCGGAACACGGAAAGCTTTCCACAGATCAGTAAATCCAGTGACACTTTCGGACGCGGGGGGGACTTCTCAAATGAGAATATGAACGAAAGAACAGGAAAATAAATATCTGCTTCTTTATTTCTTGCGGTGAATGAAAATCCTGAAATTCAACAATACAGCGCATAGTGGTCTAAAATCCATATTTAGAAGGACAAATGGAGAAAAATGACATGTAAAAAAATGAAATTAAACCCTTAAATTATTTTTCCTATATAGCTGAGTAACACTGAATTGATAATCTTAATCAGCGGAGGTGGCTGCATAGCGAGATAAGAAGCCGGTAACATTCCACATTTCGCCACCCAGCATTCTTACTCAGCAAGCGCCGCGAGTCTGCCGTTTTCCTTGTGCTGTAACTCTGTTGTAAGTGGTCGATTCCATTCATATTTGGTACCAACATGTCAAGTAGTTCTTTAGGTATGTAACACTGTTTGTTTGTGTTACATTTAATGTTATTATAGCATGTCAAATTAGCATGAATGGACACGGGACAAAATATAAATATAACCATTGAGTGCAGACTTTGCTAAGGTAGAGAAAAAAAAAACCCTTTGGTTCGTCCAAAAATGATTTTTTTCACTTCCTCCACTATTTACCTCTATTTTAAATCTAGTCTTAAGGTGCGCAGATTTGCGGAAGTAATAATTCATGAGCACTATTCTTTCGAGGTGCAGTAGTGCAATTTTTCTCGGTTGCAGTTATTTCAATATCTGTGAACCGAATCTACTTCCGCAGATGACAGCTTGTTAATTATGTACCATATAAGTTTTCCGAGTGTCCAAAAGGTGCAATAGTACCTAAAATGTTACATTCCCCCCCCCCCATAAGATTTTAACTAAAAGCATCCCCCTGTAAGGGGCACTTCTGCTCATACCAACGCAAACAGAGTTTGTACACAAAACAAATGTACTAAGTGTAACTACTGTATAAAATTTCATAAAAATCTGTTAGATAGGACAAAAGTTACTAATTTTGTCTAATTGCGCCCCCTTATAAGGTGTAGTTACACTTAGACCAACGTAATCAGAACTTGTATACAAAACATACATGCTACCTGTAACTACTTTGTAAAATTTCATAAAAATCTGTTAAATAGGAGAAAAGTTACTAATTTTGTCTAATTGTGCCCCCTAAAAGGGGTAGTTCTCCTTATACCAACGTAATCAGAGCTTGTATATAAAACATATATGTTCTTTGTAACTGTTTTGTAAAATTTCATACAAATCTATCAAATAGGAGAAAAGTTACTAATTTTGTTTAATTGCGCCCCCCTATAAGGGGTAGTTCCCCTTATACCAACGTAACGAGAGCTTGTATACAAAACATACATGCTACCTGTAACTACTTTGTAAAATTTCATAAAAAGCCTGTTAAATAGGAGAAAAGTTACTAATTTTGTCTAATTGCGCCCCCTATAAGGGGTAGTTGCCCTTATACGAACATAATCAGAGCTTGTATACAAAACATATATGCTACTTGCAACTGCTCTGTAAAATTTCATAAAAATCTGTTAAATAGGAGAAAAGTTACTAATTTTGTCTAATTGCGCCCCCTATAAGGGGTAGTTCCCCTTATACAAACATAATCAGAGCTTGTATACAAAACATATATGTTACCTGTAACTACTTTGTAAAATTTCATAAAAATCTGTTAAATAGGAGAAAAGTTACTAATTTTGTCTAATTGCGCCCCCTATAAGGGGTAGTTCCCCTTATACGAACATAATCAGAGCTTGTATACAAAACATATATGCTACCTGTAACTACTGTGTAAAATTTCATAAAAATCTGTTAAATAGGAGAAAAGTTACTAATTTTGCCTAATTGAGCCCCCACTATAAGGGGTGGTTCCCCTTATATCAACGTAACGAGAGCTTGTATACAAAACATATATGCTACCTGTAACTACTGTGTAAAATTTCTTAAAAATCTGTTGGGTAGCTGAAAAGTTATTAATATGTCCCGCTAAATTTGCATTCTAGACCACTGTGCGGCGTAAGGAATAAGGAGGGGAGAGTCGGAGTAATTTGGATATAAGTTGTAATTTACTGATTGAAACTTTACCTAATCTTTACCTGATATTTTAAGAGTGAATTCTTTTAAGCAGGTCTTCTCTGGATCCCAATTTTTCGGTAAATTCTTGACAGGTCAGTTGAAGTTGGATAAGGTAGCAAGTTTGTTTTATAATTGATATTAACAGTGTTTAATAATTACAATTTATTTTTATAACAATATTCATCTTTTATTTGCTATTAATTTCCGGGTCCTCGTGGTCATCCTTAATAGCCCGGACGATTTATTTTTCTTTAAATCTCTCTCTCTACAATTTTATGAAAGTGCTGTTGAATGTCTCAGTGCCTGAGGTATTCATTCACGAGAAAGGATATTTGTGAAATGTATATTGCTGAGACCTCCAGATAGAGAAAAAAATTGAAAAGACAGTCCGTTGTTTTTCTTCTAATGTAGATGGACTTGATCTGAATGAAATGCTTTTTTTTTTTTTTTTTTAAGAAGTTTCGTGCTTGAAGAAATATGAGAATTCAGAGAAAATAGCAAAGTGGAATGAAGAAAATGCTGATCTTTGCTCGAAATGGAGTGACATTTTCTTCAATTATTTTTGTGAGAAAATGATATTCTATGCACAACCCCAGAAGTTGATTGAAATATCACTTTGTCTTCCTGGCAGTAATGTTTCAGTGAAGAACATTTTTTGGTGTCTATGATGTTGATAAAGCGCCGTAAAATAACCTACTAAAAAAAAGAGGAAATCGGAAAATAGGAAAGTTTGAAAAATGCTGTTGTAGTAAAAGATCTCCTCTTGGGCAGAACAAAATGAATGAATGAATGAATGAATGAATGAATGAATGAATGAATGAATGAATGAAATGCCTAAACATCCGGATTTTATTACATCTTTACCATTGTAATATACAGGGTGAACATAATATAAGTGAATATAATAAATCATGTGAACAAAAAATTGGCCAGTCCGTCCATATCTGCCACGCAATTGCAATTGCTCGCTACGTACATACATACATACATACATACATACACATTCGCATAGAAATCCTAATAAAGAAAACCATCAGTTTTAATTATCAAGATTTTGGACAATGAAGAACAACACTTCGAAACTAGTCAGCCAAGTTATTTCGTAAAAATTAACACAGTAAAGAAGCTGAAAGTCAATCAGTGATATATGTGTTAAAAGTGTATATAAAACAATGAAGAATTCAGTAGACGTTTTTCCGTCTTTCAACAAACATTTTTTTTTCTCTCTAGGAATATGAATTTCCCGTCTATCGGGGAATTTCGCTTCACCTGACAACACTGACGACTATTCTCGTTGGGAAGCAGAAGAGTTCTTATTTCTTGCCGGGAACTGTTTGTGAGTCCTCTTCACTTGTAGCGGTATAGCGAAAGACAAACATCGCTTGTAATAATAATAATAATAATAATAATAATAATAATAATAATAATAATAATAATAATTTATTTATTTATTTATTTAATCTGGCAGAGCTAAGGCCAGTAGGCCTTCTCTTCCGCCCAGCCAGACTCTAATTCTAATAGAATACAATTGCTTACATAGTTATTACATTAATATCTGGACCATAAAACAACATGAAAGTAAATAATGAAAGTTGGATAAGTAATGTTAGTGTGACAATAATAAACATTGGTAAGAAATAGTGATGATGATGATAATAATAATAATAATAATAATAATAATAATAATAATGAGATAATTTAAATATTTATTCTGTGATATATATATATATATATATATATATATATATATATATATATATATATAACCATTAAACATTGAGAAACCTGAAAGAGCTATTATTTTTAACAAGAATTGTTAGAAAAATATTTCATTACCCTATTCTTAAATTGGTTTGATGTCTGACAGTCCCTGACATTACTCGGTAGGGAATTCCAAAGCCGAGGAACAGCCACAGTGAAAGAAGATGAATATGACGATGTTCGGTGGGAGGGAATGGATAATATTGAGGAGTGTTGTGATCGTGTGTCTAGGTTATGATGGGTGGATAAATTTTGAAAACGAGACGCAAGATAGACAGGAGTGGAGAAATGCAATATATGAAAGAGGAGGGAAAGACAGTGGATTTTCCTACGATCTTCTAGACGGAGCCAGGACAACATTTCGAGGGATGGTGTTACGTGATCAGCCCGGCGAATATTGCAGACGAAACGGACGCACATATTATGAACACGTTGTAGTCTCTGCGCCGAAGTAACGCTTAGGTCAGTAAGCAAAATATCACAGTAATCGAAGTGGGGCATCACGAGTGTTTGCACTAACATTTTTTTCATGGAAAAGGGTAGAAAATTCTTCAATCGCCTAAACGAGTGGATTATTGAGAATACTTTTTTGCGGGTTTCTGCAACTTGAAAGTTCCAATTTAAACTTTTATCAACAGTAATCTCACTATACGTTTTGATTTTATCGATAAATCTGCGAGTGGAACACGACCAGATTTATCTAGAGAAAATCAAAACTCGAGTGAGATTTAATTTACTATTACACGATTAGAAGAAAGTATATAAAGATTAGAAGTAACGAAGTACTCCAATACAATAAAATATTAATTGACTTACGAAAATACAACCGCCTTCAAATGTATTATTGTACTATCTCAACATTACAAATATTACGCTAGATGCATGCTAGATGGCAGTAGTGAGCAATGCCTTCTCGTCGAGAAGTTCTCGATCTACACGTATACACGATGGCAATGTTACTAGTCAAGAAGGCTTTGTTGATTCAGTTTCATTTTTATTATTAAAACAGTTGCATTCCACTTCAATTATCCGAATCCCAGTAATCAACGTCACTTGACAGATGATTTTCAGTAAATCTTAATATTAAACAATCTGATACGTGACTGTCCATAATATCATATAGCAGAAGCTATAACATAACCTAACTAATATACTGTACACAAGTGCTAGAAAAGTTTTAATTAACGACGATGACATAAAAAATAAACATGAATAATTTTAAAAGGAATAATTATTGAATATACAATTTTCAAATTTGAATGTGGTTGGTGGTTCAATTGACGTTATATTGGACGTGTGCGTAATAGAAGTGGAACTCGTTGATTTAGGCCTACATGGTGTATTCAACTTATTCAGGATTTCCGAATGGTGCTCTTCATTTATTTGTAAATCGGATTTCAGAAGATGCATAGGTATGATCAGTGATTTTTATTAATTCTTGTTCTTGAATGCCAATGCGAGTCATATTTGAAACTGCTGTGCATCGACTGGAGTAGTTTGTAATTTTATATATATATATATATATATATATATATTTTGACGTCCAGACCAGCTCAGTTTCAAATGTTGGCAAACAAAGAAACAAATGCTAGGGACGCGATAAAATTAAACAAATGCTAGGGACGCGATAAAATTAAACAAATGCAAGGGACGCGATAAAATTGTGCGATAAGCAGCCATGATTGGTTGAAATACGTCCTTTCGTACCGTTTTATTGGTCAAAAGTAGTATGACGTAGTAAGAGTGTAATAGTCAAAATAAATACCTAGATTCTTTACTGATTCACTGAACGGAATTTCGGTGCCGTACATTTTAATCGGGGACAAATTTGTACTCCCTGTGTTTATAACATTACGTGCCAACTAGGGGTGGGCAATAATAACTTCCCGTCCCTAGTGCCCACCTCCTTAAGATGTTAGTGTGTCATGTCTTATTTTATATATCACTGCCACAGTATCATCCCCCAGTGTTATTTCTGTTAGCTTGAGTATGATCGCTCTGCCACACTCCTGGTGCCCCTGTGCAACTGCAACCTCAACGACTTGTGTGTGGCCTTCAAACCGATCTGACCACAACGTAAAGGTCGCTAGGACAGAGACTAGAATCGCATTTAAAGGTTATTTCCTATAAATAGCGTTATTACTTGTGGTGTAATTTTACTGTTGTCCCTTCCTTGCGGAAATGATGTGGCTACATCTCCGACGCTATAGAAGCATTACGAATTTGCACCGGATGAGATAGGTCATGGATAGTATGCCTTTATACAGCGAGCCAGGCCTTGGCACATTATGGAATGTACAGCTGTTGCTATAGGAACCTGTGACATAAGGCAGGTACTGACAAATGCCGATCACATTAGGCTGTGCGGCCAGCATGATATAACAAAACTAGTGGTTTGTGCAGCAAATGCTTCAAACGAAGTTCATTAGACGTTCAAATATTTTTTTTTAATTTTCAATGAAGAATACCAGACATTTTGAAAGTTATTTGCTTCCGTATTAATGAAACATACTTCCTCTCAATGTTTTTTTTTATGCCAAATACTTTTTCTTGAACCTATCCACCTTCAGTTTTTGAGTTTCAACGCAAGTAACAATGTCAGGACGATCAGTGAGTTTTTCATGCGGGAGTAAAGCAATAGCTATTTCAGGATTGTAGGTGAAAGTTGAAGAAAAGTCAGGTTTGCTATGCTTTAGAACAATAGACATAGCATCTTGGTATGGCTACTGCATGTAGAGCTTGAAATGTAACTATACAAATATTTAATTTTTAACAACAATATTATTATCTTACGTAAGTTTTGCAGTTATATGCTATATATCGGTAGCCACCACTCAGTAAATTATAGAAATGAAGATCTAATTTAAGATATTCTCCACATTTACTTAAATAACCCCAAAACGTTTCACTTTCATAACATCAATAGGCCTATAGCATTAATATGTATAATTAATGAAAAATAGTCACAACATGGTATTAACTATAATAATATTTCATTTCTAATGGTAATAATGTGATCAAACCACCCCAAGTTTTGTAGATTTTAATATGCAATACATAACTGTACTCAGAAAATTACGCACCGCAAAATCAGACCTGTAAATTATTTTTAGTAAATTACGCCGTGAAGTTTTTAATAACCAATTGAATTTGAGCTCTAAATATGTCAGCATTCCTGCAGGTTATGGCCTTCGTGTAATAGCCTATTGTTTATTATAGTATGCGTTTTGTTTTGTTTCGAAATGCAATTAGTTCTCAAAACTAACAAAAGATGGATTTTGAAAAATACGAGGCGCATCCAGAAAATAAGTTTCCCTATTAAAAAAAAAGAACACACTTTCAGGAAAACATTTATTGGCAACAGGTACAGCAATGTTTCAGCTATTTTTCAACATAGCCACCATCAGAATTGAGACACTTGTCGTATCGTGGGATCAACTTTTGTATCCCTATGTCGTAGAACTCTGCCGCCTGTGAATGGAACCAGCGTGTGACAGACGTCTTCAGCTCTTCCTCGTTGCCAAAACGCTCACCGGAGGACAGGAATTTCTTGAGGTGCAAGAAAACGTGAAAATCGCTGGGAGCAAGATCAAGACTGTAGGGTGGATGATCAAACAACTCCCAGCCAAATTCCGTCAAAACAGCTGCTGTGCGCCGAGCCGTATGTGGACGAGCATTGTCATGGAGGAGCACAACACCTGCAGTAAGCATTCCACGCCTCTTGTTTTGAATGGCACGTCGCAATTTTCGCAGTGTTTCACAGTAACGGTCAGCGTTCACTGTTCACCTCTTGGAAGGAAGTCAATGAGCAGAATGCCCTTCCTGTCCCAGAACACCGTGCACATCACTCTCCGTACCGACAGCGTCTGTTTGAATTTCGTCCTGACCGGAGATCCACTATGCCGCCAATGCATTGACTGCTGCTTGGTTTCCGGGGTGAAGTGCGAAATCCAAGTCTCATCGCTCGTGACGATCCTGTCGAGGAACTCGTCGCCGTCATCGTGATACCGTTGCAGAAATGTCAGTGCTGCTCCTAAACGTTGCATTTTGTGTTCGGGTGTCAGGTTTTTCGGCACCCACCTGGCACACACTTTTTTGAACAGCAGGTGCTTAGTGACAATCTCATGCAACAAGGATCGCGATATCTGCGGAAAATGGCTGCTCAGCTCCGTAATCGTGAAGCGACGGTTCTCCATGATGCACTGCCGCACCAGCTCAACACGATCATCATTGATGAGGGACGGTCGCCCACTGCGCTCTTCATCATGGACACTTTGACGACCTTCGGAAAACTGCCTACACCAGCGACGCACCATCTGCTTACTCATGATGTTCGGCCCATAGAGCTGACAGAGCTGCCGATGAATTTCTATTGGAGCAATGCTTTGTGCATTAAAGAACTTTATCACCGACCGAACCTCGCAGGCGGCGGGAGAAGGGATAAGAGCTTCCATTTCGGACCACTGCTGCCACGCTACTGGCACCAGGTGGGACCTGTCCGGCTGACATATGATTGATACGTCATAGATCTGTTACGCATGCGCAATTGAGACGGCTAATTACGTTTACTTTCAAGGGGAAAAAATCGGGAAACTTACTTTCTGGATGCGACTCGTAGTAAAATTATGTAGGAAAACTAACGCTTCACTGAAAGTTACTATTTTTCTGAAAATCCTTGGATGCCAAGCTTTAAAATGACGGGTCATTCATTAAAATCCGTTCACCGTTTTCCCGTAATTTCCATTACCAGTTCAAATTATATATGTAGATATCATAGCGAACGGTTTTCTGTGAGTGGCACAATTTTGAAGGAGAATTAAACAACTAAAAACGCCATAGTTAAAATGGTGTTATAAGATCGAAAATTTAATAACCTGTCTTCCGTTTGCGACTGTAAAATAAGGTTACTAGATTTTTTCACAATTTCCGGGAACATATATCGATAAATTACGAGAAAACTTCCTTGTTAATATTTGTTACTTTTCCATTCACTTAATATTGTTTTTACACACCTTAAATAATTAAAATATGCATTCTGTTTACACACTAAAATATTCTACTTAACTACTGATATTTTAAGAGTGAATTCTTTTAAGCAGGTCTTCTCTGGATCCCAATTTTTCGGTAAATTCATGACAGGTCAGTTGAAGTTGGATAAGGTAGCAAGTTTGTTTTGTAATTGATATTAACAGTGTTTAATAATTACAATTTATTTTTATAACAATATTCATCTTTAATTTGCTATTAATTTCCGGGTCCTCGGACGATTTATTTTTCTTTAAATCTCTCTCTCTACAATTTTATGAAAGTACTGTTGAATGCCTCAGTGCTTGAGGTATTCATTCACGAGAGAGGATATTTGTGAAATGTATATTGCTGAGACCTCCAGATAGAGAAAAGAATTGAAAAGACAGTCCATTATTTTTTTTCCAATGTAAATTAACTTGACCTGAATGAAATAATATTTTTGTTATGAAGTTTAATGCTTGAAGAAATATGTGAATTCAGAGAAAATAGCAAAGTGGAATGAAGAAAATTCTGATCTTTGCTCGAAATGGAGCGAAATTTTCTTCAATTTTTTTTTCTGAGAAAATTATATTCTGTGCACAAGTCCAGAAGTTGATTGAAATATCTCCTTGTCTTCCTAGAAGTAATGTTTCAGTGAAGAAAATTTTTCTCCTATGGACATTCTGTGGAGATCCAAAACATCCAGAATGAGTTTAGAAACTGTTCGAACCATGAAATCTTAAAAGATAATGGTAATGTCATGGCACATCCTTAATTAAGACCTCCTGAGTGGTATGAAAGAAATTGTGTAATCTGTAGAAAAACTTTAAGAGTTTAAGAATTTGGGTGATGAAATTTATTTATTTATTTATTTTGGTGTAGTTAAGACCATCTGGCCTTCTCTTCCACAACACCAGGAATACAAATACAATAATAGAAATAAACAGAAAAAAATACACTATATACAGTACAAAGTAACGCTGCACAAGAAATAGAGAGAGAAAAAACACTATAAACAAAGTAAAGCCACACAAAAATATACGCAGGTTGCAGTCACACAAACTTTAAATGAGTGATTAAGTATCATAATTAATTGTATCCTAACTAATTAACTAACATAAACAAGAAACTAGTAATTTTAATCTAGATTAAAAAAGAAAAAGAAAAAAAAACACAAATCAATACTTCTAGCAATACCTAAAAACATTAACTAAGAGAAAATTTTCCAATTTAATTTTGAATTGTGATAAAGTCCGGCAGTCCCTGACGTCATTAGGTAACGAATTCCAGAGGCGAGGTATTTCTACAGTATAGGAAGATGAGTATAAAGACGTTCTATGATCAGGGATAGAAAGAAGTGCTTCATGTCGGTTTCGAAGAGTTGTAAGAAATTGAAAGCGCGATAACAGATATTTCGGAGTAGAAGTATGCATGATTCTAAACAGAAGAGACAGTGAATGTATTGTTCTTCGTTCCTTCAGACGCACCCATGAAAGTAACTGGAGGGAAAGTGTTATATGGTCAAATTTACGAGTATTGCAGATGAATCGTATGCACACATTATGAACACGTTGTAGTCTCTCAGCTAAGAGTGAACTTATATTAGTTAGCAAGGAATCGCAATAATCAAAATGGGGCATTACAAGCGTCTGAATAAGATTCTTTTCTAGACTAAGTGGTAGAAATTCTTTCATATGGAACAAGGAGTGAAGTTGAGAAAATATTTTTTTGCAAATGTGTGTTATTTGAAATAGGAAATATCTGAGGATAATCACTAAATTCGGGGACATTCCTGGGACGAATGTTGTTCGGGGACAAAAAGCAAAATTCGGGAATGAACGGGGACGTTTGGTAACCTTACAGTAAAGTAGAAGTACCTCTATTGCAGGTCATTGAGAACCATATACTTTTTAAAAATTTAATCTTGGAATTAAACCCGCGTTTTGTCCCGTGTGTATATCGCTGGATAGTTCAACTGTTGATATCGAATCACATTAAGAAATACATCAAAGCTACTGTTAATGTTCTAACATCCGATGTGCAGTAATAACAAAGAAAGAAAGAAAAAGAAGGAAAGAAAGAAAGAAAAAGAAAGAAAGAAAGAGAAAGAAAGAAAGAAAGAAAGAAAAAGAAAGCAAGAAAAAGAAAGAAAGAAAAAGAAAGCAAGAAAAAGAAAGAAAGAAAGAAAGAAAGAAAAAGAAAGAAAGAGAGGAAGAAAAAGAAAGAAAGAAAGAAAGAAAGAAGAAAGAAAGAAAGAAAGAAAAAGAAAGCAAGAAAAAGAAAGAAAGAAAGAAAGAAAAAGAAAGCAAGAAAAAGAAAGAAAGAAAGAAAGAAAGAAAGAAAAAGAAAGAAAGAAAAAGAAAGAAAGAAAAAGAAAGAAAGAAAGAAAGAAAAAGAAAGAAAGAAAGAAAGAAAGAAAGAAAAAGAAAGAAAGAAAAAGAAAGAAAAAGAAAGAAAGAAAGAAAGAAAAAGAAAGGAAGAAAGGAAAAGAAAGAAAGAAAGAAAGAAAAAGAAAATAAGAAAGAAAGAAAGAAAAAGAAAGGAAAAGAAAGAAAAAGAAAGGAAGAAAGGAAGAAAAAAAGAAAGAAAGAAAAAGAAAGGAAGAAAGGAAAAGAAAGAAAGAAAGAAAGAAAGAAAAAGAAAGTAAGAAAGAAAGAAAGGAAGGAAGAAAGAAAGAAAGAAAAAGAAAGACAAAGAAAGAAGAAAGAAAGAAAGAAAGAAAAAAGGAAGAAAGAAAGAAAGAGAAAGAAAGAAAGAAAGAAAAAGAAAGCAAGAAAAAGAAAGAAAGAAAGAAAAAAGAAAGAAAGAAAAAGAAAGAGAAAGAAAGAAAAAGAAAGAAAGAAAAAGAAAGAAAGAAGGAAAGAAAGAAAGAAAGAAAAAGAAAGTAAGAAAGAAAGAAAGAAAAAGAAAGAAATAGAAAGAAAGAAAGAAAGAAAAAGAAAGGAAGAAAGAAAAAGAAAGGTAAGAAAGGAAAAGAAAGAAAGAAAAAGAAAGGAAGAAAGGAAAAGAAAGAAAGAAAGAAAGAAAAAGAAAGAAAGAAAGAGAGAAAGAAAGAAAGAAAGAAAGAGAGAAAGAAAGAGAGGAAGAAAGGAAAAGAAAGAAAGAAAGAAAGAAAAAGAAAGTAAGAAAGTAAGAAAGAAAGAAAGAAAAAGAAAGAAAGACAGAAGGAAAGAAGGAAAGGAAGAAAAAGAAAGGAAGAAAGGAAAAGAAAGAAAGAAAGAAAGAAAGAAAAAGAAAGAAAGGAAGAAAGAAAGAAAGAAAAAGAAAGAAAGAAAGAGAGAGAGAGAAAAAGAAAGAAAGAAAGACAAAAAGTAATACAAAAAGAATCAATAAGTTGAAATAGGACTGTGTAGTAATGAGTGTGGTAGTTGCCATGGCAAACAGTTTATCATAATTGTCGCAATCAGTAAGTAGAAGACGTATTGTCATGCAACGATATAGCCTACCGTACTGGACGTATCTGTGACAAAGCGAAGTTTAATGCTGTAGGCAAGACGGAGCGAAGTGTCGGTAATAGACTCCGCTTGTGTGAATGCAAGCCACTCAATTAGCGATGTCCAGCACAACAAAACAACACAGCGGCAGATCAGCCTCAATGAAGTTGGCGAGTTTGAGGGGCTCCCCCCCCCCCCACAGTTCCAAGCTCTAATGATTTGATGCATTGAAATTTATACTATTGAGGTCACCCCTTGGCACCCTGCCACTTTATAAATTTCAATTAAAATTGACCATATGCTATCCTGGAGCATGTACAAAAACATAGGTCACTGTGTCATAAAACTCCCCCCCCCCCAACGCTTCCCAGCATTCCATGGAATTGCAAAGTTGCACGCCGACCCCGCGCGCTGCGTCTACGTATTAAAAACAAATAAATGCACCCTAATCCCCTATTATTAACACTAACATTAATTCTTGTATGCGTGGTTGTTGATGGCGAAGTACAGTGGGTTTGTCTGTAATTGGAGATTCTGTAGCATTTCCCCCGCTGCAAATATAACTCGTTTATCAGATCACACATTTTACGTCACTGGGGACGGGGCATCACAGATGAACTGCAGTGAATATTTGACAGGTCTGGAACTTGTCATCGTTTCGCAGTCTGGAGTCTAGAAATTACCTCATTTGCCTTCGAAACTGATGTTTAGAGAGTCTACATGTTACAAAAGCAGCGGATTTTTACGGGCGGTGAGAACCCATAGCATAACTCTTTTTGAAAGGACAATAACCCAGGAAAGTCCCATGTCGTATGTTATTATTTTTTCATTCGGTTATTTAGAGACGCTGTATCAAATACCGTATTTAGTAGTATTAGTATTAGTATTTATTTATTTAACCTGGTAGAGATAAGGCCGTCAGGCCTTCTCTGCCCCTCTAGCAGGAGATTCCAACTATAATATGAAGAATAAAATTACAATTAGTATTAAATTTACAATTACAATTACAAATAAAATTACAATTAGTATTACATTTACAATTACAATTACAAATAACATTACAATTAGTATTAAATTTACAATTACAATTACAAATAAAATTATAATTAGTATTAAATTTACAATTACAATTACAAATAACATTACAATTAGTATTAAATTTACAATTACAATTACAAATAACATTACAATTAGTATTAAATTTACAATTACAATTACAAATAACATTACAATTAGTATTAAATTTACAATTACAATTACAAATAACATTACAATTAGTATTAAATTTACAATTACAATTACAAATAACATTACAATTAGTATTAAATTTACAATTACAATTACAAATAACATTACAATTAGTATTAAATTTACAATTACAATTACAAATAACATTACAATTAGTATTAAATTGACAATTACAATTACAAATAAAATTACAATTAGTATTAAATTTACAATTACAATTACAAATAAAATTACAATTAGTATTAAATTTACAATTACAATTACAAATAACATTACAATTAGTATTAAATTTACAATTACAATTACAAATAAAATTACAATTAGTATTAAATTTACAATTACAATTACAAATACCATTACAATTAGTATTAAATTTACAATTACAATTACAAATAACATTACAATTAGTATTAAATTTACAATTACAATTACAAATAACATTACAATTAGTATTAAATTTACAATTACAATTACAAATAACATTACAATTAGTATTAAATTTACAATTACAATTACAAATAACATTACAATTAGTATTAAATTTACAATTACAATTACAAATAACATTACAATTAGTATTAAATTTACAATTACAATTACAAATAACATTACAATTAGTATTAAATTTACAATTACAATTACAAATAAAATTACAACTACTATTAAATTTACAATTACAATTACAAATAAAATTACAATTACTATTAAATTTACAATTACAATTACAAATAACATTACAATTAGTATTAAATTTACAATTACAATTACAAATAAAATTACAATTAGTATTAAATTTACAATTACAATTACAAATAAAATTACAATTAGTATTAAATTTACAATTACAATTACAATAAAAATCAAAGTACGAAAAGATTACCTGACTAATTAAAGCTAGATAATTTATCACAGAAAAACAAAGAATATTTTATATTTACTGAATTACAAATTAAACCTAGAATAAGAAAATTTTTTAGTGATGAAATTACTGGATATTGAAATATTTTGTGATAGATTAAGGAAACTATTTACAAGAAATCAATTACTGACCAAGTGCCTATACTAAAAGCCAGGTTGTGAACCGACTAAACAGGAAGTAGTTGGCAGGGCGAGAGGAGAGTGCGGGTTAGAGGGGTAGCCTGTGCAGCGATGACACGTTGAGTGTGGCGGGGCGAAGGGGGGAAGGAGAACGGAGCTTTTCATTGGACCTCACGTGAAAATGTCGTCTGCTAACGAAAATCTGGCAACGGAATCACGGAGACAGTGTAGCCAAACTTCCCAGTTCCTTTGGTGTACCACGTGCATTACGAGTCGTATTTCGTACCAGCGTCATTAGCTCGTGCTTTCTTAAAAACATTAATTTTAATTACTAATATTGTGGATAGTGTTATCGAGAACTATATACAGTAGTTATTTTAAACATATCGGTGACAAACGCTGAACACGCTTTGAATCTCGTGCCACTATGTGGCAACAGAGCTCAGAAAGCGAGCAACAGAATGTTGCTTCCGGTTTAGTCGGTTCATAACCTGGCTTTTAGTATAGTAAGTTTGCGTTTGAATTCAATTATATTTCGACAGACCCTGATGCTAGCAGGTAGCCAATTCCAGAGTCTTGGCAGGGCTATTGTGAAAGAGGATGAGTATGTGGAGGTGCGATGGGATGGTATTGTTAGTATTGTTTCATGGCGAGAGCGTGTGTTCAGATTATGGTGGGAAGAAAGGTAAGTGAAGCGAGACGACAGGTACGAAGGAATAGAAGAGTTCAAGATTTAGAAGAGAAGGAGAAGTGAATGTAAATTTCTTTTCTTATCTAGTTTAAGCCAACCTATTGCTTCCAGGGATGGGGTAGTATGATCATATTTACGAACATTGCTTACAAAACGTACACACAAATTATGAGCACGTTGAAGTTTCGTTTTGTTGTCGCTGGAGAGGCCAGTCAGTAAAATGTCAGCACTCGCTTAGTAGACTCCCTCGAATACAGGATGTTAAAAAAAGTATCCAATATTTTAGGAGGTGATAGTATGGATCAATACAAGAAAATAATGTCTAATAAAATTGGTCCTACAACACGTACTTTCTGAGATCTGAACACTTGTTCATAGGAGGTGCTCAATGTGATGTCCATTCATAGCAATGCATTCCTCTGCGCTTCGGCGTAAGGAATCACGCACTCTTTGAAATTAATCTGGTTCCTTCATGTATCCCCACAACCAAAAGTCTAGTGCAGTGATGTCAAAGCAAGCGCGTTTTTCTGACCTTGACGTCGTGCGCGGGCATCAAGCGCTAAGTATGGAAAGAGGAAGGGTTGTATGAATAAGCAGCCTGTTGAATTAAGAAAACAGTGGTGCACAAACTTCAAACGGAACGTGAAATTTTATGTCGTTATTTTTATATGGCTTCTTTCTGTTTAATATTATCTATATTGTCTGTAAAACAAAAGTACTAACACTGATTTCTTAATATTGCAGTTGTGTTTTAAATGTTAATAACATAACAAAGAGTTAAGAAGGAATATTCATTTAAATTCCATAGTAGTACAATTATACTGTACTAGATGGATAAAACACATCATTCATAAAGAAAGTGATATCCCCAAAAAAGAGACTGAGTATGACATGATAAGTTGGAATTGATATTGATGGTACATTTAATCTTATAAAAGTAATCAATAAACTAATCAAAACAATATTACAGTACAAAACAAAGTTACCTAGATACTATATATATATATTTTAAGTGTACGGTAACTAATATTCCATAACAAAACTCTTATCGCATTATGCTTTTAAGGTGATATTGGTGAGCAACTTCCCGTCATCAGAATATTAAATTATTTTCTCGAAATCTGCTGAAGCTATAGAGCTGACATTTTTACAACACATGGGCACGTATCTTTTGCTTATGATGTAACAGTAGTTGCTTTGTTAATTCATTTCCTTACAAACAATTTCCATGCGAATATTTTCAAAATTTTCAATACACTATCTTCAGTAATACATATTTACGGTTTATTAGATTTACGAAAACATTCTGTAAGGATACTAAATAAATAGGCCTATATCTGAAAATTTCACTTTTCTATTAAAAATTTGAGAAAATCTTTGTTTTGAATAAAAAAAAAATCAAACTTGTGAAAAATGAGCATTAAAATTAAAACTTACATTTTTATAATGCCCTTATATTTCTCAGACAAATATAAAAATTAACATGGATACAGTTTTAATAAGTTCTCTTACCTTTATCTATTGAATCAGTGCTGGCCATTCCTGAATATAGCTCGACCAAGCGGCATATACTACCTCTTTCGTCTGTCTCTTTCCTTTCCGCTGTAAAGCGCTCAGGCTCTCCTGAGCTCTAAAGCGCGCGCTTGCTCCTATGGGCATCAAGTGACATGACTGGCTTAGGGGATTTAGGTTTGGGGAACGAGCAGACCAAGGTGTGGGGGTCCTCCCCGACCAATCCAGCGGTCCTGAAATGTCAGCGTCAGGTGTTCACGCACATTGCGGAGAAAATGTGCTGGTGCGCCACCGTGCATGAACCACATCTTTACTCTGTGTTGTTAATGGGTTGAAGGGAAAAGTCCGGAAAAAACTCAACCAAGTAGCTTGTCTTAACTAGGATTCGATCTCGGGCCCACTAGTTTAGCAGTCAGACACGCTGACCACTACTCCAAAGCGGTGGACTAGATTATTATTGTAGATATTATTATTATTATTATTATTATTATTATTATTACTATTATTATTATTATTATTGTTGTTGTTGTTATTCATTTTTTCATTCATTCATACTATAGTCAGGGTCAGCTTATTTCATACCCTAAGGGTGAAGCCTAACCATTTTTCCCCCATTACTACATATGCTAGTGGATTGTGGTGATTTTCTAGTTTGGAGGTTGAATTTTCTTTTGCCAACTTCGTTTCGAAATTCGATTCTGACAAATACTACAAATGGTAGTGATTTTGTAACTGGTATGTTGGCAGCTGAGACAAATATCGACAATATTTGTCGGTACTGGAGTTCCATGAAATTGAAATTCTACTAGATTTCTGAGCCTGTTACTCGAAGCTAGTGAAATATGAATATACTAATAATTAATTAATATCAATATTAACATTAATACATAGGCCTAATAGTTATTTTATGCATTGCGTTGTGGTTATAATTCAAGACTACAGACAGGTAAGTTTTCGGAGTTAGTACTAATAATTTCATGTGGTAAAACAAAATACATTTTTAGGTTAGCTTTCGTGAGTCAATTGCTTAGTCAAACCAATGAATTTCGTAATGCCAGACAAAATACTTGACATGTTGATCCCTTTCTCGTATAGTTTACCTACGAAAACATGGTACAAATTATTGAATTATTTAGAATAACCTTCCAACATAAAGTACGGTAAGTAAATAAGTCAATTAGTACGAAGGATCGTGTGATATCTGGTAACAGTTGGCAACGCTGACAAGACGCCAATATTTGCTGTTTGGGAACTGATCTATATTTATATTATCAAAACCCAGCTTTCTCCAGTCGTTTCTATTTTCTGTCTTACTCTTTGTCTCCACATACAGTATGTCATTGCCTACAAGTAGCATACAGTACATTTAGGCACTCTTGTTTACTGCACATGCGCAATGCATCGTATCAGGAACTTAGTAAAATTAAGTGACCCAAATTTTGTTTGTGAGTCTGTACGGTAGCACCTGAAGACGTTGGGAGCAGCCGCCACTGCTCGGATAAAGGAACATGCATGCTAACTAATACCAGATCATTGAAGAAAACTAACGAATATGCTCTGTCTTGACACACGTTATGACTCAGGAGTTGGCGCCAACTTAGGGATTTCCCGTGTTTATTTGTACCTCGGGACGTTCCGCTGTGGGAATTCCAAGTCGCCAGGGGATACGATGTGGCGTGGCAATGTCCTGCAGCTCTCTGCGTTGTTGAAGGGCAGAAATGCAGAAATACTTGAATGATGTCTGAGACGACGTTGTCACGATACGATGTCGCAACTGGATACTGAAGTGTAGTACCTCAGAATACTTGATTTTTCATTAACTAACATTTTAATATCAAAATGACACACGTTACAAGGAACACATCACAGCCATAGCCAAACCACACAAGAATTTAGTCTACACAGAACACAGCACATACTCCAACCACAACTACAGCAACATAGACACTGACATGAAAATACTACACATCCAGCAAAAAAAAAAAAAAAAAAAAAAAAAAAAAAAAAAAAAAAAAAAAAAAAAAACTGAAACTTAACACTTTAGAACAATATGAAACTTACAAACACACAAAAACACACTCAAAGCACATCCTGAACACTTGAACTGAATTTCAAAACACACCCTTTTCGACACAATTATGTATTGTATTGTATTTATTAACATTCCATGTTATTCGTACATTACTTCACAGCTAGAATATGGAACAAGTCAAGAAACTTAATACTACTATAAAGTCTTAATTTATAGTCACAATGTAGTTGAAATATGCGTATACTAATCCAACACAAGGGGTTAGTATCAGTTTCATGAATCGTTGTTTAATGTCATGAATTCACCTACAGAATAGAAGACGTGAGAAATTAGGTACTTTTTAATTTGGCTCTAAATAATCCTATATTTCGAGTTTCATTTTTTATATCCATAGAGAGGCTATTAAACATTTTTACTGCCATATAACGCACTCCTTTTTGATAGCACGATAGATTTGCCGATGGAGTATGAAAGTCATTTTTTTGACGCGTATTTATGCCATGAACTGTTGATTTAGTTAAGTTTTCACGATTACATACGAGGAAGATTATTAATGAAAAAATATACTGATAAGCTATGGACATTATTTGTAGTTTTTTTAAAATAGTCCTACACGATTCCCTAGATCTGATACCTACTATTATTCAATTACTCTTTTTTTGTAGTACGAATATATTGTTACTATCTGTGGAATTTCCCCAGAATATTATTCCAAAATTCATTACCGAGTGGAAGTATACAAAGTATATTGTTTTTAAGGTATTGATATTTACTATCTCTTGCATAGATCTAATAGCAAAACAAGCTGAATTTAGTTTGGGGGTAATTTCTTTAATATGATTTTTCCAATTTAACACTCCATCGATTTTTAAGCCAAGAAATTTGGTTGTTCTTGTTGTTTCTATTAGGGACCTATTGTTTATTATTGCGCTTGAAATTGGCAAGGTTGAATTTGGACACACCCCTTCACAGCAGGAAATCAGAAGGTAGCATTGGACTCACTAGGCTTCGGAGAATGGCGGATACCACTTCGAAACTATTCAGCCAGTTATATTAACACAATATCGAAGTTATAACGCTAATCAGTGATTATACAAGTGTTAAGTGTATCTAAACTGTCTTTGGATAGTTGGCTAAACAACAATAGTGAAACCAAATGGGTTTCTGTTATGTAAAATAGGAACCAACTTAATAAAATAATCAATTAAAGCAAAACATTCCACATTAAGAAGTTAGCAGTCCTTTTTTGTCCTGAAGTGAATCTGAAGATAGGTAACCTATAGCTACTTCTGTTCCGTTTGTGTATAATTATAATTTATTTGCGTTAAATGTGTCAGACTGCTTTAAGTTGTATTTTTTTTGTCATCTCCTTATCTTCACCGACTTGATTTGTGATATTACCTTCACTTTCGTGATTACACTTCACTTCATAGGATCTTCAACGGTCAACACAACGTTGAACAAACATAGTCTGAAGTTGGGATTACTTTCAAACTTAAAGCGGATTATGCTGGTATTGAATCCCAGAGCAATTTTAAAATCTGGGCCACTTGGTCTGTAGTGGCGCGATCGAATTCCTGACGATATAGTTCAGCATGTATAATAGGAGTATTTTATAATATCAAATTATTTCGTAAGACACGGAAATGTATTTGTACAATTAGCACTAACTAGCAATGGTACTTGAACAAATATTTCAGTCATATTTTAACATATTATTTGAACTGTTGTATTTTATTTGAACTGTTGTTTTTATTTGAACTGTTGTATCAGTGAAGCGAGGTGAGTCAGTGAAGTTATGGTTTTACAGTGCAGTGAACAGTTCCGATCAGTGATAATTTATAGCGTCAATGAAATGTGTTCTATAGTGTCAGTGAAATGAGTTACAGAGTGTCAGTGAAATGTGTGCTAAAGTGTCAGTGAAATGCGTCATAGTGCCACTACAGGGAATGAGATGAGAGTAAAGTGAAAGACTATTGAAACTTATGTAGGACCTATAGATAATTATGTAGGTTGTGTTGTAAAATTAGGTATTTTATTTTATGTTTTATTATTATTGTGTTAAATTGTATTGTGTATTATTATTGTATTGTGTGTAAAATTGTATATATGTTGTAAAATTGTATTGTGTATTGTAAATTTTATTGTGTATTGGTTATCATTTTATTGTGTATTGTTTATATTGTATATACCACTGCTACCGGATGCTTGCCCACTTGCAGTGTAAATAAATACATACATACATATTCGTTCAATAAAAGTTCGGTTTGTGGGTACACAGAATATTATTATACCAATATGTAATAACAATGGCATATAGGTGACTAGGTAGGGGGATGATTGGACTGAAGTCCCTTTAAGCCAAGCAACAACGCGCTTCGATCACCTGAACCAGCCTTCGTGGTAAAGTCACTGAGGATGGAGAAGCATCTCCGAAACATGTCTGACTTTTACTAATGTTTAAATAATTATATTATATTTATTAGTGTTCATATAACTGTAATATATAATTCTTTACGTTTCTTATCAAATCTAAGAACACTGTATAATTGGCCCAACATGTGTGGTTTATCTTTGAGTATGAAGTCCCTTATTTTTCAAGAAATATTTAAAAATTATGTTATATTTAAACGATCTAAATGACACTCGGGAGGAAATTAAACGCAGACTAAATATGGGAAATGCGTGTTATTATTCGGTTGAGAAGCTCTTATCATCCAGTCTGCTGTCCAAAAATCTGAAAGTTAGAATGTATAAAACAGTTATATTACCGGTTCTTCTGTATGGTTGTGAAACTTGGACTCTCACTCTGAGAGAGGAACATAGGTTCAGGGTGTTTGAGAATAAGGTGCTAAGGAAAATATTTGGGGCTAAGAGGGATGAAGTTACAGGAGAATGGAGAAAGTTACACAACACAGAACTGCACGCATTGTATTCTTCACCTGATATAATTAGGAACATAAAATCGAGACGTTTGAGATGGGCAGGGCATGTAGCACGTATGGGCGAATCCAGAAATGCATATAGAGTGTTAGTTGGGAGACCGGAGGGAAAAAGACCTTTGGGGAGGTCGAGACGTAGGTGGGAGGATAATATTAAAATGGATTTGAGGGAGGTGGGGTATGATGATAGAGACTGGATTAATCTTGCACAGGATAGGGACCGCTGCCGGGCTTATGTGAGGGCGGCAATGAACCTTCGGGTTCCTTAAAAGCCATTTGTAAGTAAGTAAGTAAGTTAGATTTAAACGATGATGAAGTTGTGAGTGTGACACTGAAAAAAAAAATGTTGGACAGTTTCTGTCGACAGTGACTAGTATTTTGAATAAATCCTTTCCCTTTACAAATACAAAGAATGGATTGTTCTTCAGAACAACTTTTGACGAATCTAAATTGATTGATAATGTAATAGTATTAAACAGTAGTTATTATAATTGTCTTTTAAATATTTTGCATGTACATTAGAGGCAAAATTTATCAAGTGATGTTCACAAAACTTGACCCCATCTTAAATTCCTAGCTACAACATTGTAAGTAATTATTATTTCAAATGAAATAATTATTGCTGAATAACGGCCTACTACAAAAAATGTCAATAATACGAGGTTTGATCAAGAAAGATTAGACTGATTTTTTTTCACAGATGTTTATTACTCTGCATCAGTGTTTATATGATCCTTTACAAAATAGTCTCCTTCTACTTGAATGCAAAGTCGGTTAATTTCGTGATATTTCTTTTTAAATTTACCACGAAATTATACCAGCGACAAATGTAATTTTGATGGCATAGTTTAAGGGGTTAGGTACAGCTTACAGCCGTAAAATTTTTGGAAATATACATTTTTTTCCTCCATTACTGTATCTTGTACAATAATGAAAATTGGTATGTGTAAAACACTGTCCTTCTGCTATATGAAAAAAAATGTATATTTTTTTGCGATTTAAAGAAATTATTATTTATTAATTTTTTTCAAAATTCATTATGGTGGCAGTTCACTGTGCAGTGATGAAGCGCTTTCCTCATAACTCATAAACTTGTTAACTTTTTCATGTTCTCTCTCTTTTATTTTATTGCTGAAACTCATGTTTACAATATCATACTCTTTCAACTACATTCCTTAAAAAATAAATTTTTTTATTTAGTGTTAGAAGACAATACTGATATTTGACAATTTTTAAGTGAATTTATTTTTTATCAGACAATCTATCAAAATTATAGAAGTGTTATTGCACAATATTGTAGATATGACATGCATAAATATAGACAAAAAATTTCGTCACATAATGTTGGATAGATTTTGAGTTATGTGGGAAATGCTTCATCCCTGCACAGTGAACTGAATTTTGAAAATTGTATAAATTTATTTGAGGTAAAAATGCTGACATATGACTTCCTGAATTCTAATAATCTACGTACATTAAAAACACTAATTTATTTTTTAACTTGAACCTTATTTTTGCACCAAAACCCTAGTGTCACGAAATTAGCAGAGTCTCCCTACCGTTTCTTCCAGTCTGCCATTCTTTGTGAGGTTCTTGAGAATTTTGTACAGCTCAAATGACTAATTTAATTTTCAAGCACAAACAATTCCTCAGTTATGTAGAAGGTATGAGTTGTAGAAATTTGGTTAATTCTGTTCTAAACCTTTTCTCGTGGCCTTTCGAAGCTTTGAGATAGGTAGGCAGTGCATTGAAGACCGTAATACATGAATAGCGAACTTCTTTATAACAGCTTAGACTAGGGTAGATGGAGATCTGATTTGTGTCTTGTATTAAAATTATTGTTTTGATTAGTATTACATTATATTTTGTTTCTTCATTATTGGATACACTCTTTTAACACTTATATAATCAATGATTAACTTTATAACTTATTTACTGTGTTAATAATAGAAAAATTACCTGGCTGAGTAGTTTCAACGTGGTATTCGTCATTGTTCGAAGCCCAGAAGATAGCGTGGGACCTCACTAGACTTCGGACAATGACGAATATGTACCACGTTGAAACTATTCAGCCAGATAATTTTTCTGATATTTACACAGTGAAGAAGTTATGAACTTAATCAGTGTATTTTGATTGTTAATATAAGACATTATCAGGGAAGGAATGTACTCACAAGGTAAGATCAAGATTTCGAACTTTTGGAAAATCTTTTTACATGATGTCTTTTTATGCAAATTCAATCATTCATTCATTCATTCATTCATTCTATTCCATAGATCTTACATGAGCAATGAAGTTTAAGATGTGGAACAAGTCAAAATTTTACAATATTACAATTACAATTTTTACAAATTTTTACAATATTTTACAATTTAGTAATTTTCTACAATTTGTACAATTTTGTGCAATTTTTTACAATATTTTGGCGAGGTGTAGTGAGATGAGGCGAGGTCCGAGGATTCGCCAAAATATTACCCGGCATTTGCCTTTTGGTTTGGGGAAAACCTCGGAAAAACCCAACCAAGTAATCAAATCGAAGGGGGGTAATCTAATCAAAGGGGTTGATGCCAAGGACTCGCCATAAACCATCCGGCTTCAGTTCAACGGCTGGGGAAAACCTCGGAAGAAACCAAAGACCAAAGGGGGATCCAACCCAAGCCCGAACGCAGCTCCGGATCAGCAGCCCAGCGAGTCTGCCGACTGAGCTACATCGATGGCTCTACTAAAAATATACAATACATAGCCAATCAGATTATTAAATTTACAAATGCAAACGATCATTCATCTGTTGAGCTATATGTATAATACAAAACAAGTAAGTTAATTAAATTTAAGGCATAAATAATCCAACCAGTTGTGATATATAGAAATTCATAATACATATCATGCAAACTACTTCAAATTACAAACACAAACAATTTATCAATAGAGCTATACAGATTACTATTCAATTTAAAGCATATACAATTCATCGGCCAAAACTATACAAATATATACAATACAAAGTAGCATACTTTCATTAAGCTATACAAATTTGTGCAATTAATATCAAGTAGATTAATTCAACTTATAATCATAAACAATTCATCAGTTGAGCTATACAGACTACTATACAATTTACAGCATATACAATTCATCAATTGAGCTATACAGACTACCATTCAATTTACAGTAGGCCTATGTACAATTCATCAGTAGAGCTACACAGACTAGTAATCATTTTAAAAGCATATTATACAATTCATCAGCCAAACTATACAAACATATACAATCAAATTAGTTCAATTTACAAACTTATTTTCGTTAAGTTATACAAAATTGTACAATTCATATGAAGTAGATTAATTCAATTTATAAGCTTAAACAATTCATCAAACCAGTCATTATCCTAAAGTTTTCTTTTGTAAAGCAAATATAGACAGGGGATCGAATTCGGACCATCTGAATGAAAGACCAGAGCACTAGAGCCACAGATGCGGCGAGAGGGCAGCTGCGCTGTAAAATCTACTATACGTAAACAACGACAGACTAAATTTAATGTCAAAATAAAAATAAATTCAGTGGTAATAGAGTGTAGCCTACTACAGAATGGGTTCATAGCTAACAATATTTACATTGCGTGTTGCATTTGAATCTCATAGTAGTAAAGTCCGGGAACTAAACGAAAAAAAAAATGCATTCCTAGTTGCACGCTATAAGCGCTGGAAGGGAACGAACTCCTCGACTGATAGGCTAGATAAACGGAAAAGTCTTTATAGCAAGCGCTTTTCCATATGAATTCAAAGAGCTTAATGGGCATTCTATAATACTATCGACCTGGAAATTGTGGAAGCTATGGCAGGATCAATATCTGCACCGACTGTACTTCGCCATGAGCCTCTCTGCCTCTCTTCTCCGGCTCGGAATCTATCTCTCTCTCTCTTGCTCTCCCGCTCTCCTCTCTCTGGTACACAGTACTGTTGTATGCGGCAGTAATATAGGATGTGCACTAAAATACAGTTCTCATAATTAACCATTATAGCGTGTTCTTTAAAGTTGCCCTGTATTGTAAAGTCAACCAAAATATCTAGGCTACGTAACACGGAAGTCAGACAGGTAACGGGGGTTACGAAAAGTCATCACAGTCGAGGAGATAGAAAAGAAGCAATCAGGGAAGGAGATGTGTGAAAATTGTAGCTCCAACGTTTTTTTAACTGCAGAATTTAATTTTTACACACATGCTCCTCTTGGAATATGTAGGCCTATACATGCTACAAAATTTCATTCATGTCACTTATGTGATTTTTGAGTTATGCACTTTTTAAAAATATGAAATACTTTCAAAATCTATCTACTGGGACAAATTTTATGTATATGGTCTCAAATTTATGTATAATATCTTTGATAGTCAATATTAAAAGAAAAAACACTGACAAAGGATGTACTTGACCTCGAAAGTTCAGAACCGCACAAAAACATGCTTACTTACTTACTGGCTTTTATGGAACCCGAGGTTCATTGCCGCCCTTACATAAGCCCGCCATTGGTCCCTATCCTGAGCAAGATTAATCCAGTCTCTACCATCATATCCCACCTCCCTCAAATCCATTTTAATATTATCTTCCCATCTACGTCTCGGCCTCCCCAGAGGTCTTTTTCCCTCCGGCCTCCCAACTAACACTCTATATGCATTTCTGGATTCGCCCATACGTGCTACATGCCCTGCCCATCTCAAACGTCTGGATTTAATGTTCCTAATTATGTCAGATGAAGAATACAATGCGTGCAGTTCTGTGTTGTGTAACTTTCTCCATTTTCCTGTAACTTCATCCCTCTTAGCCCCAAATATTTTCCTAAGCACCTTATTCTCAAGCACCCTTAACCTATGTTCATCTCTCAAAGTGAGAGTCCAAGTTTCACAACCATAAAGAACAACCGGTAATATACTAGTAACTGTTCTATAAATTCTAACTTTGATTTTTTGACAGCAGACTGGATGATAAAAGCTTCTCAACCGAATAATAACAGGCATTTCCCATATTTATTCTGTGTTTAATTTCCTCCCGAGTATCATTTATATTTGTTACTGTTGCTCCAAGATATTTGAACTTCTCCACCTCTTCAAAAGATAAATTTCCAATTTTTATATTTCCATTTCGTACAATATTCTGGTCACGAGACATAATCATATACTTTGTCTTTTCGGGATTTACTTCCAAACCTATCTCTTTATTTGCTTCAAGTAAAATTTCCGTGTTTTCCCTAATCGTTTGTGGATTTTCTCCTAACATATTCACGTCATCCGCATAGACAAGCAGCTGATGTAACCCGTTCAATTCCAAACCTTGTTTGTTATCCTGGACTTTCCTAATGGCATACACTAGAGCAAAGTTAAAAAGTAAAGGTGATAGTGCATCTCCTTGCTTTAGTCCACAGTGTACTGGAAACGCGTCTGACAGAAACTGACCTATACGGACTGCTTAATATGTAAATCACAAAAACATGGCTACCCTAATCATGAGTGATGTCTTACTGGTTGTCATTTATGAGATTGAAACCTGTCTCCGGGCAGTTGGCTGAACAACAAACACAAAAAAGCAGTGATATGAGTTTGTGTGCACTCAATGTTGGTTGCTTGACGGTTGTGAGCCCATTTTGAGGTCTATGCATGTAAAGGGAAAAATTGAGTCGGTGTCTGGTACAGTTCCTGAATATCTCAGTTGGTAGAGCATTGGCGCGTTTAGCCAAAGGTCCCGGGTTCGATACCCGACCCCGGAACAATTGTTCTCTTGAAATTATTCAGTGATAGGTTTATCACAGCGACAAAATAACAGATCTCGAAATCACACCCCGTGACTAGTTCTGAGTTATCAGTAATATGTTTCTCTCTCACCTCCTATTCAATTGTTTTATGTTCTTTTCTGTATTATATCCTCTCTCAACTCACTATACTTCCGTATCCAGTCCATATCAACCCACATTACGCAAACAAACTATAATCGTTTTCTTATTTATCATGTGACACTTCACTCGCATTATAGTAATATACGTTACAAGAGCGGTATGTTGACGTTTTCATGGTCGAGGAAAAGATTGAAAAAGCGAAACGTAGTTGAGCTTTTTTAATTTCCGAGAACATGAAAACAAACATACCGCTCGTGTATCGTACATTATTTTGTGCGAAGATGGTTTATTACATACCTGAAAGACGAATTTCTAATTAGTTGCAATGAAATCTCCATCTTGGTTTCTGTTTAATGACGGCAACTTCGGAACACCAAAATATCTTTCTTCAACATTGTTGCTATAAAATGTTTTCTGTGTTTACTATATTCCAGCAGGCCGTGATATACGTCTGTCTTTTTTTTTCCCCCAGTCTATAAATGCGAACTTAAAACAAACGGTAAGGTTATGTAATGATTTATTTTTCATTTTAATATTTTAACAATATTATTTAGGTATATAACATATTGCAGTAATAACATCCGCATCTGGAATCTTGATGATTTTTTCACGGCTTCCTTAATGTTAGTTGCATTACAAATGCAGTAACTTTAGTGGTGTTGTAGAGTTTACTTAATTTTTGCAAATATTTAAAAACAATAATTAACATTGCAATTTAGGTGAAATTGCAGTGGTAAGTTTCCAATTTATAATTATTACTATGTTAAACGTCTCTAGAAATAATATGTTAAAAGCCTAAAGCAGTAAAATGAATGTCGCGCTTAAGCGGTAAGAAGAGGGAAATTGTTATGTGTGTTACGTTGGGAATACTGAATGTGGTATTTCACACTTACCGCGTATTGGTTCTGTGCGGAAAACAAGAAAATACGCACGATCTCGCACAAAAGTCATTTAAAACCCTCCTATCCCAATTCAGTTCATTGTAATGCTCTCGCTTAATATTTAAACTCTATTTTCCATTGTATTGTCATATTTACTCTGTTCACCTTCACTCTTTTCACAACTTCCTCATCGCTCTTCTTATTTACATTCCTTCTAGCATACTTTCCTCTGATGCTACTCCTTTACTTTTGATATTTCTCTTTTAGACTACTGATCCCCCTCACTACGCACTCATTTCAGGTCTCTATTGTAACAAACCAGATAATATACAGGTTGAACCGTAATTTCGGGAGGTTATTCTATGAGATATTTCAAATAAAAAAGTTTAATACAATTTTGCTCGTATTTGCTTCCTTTTCGAGATAAAATTGTTTTATATTAAACATTTCATGGCGTGTTTTGGGGAAGCCATTGATTGAATTAGTCGACCTGGTTGGCGAGTTGGTATAGCGCTGGCCTTCTATGCCCAAGGTTGCGGGTTCGATCCTGTGCCAGGTCGATGGCATTTAAGTGTGTTTAAATGCGACAGGCTCATGTCAGTAGATTTACTGGCATGTAAAAGAACTCCTGCGGGACAAAATTCCGGCATATCCGGCGACGCTGATATAACCTCTGCAGTTGCGAGCGTCGTTAAATAAAACATGACATTTAATTGAATTCCCAATACATTCAGTCAGTTTAAGAGAGTAGTGTATTATGATTGTAAAAGATTGAAAGAGTTTTAGTTTTGTTCTATAAATGTGCAGAAATTTGATCCTAACAGATGTAACATGGAAAAATTCCCTTGCAGAACGAAAAGTTACATTTAGTCGGATCAAATTTCTATATATCCAAAGGACAAAACTAATATTCTTTCAGTCATTTATCTGTAGTAATGTCACGAGAGGTCTGAGATCTGCCGATAAATCCACGAGCGAAGCGAGTGGATTTATCTGGGAAATCTCAGACCTCGAGTGACATTTATTAGGACTATTTCGTGAATAAAATAAAAATGTAAATAATATATCCCTAAAATTCGATCACAAAATGTTAATAATTGTATATTTACGAATACTTAACCTATTCAGACATTGTGAAGTTGAAATAGATGAATATCGATTACTGCAATAAAGAAATTCGATGTTATTATTCAGTAATGCCAATTGCGAAAAGCTAAATACAGGTTTAACAATGTTAATTACATGTACTGCACTTTTCTCTTATTATTATAACATAAATACATTTTCATTATCTGCTGAAATCATGATTTAATTTAAAATTTTATAATATAGGCCTCATTATAGTAACCTAATTAATACATTAATTAAATGAAGAATTGTTGAAAACGCATTTATCTAATCTGAATGAAGGAATGTAATTTTTTTCAAATAGCCTACAATGGACATGGAATTAGAAGATGAAGATGTATTTTATAGGCTACAATAGGTAAGGTTAGCTGTGTGAGCAGGACCAGTGTCAGCTGTGCCTTATTTCGACCGTTACTACGTGCTATAGGAAAGAATTTTTTATAGCTCGACAAATGCATTCTCGCTGTAGTGGTTAACGGAACTAAAGCTGCATCTACACAGTTCAATATTCCAATCGCGTATGTATGCAATCTGGGAAGAATATTGAAAGAATCAAGTTTAAAACGTACGTTAAATTAAGATGCATGAAGATTTTGTGTCTATATTGTGCGTTGTTTTGAACGTCGTCTTCACTGCGTAAATGTATTAATTAATATTAAATATTAATCTTGCATTCATTGCTTTAAAGTTGAAAGAAAAGTTTAACCGTGTAGTTGCATCTTAATGTATTAATGATCATCAATTCACGGGGAAACAGTTGGCGACAACGACAAACAAAAGAACGACCATGCGATAAATTGATAGCGATAAATCTAGCTGCAAAAATTATCGAAAGTCTGACTGTGATTGGTTGGAATTCAAAATTTCATTACACTTCATTGGTCGAAAATGGAATGACGTCATATAAACGAAATAGTCATCATAATACACTGCTCTCTTAAACTGATCGAGCATATTGAGAATTAAACCAATGGCTTTCCCAAAACACGCTATGAAATGTTTCATATAAAAAAGGAAGGAAAACCCAGCAAAATTGTATTCAACTTTTCCGTTTGAAATATCTCAAAGAATAACCTCCTGAAATTAATGACATTATTTAGAATCCACTCTGTATGCAAATGCAAACAGTAACATTAAATAATGCAAACCACATGGAAGTCCAATGGAAAAGAAAAAGGGGAAATAACAGTTAATCACATTCTAAATCAGTGATGTCAAAGCAAGCGCATTTTTCTGACCTTGACGTCGTGCGCGGGCATCAAGCGCTAGGTATGCTAGGAGGAATAAGCAGCCTGTTGGATTAAGAAAACAGTGGTGCACAAACTTCAAACGGAACGTGAAATTTTATGTCGTTATTTTTATATGGCTTATTTCTGTTTGATATTCTCTATATTGTTTGTAAAACAAAAGTACTAACACCTATTTCTTAGCCTAATATTGCAGTTGTGTTTTAAACGTTAATAACATAATAAAGAATAAAGAAGGAATATTCACACAAATTCCATAATAACTACAACTATACTGTACTAAGTGAATTAAACACATCATTCATGAAGAAAGTGTTGTCGCACAAGAAGACATTGATATTCTTGGTATCTTTATCCTCATAAAAGTAATCAAAACAATATTACAGTACAAAGCAAAGTTATCTAGGTATATGTTTTAACTGTAACTAATATTACAGAATAAAACTCTTATCGCATTATGCTTTTAGGTGATATTGGTGCGCAACTTTCTGTTATCAGAATATTAAATTATCTCGAAATCTGCTGAAGCTATAGAGCTGACGTTTTACCAACACATAGGCACATATCTTTTGTTTGTGATGTAACAGTATTTGCTTTGTTAATTCATTTCCTTACAAACATTTTCCATGATAATATTTTCAAACATTTTGATACACTATCTTCAGTAATACGTATTTACGATATATAGATTTACGAAAACATTGTTTTAGTACCTGTAAGACTACTAAACAAATATATCGGAAAATTTCACTTTTCTATTAAGAAGTTGAGAAAATATTCCTTTTGAATAAAAAAACAAACTTGTGAAAAATAAGCATTAAAATTAAAACTTACATTCTTATAATGCAATTTTACTTCTCAGACAAATCTAAAAATTAACATGGATACAGTTTTAATAAGTTCTCTTCCCTTTATCCATTGAATCAGTGCTGGCCATCCCTGAATGTAGCTCGCCCAAGCGGCATATACCACCTTTTTCGTCTGTCTCTTTCCTTTCCGCTGTAAAGCGCTCAGGCTCTCCTGGGCTCTAAAGCGCGCGCTTGCTCCTATGGGCATCAGTTGACATCACTGTCCTATATGGATGTGACAAAGTCGATGAGGAGAGGAAGAAATTACGAAGAAATTTAACTAAAAAATGAGGAACGTGGCTCGTAAATAAACACTATTAGGAAAGTTTATGAATGAATATACTAAATTGATCAATTGTATTGATTTAGAGAATTTATAAGGTATCATACACGCACACACACACACGTTAGACTAGAAAAACTTGTGTTTGTAGTTGTTAATTCCTGAGGAATAAGCCTTAGAAATAACCACAAACGAATCTGTTTAAGTAAAATGAAAAGTATGCTGATGCTCTGCTGTATTCGACTCGCCCAACACAAGGTCTGCTTTGCTCAGTGCCTTTCTCTTGTCCCGCTTCTCGTAAGAATCTCTCTACACGGCTCGGCGTGACCTTGCAGACGGGAGAAGCGGATTGCGGTCACTGTGGGACACCCCAGCTATCGTGGTGTGAGAACGCATTCGGAAATTAAACATACAGCGAACGTTAGAGAAACAAAACTAGTTGAAGGAGCATCGAGTTGCACCTACTGTGCACTAATTAATCCTTTCTCTTTAAAAATGAGCTTTCCACATTTATCACAAGCAGTGGCGGCTGATTGACTGACGCAAGTGAGGCCGGGCCTCAGTCACTTGGCTTAACTGAAATCAAATTTTGTGTTTTTATATAATGTATTAGTTATTTGAATGAAGCATATATCGCTGTAGAAGCATTTGAAAACTTTGATGTATATAGACCTGTTTTGCAGTAAAATTTGTTCCTGAGGCCGGGAACGCACGTGCCGGGTCTGGCTTGTGATGTATATAGACCTGTTTTGCAGTAAAATTTGTTCCTGAGGCCAGACTCGCTCGTGCCGGGTCTGGCTTGTGATGTATATAGACCTGTTTTGCAGTAAAATTTGTTCCTGAGGCCAGACTCGCACGTGCCGGGTCTGGCTTGTGATGTATATAGACCTGTTTTGCAGTAACATTTGTTCCTGAGGCCGGGAACGCACGTGCCGGGTCTGGCTTGTGATGTATATAGACCTGTTTTGCAGTAAAATTTGTTCCTGAGGCCAGACTCGCTCGTGCCGGGTATGGCTTGTGATGTATATAGACCTGTTTTGCAGTGAAATTTGTTCCTGAGGCCAGACTCGCACGTGCCGGGTCTGGCTTGTGATGTATATAGACCTGTTTTGCAGTAAAATTTGTTCCTGAGGCCGGGATCGCTCGTGCCGGGTCTGGCTTGTGATGTATATAGACCTGTTTTGCAGTAAAATTTGTTCCCGAGGCCAGGATCGCTCGTGCCGGGTCTGGCTTGTGATGTATATAGACCTGTTTTGCAGTAAAATTTGTTCCTGAGGCCGGGAACGCACGTGCCGGGTCTGGCTTGTGATGTATATAGACCTGTTTTGCAGTAAAATTTGTTCCTGAGGCCAGACTCGCACGTGCCGGGTCTGACTTGTGATGTATATAGACCTGTTTTGCAGTAAAATTTGTTCCTGAGGCCAGACTCGCACGTGCCGGGTCTGGCTTGTGATGTATATAGACCTGTTTTGCAGTAAAATTTGTTCCTGAGGCCGGGAACGCACGTGCCGGGTCTGGCTTGTGATGTATATAGACCTGTTTTGCAGTAAAATTTGTTCCTGAGGCCAGACTCGCACGTGCCGGGTCTGACTTGTGATGTATATAGACCTGTTTTGCAGTAAAATTTGTTCCTGAGGCCAGACTCGCACGTGCCGGGTCTGGCTTGTGATGTATATAGACCTGTTTTGCAGTAAAATTTGTTCCTGAGGCCAGAATCGCTCGTGCCGGGTCTGGTTTAATGCATTTCATGTCCTTTCGCGGGCTTTGAGTTTACGCTTAAAACGTTGTAGCTGGGGCACAATTCCGCTGGCCTGGTCAGGTTTCACTCGTCCCATCCATGGGCCGGCCTCAAGAGTAGAGTGGGGTGGGAATAGCAGTGGTGACTTGTCTTCCTAACTAGGCCATAAATAACAAAATTCCAGCTCTTTGGCAGGCAGAGACCCACTCGATTCTCTCCCCTTATGTCTCAGTTTATGACATAAGCGAGGGTGTTCTACTATTGTACTTCGTAGTACAGTAGTGAATCTGGGCCAATGTTGTTATGTATTTTGGGAAAATATAAACAGAAACAAATGAGAGAAATAATGCTGGTGCAGTTAATTCATTGTTAGAGTGTCCTTTTTCGAGAAGAAATAATATTGAAAGAATGGAAGTTTTAGATAAAGGGAGAGACTACCGAGATACCTACGACATCGCTGACAATTTTTCTGACAGAAATCTTAAAACGCGAGTTTCTATTGCATTCTGGTATGGGCAACATAAATGGTTATGTGGTGATGTGAGGCAAAATAAACTTCTCTTGGCCTTGTTTGTTGCTGTCAAAGGAAGAAAATAAAAAGAAAAGAAAGAAAGGGGAATTTCAACACATAATATGGGATGCTTCATCACACTGAAACAATCACTGAAACTCACAGCATAACAGCTTATTTGGTGAGTGAAATTATTATTTTTCATTGATAGTAATAAGAATAGACTAATAATAATAATAATAATAATAATAATAATAATAATAATAATAATAATAATAATGTAATAATGATATTAATAATATAATAGCAATAATAATTAATATAATTAACAAACATTTCCTATCGGAAGCACTTAAACTAGTTGCATCTGGCCTGACCGAGGATTTCGATCACCGGCCGCTACTGATCACAACACGATTTGATAAGTCGCGCATGAATAGTCTGTAGTCTTCTGGAAAGGAAAACTTAAAAAAAACTGCCAATAAGAACCGAAAGCCAGAAAAACAAAAACAACAGCAAAAATAGTGTAAAATTTTCATTTGTATACATTTTTTCAAACTGTTGGGACACGCATGCTTGTCATGGCTCTCCACCTTTCACTTTTCATCAGCCAGCCCTCAGTACAAATATAATAGTACATTATGCAACGAACCTATAATGATAGTAATTAAGACGCGAGTAGGCTATGTTTGTTTATGAAACGAGCGGAAGCGAGTTTCATAATTTTCATACGAGCGTCTTAATTACCATTATAGGCAAGTTTCATACGACTTTCTATGCTCGACCATATTTCTAACTTGGAATTATTCAGAAGTATTCATTTTATTTGTATCTGACTGAAGATCGGAAGTGACCTTGTGCATAGATCGTAAATTGTGAGATGTGCGCAGACGCGAAAGTGTTGATAACAATTATGTCATTGACCTTGATGTAATGTAAAGAATAACATGAACTAATTTTGATATAACCTGGAAATTGATTTAGAATTGAAAAACGAGATGACAAATTGAATTTATTTGAATATTATTTACAATTAACGCTAATTATTATAGTAACAGAACATAACCTTCTGCGACAGTATTGGATTTCCAGCCTCCGTGACGTTTCCCTCGTCTTTCGATTGCATATACGAGAATAATCGAAGACCTGACCTTTAATGAATAGGTGTACTTTAATGACATGTATTAAAGGACTGCTACCAGATGTATAATTACTACATTTCGGCATGGTCGAGCATAAACCTCTTTATCACACTAGGTTACTATTGGCAGGCAGTAGAACGCTAACATTATAACTAGAGAGCGGAATTTAGGCAAAAAACCTATATTTTTCCTTGATACAACAGGCTTGAGATTTAATATTTACATTCATGGAAATATAGGTATAAATAAAGGGGTTTTATAGTGCCTGAAATGCTTATTTCGACGTTAGTGCCTATTTTTAAGTTTTTTTTGCATCATTTTTCGTAATTGTTTACTGTTTTTCTTAACATCCTGTACCGTTTACATTCCAAAACGGATAACAAAAACTCCTTCCTAGCAGTGAACAATACAATAGAGAAGTACCTCCGGGCCACCCTTTCTCATTCTTACAAACTTTCAATCATAATTCCAACTTTCAGTCGGCCTGGGTAGCGTAGTCGGTGTAGCGCTGGCCTTCTGTGCTCGAGGTTGCGAGTTCGATTCCAGCCCAGGTCAATGGCATTTAAGTGTGCTTAAATGCGACAGGCTTATGTCAGTAGATTTACTGGTATATAAAAGAACTCCTGCGGGACAAATTATTATTATTATTATTATTATTATTATTATTATTATTATTATTATTATTATTATTATATCTTCCTCTGTCTCTCAGCAATTTAACACAAACTCGCTGGGTTGTACTCGAATAAGCACTTTGGTTAGGCTTAGGACTAAAAACATAATGCCACGGCCACATAAAGTTTTGTACAAACGAATAGAGGCAGTATGGTGGTGGTTTAAAAATTGCTTGAATTTTGTTTTATAAATTCATATTTTATGACATATTTTAATTTATAAAACAAAATTAAAATCAATTAGATAGTATAAGAGTTATTAATTTTGTCTAAATGCACCCCCAAAAATGGGTAGCTCCCCTTATGGTTACACAAACATAATCATTGTTCGATAACAAACCAAATATGCTACATGTAAATATACATTTCATAAGAATCTGTTTGAGAGGAGAAGAGCTATTAATTTTGCATAAATTTATCCCATCATAAGGGGTAGTTTCGCTTATATAAAGGTAATTACAGTTTATATACAAAACAAATATACTATCTGTAACTACTGTACAAAGTTTCGTAAAAATCTGTTACATATGAAAAAAAAATAATTTTGTATAAATCCTCTCCATCAAATGGGGTAGTTTCACACATATAAAAGTAATTACAGTTTTCTATACAAAACAAATATGCTACCTGTAACTGCTGTATAAATTTTCGTAAAAATCTTTACATATCAAAAAAAGTTATTAAATTTGTACAAAATGCTCCCCATCATAAGGGGTAGTTTCGCTTATATGAAAGTACAAAAATTACAGTTTGTATACAAAAGAAATATACTACCGGTACGTGTAATTATTGTACAAAGTTTCGTAAAAATGTGTTACGTATGAAAAAATTGTTAATTTAGTAAAAATGCACCCCAACATAAGGGGTAGTTTCGCCTTTATAAAGGTAATTACAGTTTGTACACTAAACAAATATACTACCTGTAACTACTATAGAAAGTTTAGTAAAAGTCTGTTACAAATGAAAAATATTATTATTAATTTTGTATATTTGCACCCCAGCATAAGGGGTAGTTTCGCTTATGTAAAGGAAATTACAGTTTGTATACAAAACAAAATATACTACCTGTAACTATTGTACAAAGTTTCGTAAAAATCTGTTGCATATGAAAAAAAAAATATATTAATTTTGTATAAATGCTCCCCATCAAATGGAGTAGTTTCGCTGATATAAAAGCAAATAAAGTTTTGTATACAAAACAATATGCTACCTGTAACTACTGTACAAAGTTTCATGAAAATTTGTTACATATGAGAAAAGTTACTAATTTTGTATAAATGCACCCCAGCATAAAGGGTAGTTTCGCTTATAGCCTATAAATGTAATTACAGTTTTGTATACAAAAAAATGTATATATAATACCTATAACTACCGTACAAAGTTTCGTAAAAATCTGTTACAATGGAAAAAGTTGTAAATTTTGTATAAACGCACCCCATCATAATGGGTAGTTTCGCTTATATAAAGGTAATTATGGTTTTGTATACAAAACAAATGTACTACCTGTAGCTACTGTACAAAGTTTCGTGAAAATCTGTGACATATGAAAAAAGTTATTAATATTGTATAAATGCTCCCCATCATATGGGGTAGTTTCACTTATATAAAGATAATTACAGTTTTGTGTACAAAAGAAATATACTACCTGTAACTACTGTACAAAGTTTGGTGAAAATCTGTTTCATATTAAAATAATTTATTATTTTTGTATAAATGCTCCCCATCATAAGGGGTAGGTTCGCTTATATGAAAGTACAAAAATTACAATTTATATACAAAAGAAATATACTACGTGTACCTATTGTACAAAGTTTCGTAAAAATTTGTTACATATGAAAAAAGTTATTAATTTTGTATAAATGCTCCCCATCATATGGGGTAGTTTCGTTTATAGGCCTATAAAGGTAATTACAGTTTGTATATAAAACAAATATACTACCTGTAACTACTGTAGAAAGTTTAGTAAAAGTCTGTTACAAATGAAAAAAAATATTAATTTTGTATAAATGCACCCCAGCATAAGGGGTAGTTTCGCTTATATAAACGTAATTACAGTACAGTTTATATACAAAGAAATATGCTACCTGTAACTACTGTAGAAAGTTTAGTGAAAGTCTCTTGCATATGACAAAAATTTATTGATTTTGTATAAATGCACCCCATCTTAAGCGGGTAGTTTCGCCTATATAAAGGCAATTACAGTTTTGTATACAAAACAAATATACTACCTTTAACTACTGTACAAAGTTTCGTAAAGATCAGTTGCATATGAAAAAAATTATTAATTTTGTATAAATGCACCCCA
The DNA here is from genome assembly GCF_040183065.1 of Periplaneta americana. Classification (NCBI taxonomy): domain Eukaryota; kingdom Metazoa; phylum Arthropoda; class Insecta; order Blattodea; family Blattidae; genus Periplaneta; species Periplaneta americana. Next base: position 127,371,792 of record NC_091133.1, read on the forward strand.
TCACAAGGGGGTAGTTTCGCCTATATAAATGTAATTACAGTTTTGTATACAAAACAAATATACTACCTTTAACTACTGTACAAAGCTTCGTAAAAATCTATTACATATGGAAAAAATTATTAATTTTGTGTAAATGCACCCCATCATAAGGGGGGTAGTTTCGCGTATATAAAGGTAATTACAGTTTTGTATACAAACAAATATGCTACCTTTAACTACTGTACAAACTTTCGTAAAAATTCGATACCTATGAAAAAAAGTTATTAATTTTGTATAAATGTACCCCATCATATGGGGTAGTTTCGCTAATATAAAGGTAATTACAGTTTGTATACAAAACAAATATACTACCGGTAACTATTGTAGAAAGTTTCGTAAAAGTCTGTTACACATGAAAAAGTTACTAATTTTGTCCACCTAAATTCCTGAAATCGATCACTGTCCTGCGTCTGGCGACACGCTCGAAACCTGGTACGTAGAAAAGTCTTAGTTTAGTCAGCCAGCGTGAGTTTAGGAATGAGCCTAGTTTGAGGGTTAGCACAAGATCATCTGTATCGATGTGCTCGGTCGTAGAGTCCATAAGACTGAATGTGCGTAGAGCATTATTTTGTGTTTCAGAGGTATAGAGTTAGAGCGGAGACTCCGTTTTTAGTTTTTTGGGTTAGCCAGACTCAACGTACACAACATATTAGACGGTCTTAATGTTTTTTGAAATTCAAGCCTAATAATGTGGCCTTTGATTAAGAGTGTGATCCCGAAACGCGTGAAGTCCATTTTTATGAAAAGATTGGGCTTTTTTTTATACCCTGTTCTACGGACTGAGCGAGTTTTTAATGTGACATGCACAGTAACACAAAGTTTTAGACAAAGATAGGGGCTGTTTTGGAAGAAAAGAATCTATGTAATGATAAGGGTCCCAAATATAATCATACTAGTGACTTGTGCAGCAAATGCTGCGAACTAAATTCATTAGACGTTCAAATAAACATTTTTCAGATTTATTTTCAATGAAGAATACCAGACATTCTGAAAGTTATTTGCTTCCATAATAATGAAACATACTCCCTCTGAATGGTTTTTTTATGACAAATGCTTTTTCCTGAACCTATACACCTTCAGCTTTTTAGTTTGAACGCGAAAACGCAAGTAGGGTCAGGACGATCAGTGAGTTTTTCATGTGGGAGTAAAGCAATAGCTATTTCAGGTCATTGCGGATTGTAGGTGAAAATTAAAAAAAAAAAAAAAAAAAGTCAGGTGTGCTATGCTTTCGAACAATAGACAGAATCTTGCTATAGTTGCTGCATGTTTCGTAAACTACCTTGAAATGTAAAGGGTAAAATCACAGTCTACTATATACAGTCGCGAAGCTCAATACGTAGTAAAAATGCAAACATGGATAGTTGCCCACCACTAGGATCAATACTATCGCCTCATCATCGCAGATCTCTTTCCTAGTAGACGACAAAATATGTTACACTTTCGTTGTGTTCTTTTGGAAAAATTAACACCTTCCTTCCATTATTGAAATATTAAATGCATAAAGTTAATTTATTATTTTAATGAAGTATATTAAATTCCACCATAAACTCGAAGATACCTGCAAGAAATAGGTTAATATTATTTTTGTTTGTGCAAAACGAACTGAAATTTACTATAATCGCTTCACTCATTCAAGATTATAGCGATAATTAACTATGAAACCAATAAATATTAATTTTCATTTCCCTTTACAACAATAATAATGGAAATATGAATTAATGGAGTAACTTACGTGTACCGGTACTTGTAGTGTAGGCTTACGTAATTAACAAAGTGGGATGAGGTTAAGCAATAATAATCACACCAGAATTGGAAATAAAACGTGATCAATAAATTTTATTGTAACAGACTTTTTCTACGTCTCTAGTAAAGTAACAAATAAAAATAACAACAAAATTAACAGTTATAATTAAAAACATATCCTTTGAAAAAAAAAGTAGGCCTAAGCAATAATAATCCCACCAGAATTGAAAATAAAACGTGATCAATAAATTTCATTAAAACAAACTTAATTTTTCTACGTCTCTAGTAAAATATTATTATTCCAATTATTGTATTTCAGCCATTAACATTTTCATTACAACCAATAACGAACATTTCACAAGCATCAATGTGAAATACGCAACGAGTTAGCAACTCGATGGAAATACGACACAGTCCAAAGTCGACCGTGGACAGTCTATTGTTTCTAGTTGCTAACCGCTTGGAGCGCTTTATCACGAGATTATCAAAAAATCACCTCAAGCTTCGCGACTGTATATAGTAGACTGTGGTAAAATCATTTCATCCTCCTAAGAGATCTTGCTGAAATGATCGGGAGATTACAAAATCTTGTAGGTCACTTATTTTATCAGTAAGTAATACCTTTTCGTCTTTCCTTAGGAACTCTAATTTTTGCGCTCTCTCGAGCCAATACTGAAGAGAATCACGCATATAAATATCTACACCACACCGCCATTAAGTATATGAAAAAGACCCAACCCCACTTGATTAATAACTATAAAAATATTTTTTTTTATTTTTAATAACAGTATTATTATCTTACGTAAGTTTTATAGTTTTCAATAACATATACAGTACTATATAGCCATCACTCAGTAAATTATAAAAATCAAGATCTAATTTAACATATTCTTTACATCTACTTATATAACCCCAAAACGTTTCACTTTCATATAATCAATATAGCATTAATATGTTTAATTAATGAAAAATAGTCACATCATGGCATTAACTATAATAATATTCAAGATGGATAATATTTTATTTCTAATGTTAATAATGTATCAAACCACTTCTAGTTTTGTAGTTTTTAATATCCAATACACAGCTGTACTCAGAAAATTACACACCACAGAATCAGATCTGTAAATTATTTTTAGTAAGTCTTGAAGTTTTTAATAACCAATTTAATTTGAGCTCTAAATATCGATCGTCCAGTTCAAAAGTGCGACAACTCAAAAATTGCCATTTTTTAGTTATTTATAGTACTGAAAACCCCTTTCGGAGCTCTTTCCGATTCATTATTGAGATAAGTCATATTTACAACCAAAACGAAAAAAAAAAACTAAATAAACTGCTTTAGAAATAATTATAACTATGGACTTTACTAATTCATTATTAGTACATTTGGAAATGTATTAATAATGAACTGGAAGATTGTGATAAACTCGTCCTGAATACTGACTCATTTCTAATTGTCGTGGTTATGAACCAGAACTCTGTTCCTTTCTAAGTGATTTATTTGAAACTTTCAACTAAAGATATCTCAAAACTTGTTTTTTTTTTTAGTTGTCGCACTTTTGAACTAGACGATCGATATGTCAGCATTCTTGCAGATCATGGCCTTCGTGTAATATTGTTTACTGTAGTGTGTTTTGTTTTATTCTGAAAAGTCTCATGACTGACGACAGATGGATTTTGGAAAATAGGAAATTGATGTAGGAAAATTGACATTTCACTGAAAATTACTATTTTTCTGAAAAACTTTGGTTCCAAGCTTCAAAATGAGTGGTCATTTATTAAAATCCATTCAGCCGTTTTCCCGTAATTTCCATTACCAGTTCGAATTATATATATAGATTGTCTACTATTACTTTTTTTGCGATAATCCACCTTGTAAAATGCCGATAAACTGATGTCTGTTTTTTGTCTATAGTCTATAATTATATGTTATTAGAGAGTTCTAATTTCGCGATATTGTTTCTCCCCAGTGCTAAATTACATTTGCATTTCAAACAGTGTCGCTAAAATCTCATAGCAAAAAAGGAATGCGCTGTTGTCCAAAATATTTTCTTTCTGCATAATCCCTGTTTGTACATACAGTGTTACACTCACTACGTAAAGCTGCGTGAGGTTTTTATCCGCTGTTCATGCATTACGTGATAATGATGGAGCTTATAATGATAATGGTACACGAGAGTGTTATTATGAGAAACTTCCATTTTGAAATGGCTGGAGGGCAGCACCGGTAGCAGCGACCTACCCCAACAGTGATATGATTATTCAAAAGTTGATGAGACAGAGAGAAAAAAGGAGAGAGAAAAAGACTAACGTGATTGGTGTGTAAATTGACATGGGAGACGTGTTAGAATTCTAATTGCGTAACAGAATCTACGCCTGCCGAACTGGATTGAAACACAGCGCTGACTCAAGGTTTAGCAATTGTAATATTGTTTGTGTCTTCCTGAAGATTTCCCGAATTTGACACAGTAAAATTGGGATTTCAACCACCATCGATACTGCCGCTATCACCACCACCACCATCAACACCATTACCACTACTAGGCCTACTGCCACCACTATAATTTAATTAATATTAAACTGCCCCCCATTGAGGGTAGCCCTTACTGACTCAGTATGTCCTCAAAATATATATATATATTATACATATGTAAACATAGATATTAAATTTTGAAGAAGGGAAACAAAGAAAAGGGCGTGAAAAATTACAATTGATATTAATGTGGCACCATGTGATTAATTAGGATTTGGCAGGATTTTTTTTAACACAATTATCACAATGTCATCCCTCAGAGATGTTGGCAGAGCAAACTGCCGTCGAAATTCTTCGAAAAAAACTGGTATAGTCCCTCGAGCACCTATGAGCAAGCCGAATACCTCAACGTGAATTAAGGCATATTTCAGCTTGAAATAGTTGACTGAAGGCTCACAGATCGACCTCGGCTGACTGATGACATTCTACTTCAAAACGTATCGTGGGGTCCACAATGATGCCCTGTTTAGTGTCAGCATAGTACAATTTTTTATCTCATTTCATTTGTTGTATTCCATAGATCTTATACCAGTATTGAAGCATTAAGATGTGGAGCAACTCAAAAGCTTTACATTTTTTTTTTTTCGGCGTGATGAAGTGAAGGCGAGAATTCACCATACATTACCTGACATTTGCCATACGGTTGGGAAAAATCTCGGAAAACAAAACCCAACCAGGTAAGCGAGAATCGAATGCAAGTCCGAGCCATCGGCGTAGCTCAGTCGGAATCGAGGATTTGACCACAAATTATTTGTCACAGTTACAATTCGTCACTTACTTACTTACTTACTTAATTACTGGCTTTTAAGGAACCCGGAGGTTCATTGCCGCCCTCACTTAAGCCCGCCATTGGTCCCTATCCTGAGCAAGATTAATCCAGTCTCTACCATCATATCCCACCTCCCTCAAATCCATTTTAATATTATCTTCCCATCTACGTCTCGGCCTCCCCAAAGGTCTTTTTTCCCGCCGGCCTCCCAACTAACACTCTATATGTATTTCTGGATTCGCCCATACGTGCTACATGCCCTGCCCATCTCAAACGTCTGGATTTAATGTTCCTAATTATGTCAGGTGAAGAATACAATGCGTGCAGCTCTGCGTTGTGTAACTTTCTCCATTTTCCTGTAACTTCATCCCTCTTAGCCCCAAATATTTTACTAAGAACCTTATTCTCATAAACCCTCAATCTCTGTTCCTCTCTCAAAGTGAGAGTCCAAGTTTCACAGCCATACAGAACAACCGGTAATATAACTGTTTTATAAATTCTAACTTTCAGATTTTTTGACAGCAGACTAGATGACAAAAGCTTCTCAACCGAATAATAACAGGCATTTCCCATATTCATTCTGTGTTTAATTTCCTCCGGAGTGTCATTTATATTTGTTACTGTTGCTCCAAGATATATTAATTTTTCCACCTCTTACCACTATAATATTACTACCATTTTTTATTCCATTTTATTTATTGTATTCCAGAGATCTTACACCAACATTGAAGCATTAAGATGTGGAACAACTCAAAAGCTTTACAATTTTTTTTTTTTTTTTGCGTGATGAAGTGAGGGTGAGGATTCACCATAATTACCTGACAGTTGCCTTACGGTTTGGAAAAATCTCGGAAAAAACCCCAACCAGGTAAGCGGGAATCGAATACAAGTCCGAGCCATCGGCGTAGCTCAGTCGGAATCGAGGATTTCACCACAAATTATTTGTCACAGTTACAACTCGTCACACAATTGAAGACCTAATATTCTAAATGTGCTAAGTCCAATTTTTCGAATTTCGTTTTATTCAATCTAAGGGAGACGAGATCGAAAATAGTCATAACCTTGTGGATATTCTCGACGATGGCTTCATTAAAGATCGGACATCCTCTCTCCTTTCTTCGTGGAAGTTTTCTTCTTGTGAACTTTCTACCCGTGCTCAAGCAGGTAGGCTACACATTAAATGAGAAAGATCCCTTCCAACGAAATAGAGTCAGGAAATGATCCCAGGATGGAGGCAGCATTCCCTCGCTGAACCGCTATTCCTATGCGTTGACGAAGGAAATTAATACATCTAGGATCGCCGGTACGGGACAGTAGGCGTGTACCAATTTGGGTGAGCAACATTCATATGAGAATATCATACTGAATTGTCTTTGTTGTAGCTCACCCGTGACTCATTCGTGCTCAAAAGACGGTGTTGCGCGTACCTCAACATGCATTTCGCATTATTTTTTTCATCAATATCTCAGAAAGTTGTTTTGGCATTAACGGTTATAGCGGATTCATCGGAACACGACAAAATTTCGCCATATACCATAGTTTGTTTAGTCAACTGTCCGAAGACAGGTCTGAACCTCACAAGTGATACCTACTTGGCACCATTTATGAGGCAACTAGGCTATGAGATATTGGGGTAGGATGGCCAGTTCCTTACCCCCTCCATTGCATACATCGCCGATTACCTACATATTACACTAATCAGACTTCAGATGTATACAAACAATGTTGTTCTTCCTGTGACACATATCGTCAAGTGAGATGTACTGCCTAATAATATACTGTATGTACCAGAGTGCTGCATTGGAGTTAAATCGCTCGCTTGAGCACGGTCGAGTGTCGCACCCTCGAGTGAGATACGATCGGTCTTGATACGCTCGTAATAAATAGAAGCACAGCACAAGGTTATCTCACCGACATGACTTATCTTGTATGGAAGGCGACAGATGAGATACACATATGTTTTGCTCACACGGTAAAAATAAGGCTTTCTTTTCTGCGTTTATGACAAACGTTTAATGGAACGTACCAAAACAGTAACATGAAGTTATAAATAAAATAGTATGAAAAACTTCCATATACAGTTATTATTGCTAATTAATAATTAATAATTATTATTGATTTACCACATATGTAATATGATAGGTCCATACATAATGTTCCGCCTATATACTGCGACAATGTAGAAACGTTTTACAAAATATTATTGATATAGCAGAAGCCTAGATTAATAACAATATTAGTACAGAGATAACGTCACAGAAAATACAATAAAACGAAGAATCATGCTGCACAACTGTTTCAGACGCAAAGATTGATTCACCAATTATTATTATTATTATTATTATTATTATTATTATTATTATTATTATTATTATTATTATTAATAATAGAAAACTTGATACAATTCTTGCATTATCGTGATTGTATTCTCCATTTATAATAATTACATTTACATCCAATAACATCTATGTATCAGATGTGGCAAAAAAAAAAATCACTCTTGTGTGGGGGGGGGGGGAACATTTACCTACAACATTTATATTACATTTTAAAGCAAGTTTTGTAGTTGTACTATGGAGAGGTTAGTTAAACACTGCAATGCTTTGAAATGATAAACATCTATGATGCTACTACACAGTTCATCACTGTAACAAGAACGAATGTCTAACGCTCGGCTTATACCGTTCGAGGATTTATCGCTCGTGACAATTTTACCCATCATGCATGTGCGCTACCTATCGGATATGCTATGAACTACTTGGCGCTCGAGCGAAAACGTCCGATGCAGACCTCTGGTATGTACAGTAGTGGCAAAAAAAACCGGACCGACCCTTGTAGCTGATTTCAGAGCCTTGTTCACTTCAGAGCACGATAGACTGGTAACTAAGACTTTCGTGGTTCGAATCCTGCCTGGGAAGGAAACTTTTTTTTGTTCCTTATTCAAATTTATTCCCAATACTTTTCGATTGCTGGTAAAATTCATGTTCTGAGAATTATAAGTTAATTAAGTAGTAAAATATCGCTGCAATCGACTGCAGCGACTGTGGCTTAAACCTTGGTCTAGAGTAAGAAGATTCGGATTACACTTCAATTTGTAAATTACTGACTCTGCCCATAGACCTAAACACATTTGACAGACTGCGTTGTTTGTCGTGTTGGACATATTCTGTCTGGCTTCACATTACACTATGAAGGTATATGTACACCTTTACATACAAAAAAATTTGTTTTGTATAATTTTGCTCTGTAAAATTTTTATGCAATTGAGAATGGTACCAGAAAGAGAATGAAGTGAACAGATCCCTTGAAATTATGTCTGAATTGTTTATAAAAATTATTTTGTTTATAATTTTGACATGCAACTTGAAACATGATAGCTCATGCAGTTTTTAAGATAGAGCCACAGTTTTTTCACTGTTTTATAGCTAAAACTATTCTTTAGTGCCTGACATAGAGCTATTTTTTATTTTTATTTACATTAATTAAATAATACCATATATGTAACTTACAATAATATTTTGTGTTGCATAAATCATGTAAAAAATCCATAGATAATTATTAATTATATTAATGTTATTTTACTCATTGTCAGGCACTGGGGGACATTTCAAGCTTCAAAATGACACCAATAAATTCTTGGTATCACCATATTTGACTGACATATCATGTTTAAAAGAATTAAATATTCTAAAATTACTATTTACAGGAAATGAGCCACAAACTTTCAGACCTTGAAGACTCCATCATCATATGTCACCCCTTAAGCAGCTTCATGTCGGTCCAGTTTCAGCTTCTTTCTGCCACTCAAATACCTCCTCCTTGTTTTAACTTCAGGTGTTGAATGTTTTTTTTTTTTAATTTTTGTGCCTATTTCCATTGATGCAACAAATCCTGCGATGGTGCTTGTCCCAGGGTTTGAGCCCATCCTGCTCAGAATTGTAATTTCTACTTTTGGATTCTTATTAAAATGACACACAAATTTACAGTTTTATGACTAACAGTAAAAGATTATAAATTACTTCATTACATAAAAAAGTTTTTTTCAATCTAATGATCATGCCCTGATATCTATGCATCTATTTCGGGACTAGAAAGGAGTTTATTTTACAAGGAATGCTGGACGAGGGGATTGACTGCTACGAAGATCACTCCAAAAGTAAGTGACCGTGGCTGATGACGCAGCATTTTGGGAAATGGGACTTATCTGAAAAACCATAAGGCATAAATCGAAAATGTATTATACCAAATTAAAGGGGAGAAAATTCTCTATTAAAATAGTTATATTTTGAAAATTCTAATTTTTCATCATTTTTTGCGTTTTGCGGGTGTACATATATCTTAAAGCATAGATGAGTCTGTTTCTTTAACTCTGGAGTATGGCGTTTAGTGTCTTACGCAGTTAGTACGGGCTATTCCATCTCAAATCGACCGAAATATAGAGAAAATTGACCTTGCAATTTTTAAATACAATGAAACTTTTTCTGTCCGTTGACAACTGTGATACAATGCTTTGTGCAAAGTTTGAGGCATCAGAACTTCATAGTGTTTAAATTAAAATATTTAAATTGATCGTATTTTCATAAAATTAGCAACTTTAAACTGTTGTGGCTCCGAAACCCTTTCACCCAATGATCAAAATCATGGTTTATTTTGATGCTGAGAAATTATAGTTTATATTGACATGTAGACAGTTTTTCTCACTTTTTATGGAAATGGAGAAATTTAGATTTTTCTTCATTAAGAAATATATTTTTAGAATATATGGTTAGATTCCACATTGAAAGTACAAATAAACACATATTTTTTACTGGTGTACCGTTGATAAGAATGTATTGAAAAAAACAAATAGTACGCGCGTGAACTAACCAGCTGACTTTAGGTAGTCGAGACAAGCACGCCAGGAGACAAACATGTGATGTGTCGTTTAGCAGTCATGGCTGTGCTACCTTTATCACAAGTTTTTATAAACACAGGAGTAAAATGACGCCCAATGCTCGCTTATCTTCAGCTCTCGGCCATTGCGTTGGGTACTCCGCCGTTCAAGTCTAGGCGTGTGAAAATAATTTATTTAATACCCTCGAAACTTATTGCCGAGCCACTAAGCAAACAATGCCGAATCCCTCTTAATAATGCAAGGTTTTTTCTCAATACTTTTCACATTTTTACAAATGGGCAAAAAGCCTAAAGTAAGTAAAATCAGATTATCTGTCTCTCTGTGTACAATAAAAATAAGGATTACTTCTTAACATAACCTACCAAATGTCAGCTTCAAAATGAGCTCTCGTTCAATGTTCTGCAGTAAATGGTTCCAGAGTTCTGAGCGCTGAAACAGGCTTGTTTTTATAAAATACCCTAAATTTGTCGCTCAATAATACGATAGTATATTTTTGAAAATGCACTCCCCTCAGCACCTTGTATAAGCAGGGAAAAAATTAGAGTATTAAAAAAATGCGAGTTTTTTTTACTGATCAATTTCATATGGAATAGCCCTAAAGCATAGACGAGTCTGCTTCTTTAACTCTGGAATATGGCGCTTAGTGTCTTATGCAGTCAGTACGTAATACGTAGATTGTGCTGAAAGTGTATATTCTACCGGAAAGTGCAGACTTAGTTCCTGCAATTAAACCATTCCCGTTAAATCCTAGATGTCACATTGAATACGTCAAGTTTAGTTAGTAGCGAGTGTGCTAACAGACCTCTTGTAGTAAATTTTAAATGTATTATTGGGTTAACACACAGCCTACGTGTTCAGACATTTTAATAACGTGGAACGTACTGTATACATCCACACACAGAGTGCGTATGAGAAAGTTCCTCTTATAAATAAAAGCGACTTTTTGTGTGTGCGTGAAGGTGGTACGAAAAGTTTTACTAGTGTGAAGTGTAGCGCCATAGGGAAAAGTTGGGGCAGTGGTTTACACAAATGACCTCCACACGTCATAACGAGTGTGTTTTCGGCGTGAATAAGTTAGGCTTTGCCGGACTCCGTGTTACTTTCTATAGTGTTAATTCTGTAGCGTGGCATCTGCGCTATGACGTTCACAATTGATGTCACACTGTTTTATTTGTGTATGACACAGTATGTGAGAAATATAAAAATGCTTGAGAAATCGTTTTTAATATCAGGTTAGTCATGTATGAGCTAATAAGATATATATATATATATATATATATATATATATATATATATATATATATATATTGCATTTCAACCACTAAACCAAAAGATTTTCAATGACAAAAATGTGCAAGTTGAGAATAATTATTTTCTATTTTGAACAAATAAACATATTTTGTAATATAATAACAACAATACACAAGCTGACGATAATTCTTTTGTACTTTGAACAACTAGATAAAATCCTTTTCACTGTAATAACAAAAGTGTATAAACTAAGAAAATTTTTTTTGTACTTCGAACAACTGTACAAAATATTTATCAATATAATGACAATAATGTATAAACTAAGAATAATTATTTTGCACTTTGAGCAATTAAATATAATCTTTTTTAATAAATGACAATACTGTATAAACTAAAAATTATTCTTTCGCTCATTGAAGAACTAAAATGTTCCATTTAAATACTATGAGAGTGCTGTATACTACATCATCTTATAAGATCCAAAATTGCTGCCGCATTAAGAAATAAGGGCTGGATAGTAGAAGAAGAAATCTGTCTAGCTGAAAATGGATCAACGAGACGAGTAGATATTTTAGCGTACAATGCTGACACTAAACAGGGCATCATTGTGGACCCCACGATACGTTTTGAAGTAGAATGTCATCAGTCAGCCGAGGTCCACCTTGAGAAGAAGTCGATCTATGAGCCTACAGTCAACTATTTCAAGCTGAAATATGCCTTAATTCACGTTGAGGTATTCGGCTTGCTCATAGGTGCTCGAGGGACTATACCAGCTTTTTTCGAAGAATTTCGTCGGCAGTTTGCTCTGCCAACATCTCTGAGGGATGACATTGTGATAATTGTGTTAAAAAAATCCTGCCAAATCCTAATTAATCGCATGGTGCCACATTAATAGCAATTGTAATTTTTCACGCCCTTTTCTTTGTTTCCCTTTTTAAAAATTTAATATCTATGTTTACATATGTATATTAATTTTTTTGAGGATATACTGAGTCCGTAAGGTCTACCCTCAATGGGGGGCAGTTCAATATTATTATTATTATTATTATTATTATTATTATTATTATTATTATTAAGAATAATTATTTCTTAGTTTGAACAACTAAACGTACGAGTATTCTATTTCAATAAGCACAGAACAATTTTGCGGCATGTTTAATAACGTAGAAGTCTTAAGTTGTACTTAACTAAACACAGTTTTAGTAATGATACTTAATTTTATAATTTTTTATGTGCTTGTCATTTAATTAGAGTATTATTTGTCATTTTAATGGGCATATAACCATTATCTTTAATCCATGATCTCTACGGAACAAAATGTAAGAAGAAATCTAAATGGTTTACATCTTAATATTGTTATTGATGATGATGATGATGATGATGATTATGACGATGATTATGGTCATAACAATGTACAATTGTACATGTTATCGGATTTTGAGTCATTACCATGTTTACCGCCGTAAGATTTGATGGTTACCGGTTCAAGTCTGACAGAAGATATTGAATTTGCTTAACTTCCTACATAATTTGGAAAACTGTGAGTCTGTTTAATCAGAGTACATTCTACCACGACTGTACGAAATGAAAATATGAACATTGGAAATTTATCCTTCGAAGAGGTGGAAAAATTCAAATATCTTGGAGCAACAATAACAAAATACTCGAGAGGAAATTAAACGCAGAATAATCATGGAAAATGCCTGTTACTATTCGGTTGAGAAGCTTTTGTCATCTAGTCTGCTCTCAAAAAATCTGGAAGTTAGAATTTATAAACAGTTATATTACCGGTTGTTCTGTATGGTTGTGAAACTTTGACTCTCACTTTGAGAGAGGAACAGAGATTAAGGGTGTTTGAGAATAAGGTTCTTAGGAAAATATTTGGAGCTAAGAAGGTTGAAGTTACAGGAGAATGAAGAAAGTTACACAACGCAGAACTGCACGCACTGTATTCCTCACCTGACATAATTAGAAACATTAAATCCAGACGTTTGAGATGGGCAGGGCATGTAGCACGTATGGACGAATCGAAACATTAATTAATTAATTAATTAATTCATTCATTCATTCATTTTATTCCATAGATCTTACATGAGCAATGAAGCTTTAAGATGTGGAACAAATCAAAATTTTACAATATTACAATTACAATTTTTACAGTTTTACAATTTAGTAATTTTCTACAATTTTTACAATTTTGTGCAATTTTTTACAATATTTTGGCGAGATGTAGTGAGATGAGGTGAGGTCCGAGGATTCGCCAAAATATATATAAAGTGTTAGTTGGGAGGCCGGAGGGAAAAAGACCTTTGAGGAGGCCGAGACGTAAATGGGAGGATAATATTAAAATGGATTTGAGGGAGGTGGGATATGATGATAGAGACGGCATTAATCTTGCACAGGATAGGGACCAGTGGCGGGTTTATGTGAGGGCGGCAATGAACCTCCGAGTTTCTTAAAAGCCGTAATTAAGTAAGTAAATAAGTAAGTAAGTGAGTAAGTAAGTAAATAAGTAAGTAAGTAAATAACAGTATTAATGGCAGTAGAGATGTCAGTCCTACGTGCCCGCCACCTTTACCCCCAAGGAAATATCCTGCTATTCTTTTATGTTAGAGGCCGAGTGCACCCCAGGGCTATAATGCGGCTGGAAGGATTAGGTGAATGAGAAAAATCTATGACTTCATTGGATTCGAACCCGCGAACTTTCGACTTGCAGCGCTACGCCTTAACCGCTTGGTCGTAAAGATAATCTTTTTAAAGTATTTGATTGGCTTTATGCAATTATGTGAATATTTTAATTTATCGTGAATTTGAGGTTAGGTTCAGGCGAGAACTGATCTTGTATCAATAATTCAAACGTTGCTATGGCAACAGCATAGCGCAGGCGGCGCTCTCCTCCTCTCCCGGGAAAGGGCCGACTATTATTAATGTGGAACTCGAAATTGAATTCGGTTTGATGATCGTGATAATGCTGCTATTAATGATGATTTCATTATGCTAATTTTGAAGGTAATGAATTCTATGGTACCTGTAATGATTCGACATCTTTCTCAGTAACTTGCACAGGATGGTTTGTTCTCTAATGTCGGAATGTTTTCTGCAAAGTCATTGTTCCTCAGACATTTCATGATGCTGTATCAAACACAACAGTTGTTCTTTGCCGAATTAAATGATTCGATCTTAGCGAGCCTGTAAGGGCTTTCTGTAGTTCACTCTATCTCAACTGCTGGTTATTTATTTTAATTGTTTTAACTCGCATTAGACCAGTGGCGTATACTGGTCCGCAAAATACGCCCCTGCATTAGACCTACTTTCAATGGTAGACGCTATCAGAGTCACTGAAATTTCAAGGTGATTATAATTTTGAGTTAGAATTGAAAAAATATGAGTGTAGCATAGTCTTTTTCGGATTTAAAATGTAATTTCTTATTTCGTTTGATTTTCTGGTGAGAATTTAGTAATTTATTATTCTTAATTAATGAATTTGTGAAATTAAGCAACATTTACTTATATTTCGCCAACGAAAACATTCCTTTTCAGCGACGTCGACCATACTGTAGCACGACAGATTTATTCTGTCATATAGCACAAATGAGTATACATTCTTACATAGCTTTCTGCCCTATACGGATCCTTCACTGCAAACCCAGCATTCTCCAATCTTCCCTATTACCTCCTTTCTCTTAGTCTTCGCATATGATCCATATATCTTAATGTTGTCTATCATGTGATATCTTCTTCTGCCTCGAACTGTTCTCCCGTTCACCATTCCTTCCAGTACATCCTTCAGCAGGCAGTTTCTCTCAACCAGTGACCCAGCCAGTTTCTTTTCCTCTTCCTGATCAGTTTCAGCATTATTCTTTCTTCACCCACTCTTTCTAGCACAGCTTCATTTCTTATTCTGTCTGTCCATTTCACACGCTCCATTCTTCTCCATATCCACATTTCAAATGCTTCCAGTCGTTTCTCTTCACTTAGTCGCAATGTCCATGTTTCTCCCCCCCCCCCCATACAATACTACAATGCACACAAAGCATTTTACTAGTATCTTCGTCAGTACGTTTTCCAGAGGCCCGTAGAAAATGCTCCTTTTTCTATTAAAAGCTTCCTTTGCCATTGCTATTCTCCTTTTGACTTCCTGGCAGGAGCTCATGTTACTGCTTATAGTTTACCCCAAGTATTTGTAGCTATTCCCTTGTTCCACTGCCCCATTTCGAATTTTATCTTCTTCCGATAACCATGCTCTTCTCCGTGTTTGATTCATTTTCATCCCATACTGCTCACAGTTGTCATTTAGCTCCAGTAGCATATCCCTTAGTGTCGTTTCCTCTTCTGTTAATACCATGCCATGAGCAAATCTTAATTACCTTCCTCCTGTTATTACTGTATCACTCTTCCAATGTTGTTGTAAAATTATCTGTAGTAATGTCACGAGAGGTCTGAGATCTGCCGATAAATTCACGAGCGAAGGGAGTGGATTTATCTGGGAAATCTCAGACCTCGAGTGACATTTATTAGGACTATTTCGTGAATAAAATAAAAATTTAAATAATATATCCCTAAAATTCGATCACAAAATGTTAATAATTGTATATTAACGAATACTTAACCTATTCAGACATTGTGAAGTTGAAATAGATGAATATCGATTACTGCAATAAAGAAATTCGATGTTATTATTCAGTAATGCCAATAGCGAAAAGCGAAATACAGGTTTAACATTGTTAATTACATGTACTGCACTTTTCTCTTATTATTATAGCAAATACATTTTCATTATCTGCTGAAATCATAATTTAATTCAACAGTAACAGTGGGGACAGCTATATACCAATGCTTATGTATTCACAGCGAGACATGTTGCTACACAGTGAAGCCATTTCTGTATAGATAGGCCTAATTAATACACGAATTTTATTACGCCATACGAAAGGAGTTTGATCAAAGACATTATTACTATGCAAGGTCTTTGACTTTGATATGTGATGATGTAACATAAATTTGAACGTCTATTAATTGTTTAATTTCAATACAAATGTTATAGGCTACAATTTTATAGGTTACGTTAGGCCTACCTGTGGAAGTAGGACCAATGTCAGCTGTGCCTTGTTTCGACCGCTACAATGAGTGCTACACGAAAGTATTTTTTATAGCTCGACAAACGCATTCTCGCTGTAGTGTGTAACGGAACTAAAGCTGCATCTACACAGTTCAATATTCCAATCGCGTATGCGTGCAATTTGGGAAGAATAGAATCAAGTTTAAAGGTACGTTCAATTAAGATGCATAAAGATTTTGTGTCTACATGGTGCGCCGTTTTGAACGTGGTCTTCACTGCGTAAATATATTAATTAATATCAAATATCAATCTTGCATTCATTGCTTTAAAGTTGAAAGAAAAGTTTAACCGTGTAGTTGCATCTTAATGTATTCATGATCATCAATTTACGGGGAAACAGTTGGCGACAACGACTAAACAAAAGAACGACCATGCGATAAATTGATAGCGATAAATCTAGCTGCAAAAATTATCGCAAAGTGTGACTGTGATTGGTTGGAATTCAAAATTTCATTACACTTCATTGGTCGAAGATGTAATGACGTCATATAAACGAAATAGTCACAATAATTTTCAAACAGGAGACCTAGCAGCCTCTCCGAGTTTTGGCTGCAAGTTAATTTGACATCGATTTTCATTCAATAAGTCTGGCGACCACTGAACTCTCCTGTTGAGACATACTTTTTAATTTTACTCGACATCCGCTCAGGAGACATTTTAATATACTGTAATTGGATTTTAAACTGTTTTTTTTTTCTCAAGTTGGTTGACTGAAGAGTGGGGACACTGTCTGACACAGGACATGGGCGCCCTCTAGAAGCCCTGCTAATTAACTGTTCATTATGACCGCTTCCTATCGCGGTCAGAGTAAAACCTGCGGGAGTTTACAGCAAACAGTGAAGATCGGCTCGCATCCATGGTGCTGCAAATTACGTGGAATGCCAGCCCGCCCGGCTTATGTAAGGTTCTGCAGGTGACTTCAGTTTCAGCTCAGGGATGTCCACACATCCAACATCCATTATCTTACCCAACTGCAGCCTAATCAGCTTAATTGTTAGATTGACAAATCAGGCAAGAGTTCTCATACTTTATGGACAAAATTAAGCAGGACATCTCATTATGAATTTTGTTTACCTTCGAAAAAAAAAAAATTAGTTTCTCATGGTGTTAGGTATATTTCTGTCTGTTACATTAACACATTCTTACATTATATTCTACATTCGGGCTATTCTATATGAAATCGATCAGTAACAAACCTCGCATTTTTTTAATACTCTAATTTTTTCCCTATTTATACAAGGTGCTGAGGACAGTGCATTTTCAAACGGTTTTCGTACTATTGAGCGACAAATTTAGCGTATTTTATAAAAAGAAGCCTCTTTCAGCGCTCAGAACTCTGGAACCATTTACTGCAGAACATTGAACGGGAGCTCATTTTAAAGCTGACATTTGGTAGGTTATGATAAGAAGTAATCCTTATTTTTATTGTATACACACAGACAGATAATCTTATTTTACTTACTTTTAGGCTTTTTGCCTATTTGTAAAAATGTAAAAAATATTGAGAAAAAAACCTTGAATTATTAAGAGGGATTCGGCATTGTTTGCTTAGTGGCTCGGCAATAAGTTTCGAGGGTATTAAATAAATTATTTTCACACGCCTAGACTTGAACGGCGCAGTACCGCACGAACTGTCCGAGAGCTGAAGATAAGCGAGCGTTGGGCGTCATTTTACTCCTGTGTTTATGAAAACTTGTGATAAAGCTAGCCTAGCTATGCGCTACTAGACGAAACATCACATGTTTGTCTCCTGGCCTTGTTTGTCTCGGCTAGCTCCCGTCTCACAGTCAGCTGGTTACTTCACGCGCATACTATTTATTTTCTTTATTTGATATTTTCAATACTTAATTATCAACATACCATCAGTAAAAAATATGTGTTTATTTGTACTTTCAATGTGGAATCTAACCATATAGACCTATTTTAAAAATATTTTTTCGTGGTCAAATGCGTCTTAATGAAGAAAAATCTAAAATTTCTCCATTTCCATAAAAAGTAAGAAAAACTGTTTACAGTACATGTCAATATAAACTTTAACTTCTCAGCATCAAAATAAACCATGATTTTGATCATTGGGTGAAAGGGTTTCGGAGCCACAACAGTTTAAAGTTGCAAATTTTATGAAAATACTATAAATTTGAATATTTTTAATTTAAACACTATGAAGTTCTGATGCCTCAAACTTTGCACAAAGCATTGTATCACAGTTGTCAACGGACAGAAAAAGTTTCATTGTATTTAAAAATTGCAAGGTCAATTTTCTCTATATTTCGGTCGATTTGAGATGGAATAGCCCATTCAGTCTTCGTTACCTCGCTCCACAGGCACACACACTCTAACAAGCTTCCAAACGCAGGCACTGATTCGCAAATTCATATCGAAAAAATATAGAGTAAGAATAGATAGGACAAGTTATTTTCCGTTTATGTAAAACATAGGCTTATTGTAATTTTTTCAATATTATTTCTTAATTCACTGTGAAGTTAACACTCTGTGTTTTCTACTTCTGGCCAGACTAGGGATCTAATCTTTGAGAACAATAAATAAATAAATAAATAAATAAATAAATGAATGAATGAATGAATGAATGAATGAATGAATGAATGAATGAATGAATGAACGAATGAACTAATGAACAAATGAACAAATGAATTAATGAATTAATTAATGAATGAATAAATGAATACATCAATAAATAAATAAATAAATAAATTAATTGATTAATAAATAAATAAATAAATAAATAAATAAATTAATTAATTAATTAATGGATTAATTAATGGATTAATTAATTAATTAATTAGCTTTCCAAGGGAAAACACAGGTACGATGTAAAATTTTAATTAACGACAATATACAGTAGTAGAGCAAGTAAGAGATTTTAAATACCTGGGCTGTGAAATTGGAAACACAAGAGAATTAGATCAACAAAGAAAATTACAAAATTTTAACCAAATATGTGGAACGATTAAAAGAACCCTATTAAACAAAACAAGGAAAGAAACCATTTTGAAGTTTTACAAAGTCTTGGCAGTCCCATCTCTCATGTATGGCTCAGAATGCTGGACACTAACAGAAAACCAAAAGCACAAAATAGAAGTATCAGAAATGAGATTTTTGAGATTGGTAGCTGGATACAGAAGAACAGACAGACAATATAATGAAACGATAAGAGACGAACTGAATATATTCAACTTAAACAATGAAATAAAAGAATATCAAGAAAAATATTATGAACACGTACAAAGAATGCCAGAATACCGTATTCCTAAAAAGATTCTAGAGTACAAACCCAAAGGCAAGAGAGACAGAGGAAGGCCTACGAAGAGATGGAGAGATCAATTTCTTTGAAAGGACGGAATAGGTCGAAAGGCCTAATCCCTGATGATGATGAATAAATAAATAAATAAATAAATAAATAAATTAATTAATTAATAAAAAGTGGGTCAAAAGTCGCTTTCCCCAATATTCGTTCTTAGGTTTCACAGATATCATAACTTGAACAAACGAATAGCTCATGCAATAAGTAGTGGATTGACAACCATATTCGTGTGTCAACTGTTTTTACGATGTCATATCTTGAAAATAGCCCTCGTTTTGCCGATATACAGTTGATGGATGGAGCACCACCTCATTTTGATGTAGAAATGAGGGATTTCTTAACCCAGCAATTCCATGAATGGACTGGCCGTCTTGGCACAACAGAATGGCCATCCAGATCATGTGAACCTGACGCCATGTGATTTTTCGCTGAGGGGTATCCTGAAAAATGTTTTTGTTCAGAAACCGCAGGATCGTGCATCAGCTGCGACAGATGATCTAACAATCATTCGTGAAAATCATGAGTTATGTTCTGCAATCTGTAAATCATGTCTAAACGTTGCGAATTGTGTATCGAGAAACAGGGCCTCCATTTTGAACAAAATCTGTAAAGGAATGTGTAGTCAAATGTAATTAAATTTAAGGAAGTGTTTTGGGAAAGCGGCTTTTAACCCACCGTGTATATAATTTAATAAGTAAATAAGTGAATTACTAAATAAATTAATAGATAGTCAGACGAATGGATGCATAGATGGTTGGATTGGTGGGCTGGTAAACGGACGGACAGACGGACGGACGGACAGATAGATACAATGAATAAATAAGTGAATAAATATACTGTGTAAGTGGATAGATAAATAAATAAGAGGAGGAAGTTAGTAAATATAAAAATAGATAGATAGATAGACAGACAGATAGACAGACAGATAGAGAGACATTCAGACGATGGAGTGAGTGTATGAATGAGTGAGTGAGTAAATGAGTACAAAACTAATGAGTACATACGAATCCAATTATCATCATTGAAACACCAAGAGACATCCTGGCAATTCAGTGGCGAGTAGCTCTCTAGAAAAGATTTTCTTCCTAAGAGAGGGTTTTCTTCGATACTTAGATCTCCACCAAACAACTACTAGTGTCAGAACGGATTGTATTGGTCTTCAGGATCTTCTAAACGTACCTTAGATATTTGGATACTTTCAGTCAGGAAATAACCACGCAAATAATTTCAATTGTCTGGAAAGCGTCTTCTGTCATAATAAAACCCTTTCATTAAATCCCATATAGTTCATTCTGATGCAAATAGAATATTTAAAAAATAATATGTAATTGTCAAAAGGTCAGTAGAGATATTATCTCAAGTTTCTAAATCGTCACTTTCTGTAAAACATAAATTTTTCACTTACAAAGTTACTTATTATTGGTATCCATTCCACACCACCTCATTCTAGTGCCGAGGTCAAGAAAGCATGGTGCTCTATTCATCTGTCACGATATTTTCATTAAAAAACTGGTTTGTTTACAAATCACACCAGCCTGCCTTCAGTGGCGTAGCATGAAATTTTGAGCAGGGGAAGCTAACTCAAGTTGTCTTTCATGCAATATGAGAAAACGTATTACAAAAATACAGTCTTAAAATAAATAGTAGTCAATGTCAAGTCAGCAGTCGAAGATTGGTTGGAACATCGTAAGTAACACCAATAAGGCATGACCTCAAATGATACGTAATAAAATATGATTTCACGGTTTACACATATCTCTTAACAAATAGACACGTATACGTATAACATTAGCTCACTCCCTGTCATACTTAGAGAAATCACAATATTAGTATCATTACGTAAGTATTCGTCTGTCTTTTGGTTGTGTTCTTCATTGACAGCAAGGGAGTCGGTCATTTGTTTTTTAAATCACACTTTCGTTCGTAAGTCAGTCTTGATAATACAATTGTCCTAAAAAAAATTCAAGTAAATTGGTGTCAGGAACTGTTATTTCACTCATTATCAGCCACAATGCACACTAACACTTCAACTGAACACAACTGACGAAAAGGGATAACTCGGAAACTACTTATTTTAAATGTTAAAGCCAGCTTTTGCGAGCCTTGCGACTAGGGTAGTTTAGTTAGAAAGGGATGGAAAATCTGCGGGGTGCATTACACAGAAGAAACCAGTCTGCTTGGAAGCTGGTGTGTGCAGGCTTCTTGTTTACTGCTGCATCACAAATCATCCTGAGCTGCCGCATCACAATATTTAAACCGTAAATAAAAATTCTATTAAAATTAATAAATAATTTTGTCCATAGACTGCCGGTTTATTATGAAATTATTATTAACTGGGAAACTAAGCTTTTTAGCTTACATTGACGCTACGCCACTGCCTGCCTTTAGGGTGCAGTAAATCAGGTACGATACCTAAGAAAACGGACCTGCAGATTTTTTCATGGACCTTTAAATACGATTCCATGCCTAATTACACGGCTGCATCATAGGAAATGTGTTCGAGACAACTTAGAAATATAGCCTACTAAAATAAATAACTAGAGGAAATGATACGTACGGGCTATTCCATCTCAAATCGACCGAAATACAGAGAAAATTGACCTTGAAATTTTTTAATACAATGAAACTTCTTCTGTCCGTTGACAACTGTGATACAGTGCTTTGTGCAAAGTTTGAGGGATCAGAACTTCACAGTGTTTAAATTAAAAATATTTAAATTTATCGTATTTTTAGAAAATTAGCAAATTTAAATTCTTGTGGCTCCGAAACCCTTTCACCCAATGATCAAAATCATGGTTTATTTTGATGCTGAGAAATTAAAGTTTATATTGGCATGTAAACAGTTTTTCTTACTTTTTATGGAAATGGGGAAATTTACATTTTTCTTCATTAAGACGCATTTGACCACGAAAAAATATTTTTAAAATATATGGTTAGATTCCGCATTGAAAGTACAAATAAACACATATTTTTACTGGTGCACCGTTGATAAGAACGTATTCAAAATATTAAATAAAGAAAATAAATAGTACGCGCTTGAAGTACCGGTAACCAACTGACTGTGAGGCGGGATTTAGCCGAGACAAGCAAGGCCAGGAGAAAAACACGTGATGTTTCGTCTAGTAGCGCATAGCTGGGATAGCTTTATCACAAGTTTTCATAAACACAGGAGTAAAATGACGCCCAACGCTCGCTTATCTTCAGCTCTCGGACAGTTCGTGCGGTACTGCGCCGTTCAAGTCCAGGCGTGTGAAAATAATTTATTTAATACCCTCGAAACTTATTGCCGAGCCACTAAGCAAACAATGCCGAATCCCTCTTAATAATGCAAGGTTTTTTCTCAATATTTTTTACATTTTTACAAATGGGCAAAAAACCTAAAAATAAGTAAAATCAGATTATCTATCTCTCTGTATAAAATAAAAATAAGGATTACTTCTTATCATAACCTACCAAATGTCAACTTCAAAATGAGCTCCCGTTCAATGTTCTGCAGTAAATGGTTCCAGAGTTCTGAGCGCTGAAAGAGGCTTGTTTTTATAAAATATGATAAATTTGTCGCTCAATAATACGAAAACCGTTTGACTTTCGATAGTGTATTTTTTAAAATGCACTGTCGTCAGCACTTTGTACATGTAGGGAAAAAATTAGAGTAGGCCTATTAAAAAAATGCGAGGTTTTTTACTGATCGATTTCATATGGAATAGCCCGTACGTAGGTCCTAAATCATAGGAATATATAAAATGTGACGCTTATACCGTGAAAACATCCTTGCTCCACTAATTATTACAAACTTGTTAGTTGCAAGCATCACTTATCAATACGCAGTATTAATTAAACAACGTTCCGTTTTAAATTTTCTTCAAAAGGAAATCGATTTTCGTGTGGTTAATTGTCGATAATGATAGTTGCAATGATTATGTATACATATGTGGTAATCGCTATATAGCCTATCGAAGGGGTCATCAACCGGGCTAATGAAGGGAGGCAGAGAATTCATGTTTTGCGTATTTACTTTTGTGATAACTGACTGTTAAACTCCGGAAAACAAGTGTCCAACATCGAGCTCTGCTGGAATTACATGCTTGCCAAACAATCGCGCAGAGGTTATGGTCACCATGAAGACTGTGTGTTTCTGTTTAAAAATTAGATGAGAGCAACTCCTTTCACGTTTGAAAAAAAAATTAGTTTTAAATACAGTAGATTCTCGTTTATCCAAACTAAAGATATACGAAGACATGCTAAATGTAGGATTTAACATTGTTAAAAATTGGTTAGATGTAAATCTTATGTGTGGATCACTGAAAATGTGCATGCAACTATGCAATAAAAACTGTTGAAATATGCGCTAAAATTAAGGTATAATCAGTAAAAAGTACACTTTAGAGTTTTGTGTGGTTTAGTAATATGATATAGGGGAGAAGTGGGTACAGTGAGACAGGGAGAACAGTGAGATATTTTTTATTAGACGGTAAATTTTGATATTGAAATGTTTGTAACAGTGGATTTGTATGCTGCATGAGTAAAGTAACAGTATTTTCATACTCGGTTTGATTCTATTCTAGTGAGTGATGAAAAAATAATTTGTAATTTTTCACTCTAGAAGTAAAATTTTGTCTTGTGTTTAATGAAGGTTATATTGGATATACAAATGAAATAGAAATATGAATGTTTTGTTACCCAATACTATGGTATTTGACGTTACGTTTTGCAAAGTTTCTTCTTTCTTGTTTTGATTTTGAAGTGATGGTGCCATTTTTAAACGAACTATGCGTAAAGAGAACAGTGAGACATGCCATTGAAGGGTACACTGAGACGTCTCACTGTTCCCATGTACCAGTGATTTGCAAAAATAAACTGTAATTATAATACATTTACCAGTAACTAACATTAAAAATGAACATGCTGGTAATCAATTTAGGAACTATAGCTTAAAGTAAGGGATACATTACATTTTAACGGTTTCTTAAATAAAAAATTATTCACAAAATTTAAGAAAATGTTAAAAAATAATAAAGAATTAAATTAAATTCTTATAATTATGAGCTTTGTTGTCACCAAAAATTCATTTTATTTTTTTAGCAAAAGTTTGAAAAGTCATGCAAAATTCACTTTTCCAAATGTTCCAGATGTTTCAATGGTTTCGAAGTCAGACATCAAAATGATTCTAAATAAGCCTACAGAACATCTCAAGATAAAGAGACAGCAAGCTTTCTTTTCTTTTGAAATAAATATAAATTATTTCAATGCCCATTAATAGACACTGTGGTGTCTCACTGTACCCTCCTGAATGGGAACAGTGAGACATTTGCATTTTTTTGACAAACACGCATTGTATATTATGTCCTTTATCTATTAACATTTCTGTTTATGTATTATTGTACTCCATGTTTTAATGTATATTTCTGTTGCACTTGATTTTAAAAATACTTGAAATTTCACTTGCATACATATGTTTTAATATTTTGTGTCTCACTGTACCCACTACTCCCCTACTGTAAATGAAAATCACAATTTAAAGAAATAACTGTCATCAAGTCATCATCGTTTTATCCAATACATTTTTTCTATAAATGTATTAATTACTCATTTTACACGTACAGTATATTTGAATTGGTACATTTTTAACTTTCTAACTTTTCAGCTTTTCTTAACTTTATTTGACATCCACGTAATTATTACGACAAGCAACTTACGATTCCTCCAGGTTCTGTATTGTGAAACTTCACCTCGTATCTGTCAAAATTAATTTAAATAATCAGAACGAACTCTCGACATCACATGATGTGACTGGTGTATGCTTGTAGGCTTGGCATTGTGCTGAAAACAATTAGGATAATTGAAAAAGTAGAAAAAATTGGCACCAATGCCTGAATCAGGTAAATATGACGGAGGATTTATTGAAAAACTATAATTTCGTGAAACGTAAATGTCATTCATATTGGTTGGGATTGTAAGGATGTTTATGATTTGAATAAAATTTTCGTATTTCTCTTCATTTTTGACTTTATTTTCCCCGCATTTAAATTAAAAATGCGGAACCTTCTCGTTAATTACTTCATAATAGCTTTCTCACGCCATGAGGCCTAGTTTGAAGCAACAATGCATTTGGTAGTCTAAAGATTTACGCTAATGAGTTGTTTGATACTGCATGTATTCCATAATGTAATTACAAAGAATTGGATTCATTTGGAAATTAATACCACATACTTTAGAACTGGGCTATGTTAAGTTAACTATTTCTGTCTTTATATCTCCCGCATTTATTAATCACCCCATTTGTGTACGAATAATATTGGATTCATTACGAGGTTCACATTCTTTTCCTCTTCGTGTTTTACTACGGCTAACCGGATTTGAAACTACTTTGTTTCAAACATATAATTTAAATAATCCAAGGCTGTTTTTAATAACATCACCGTAATAACAACAAATCTGACCAGATTTCTCGAATGCCAAAAGACAAGCAATGTTTTTGTAGAATCTCGTACTTGCACTCGAATAACTCGCGCACAAAACGTAACAGAGGTTCGAATAGCATCCTCCTCTGGCAACTTCCTAATTTTTAATAGCACACTTTATCAGCTAGCGAATTTTGTAGCCAGATATTCGGTCCGAGAAATAGTCAAGAAGGCTACAGGAAAGCTACCGACTAGTGTCAAAACCAGAATCATGTACAAATCAAGATTTTCAGGTATAACTCCCTGTAAAGTTGATTTGAATAATTTCGGGGGAAAAATTGTTCCGGAGCCGGGTATCGAACCCGAGACCTTTGGTTTAACGTACCATCGCTCTACCACTGAGCCCACTTTGAGGTCTGTGGATATAGAGGGAAAAATTGGATCGGTGTCGGTTAGAGTTCCCGAGTAGCTCAGTGGTAGAGCGTTGGTACGTTAAACCAAAGGTCCCGGGTTCGATACCCGGCTCCAGAACAATTTTTCCCCCGAAATTATTCAGAATCATGTAATTCAACTTTAAGACATTAATATGTATAATAAATAATACTAGCCACCAATGTAGCATTGTCGGCTGAGATTCTTGCCTGCTGATCTGGAGTTGCGCACGGTCGTGGGTTCGATTCTCGCTTGGGCTGATTACCTGATTGGATTTTTTCCCAAGGTTTTCCCCAATCGTAAGGAGTATGTCAGGTAACCCATGGCGAATCCTTAGCATCACCTCGCCAATACCATCTCGCTATCATCAAACCCATCGGCGCTAATTAACCGAGTAGTTGATATAGCGTCGTTAAATAAAAATAAACAGTACTTCTCTATTATGGAATTTACCCACTTAGAGATACCTTCTGATTGAGGTTCTGGCTGATATATACATCTATTATCAGGCATTACATCTCACTTGACGATATGTGTCAGAGGAAGAACAATTGTTTGTATGCATCTGAAGTCTGATTAGTGTAATAAATAGGCCTATGTTAGTAGCCAGTGATGTATGCAATGGAGGGGGAAAGGAACTGGCTACACTACCTATTATCTCCTGACTGAATTGTCTCAAGCCTTATTGGTAGGGACCGGATTTTTATGTAATTACATATTATATTCCTTTCAACTTAACCGTATATAAATAACAAATCTTTGCGAAACTTGTAATTACCATTAATATATTAAAATTTGATACTACATATTTTTACATATTTACCCCACATTACATATTAAGGCTTGGTATTACATAAATCTACATATTTAGGGGTTTTATTCATTTTTACTTCTTTAAAAGGAAAAAGAAAACTTCTGCTGGGGAAGTTTGCATTTGAAATACACAGATTTAAAAAACCTTTTTACCTACCCGAGAAAGGATATATTTCGGGACAAAACATAACATCTTAGTTCCAGGAAGTAAAAGAGGCACTCACCCCTTACCGCCCACTGTAAATATGAGTGAACAAAAGGCAATCTTTCTCATACAACTACTCTGTATTGTAAAAATCAAGAAGGGAATAATCTCATACGAATAAGCGGACAACATAGTAGTAGGGTCTAAAGACCTTACAAAGTTACAAGAAACAGTAAATATCGTGGTAAAATTATGCAATAAAACAAATTTGATATAAATGTGAACAAGACAGAAATGATGATACTCAGAAACGGCGGAAGAGCACCAGAAACAGTAGAAATCGTCATGAGCAACAGAAAATTAAAAATTGTACCAGGCTACAAATATCTAGGCTTAACAATACAAACCAGCGCAGATATTGATATTAAATATTTTCATGATTTTACATATTTTGGTACATATTCAGCTTATTTTTCTTATATAAATATGTACATATTTCACACCTTGATATTACATAAAAATCCGGTTCCTACTTATTGGTGTCACTTAACGAGGTTTAGATCTGTAGCTGTGTTCGGATAGTTGACTACACAACACTTGGATAGATCTGTGCTTCAAGTTGAGCCGGCAGCACTGGCGATCGTCGCCCGATCCCGAAAGTCCTCATTCATGTATTCCCTAACAGGAAGTGCGTAACGTACTGATGCCACATCCTGTTGAAGCCATACTTCATCCATAATGCCAGTGCTTTCCAGTTGTGGAACGAACAAATTTTGTAGTCTATCCAGATAACTTCTCTGATCAGCAGGGCCATCAAATAAATACGACCCGAAAAGGCGTTGCCTGTTCATTCTGTCTATTTAGAGGATTCCACGTTAAGAAAAAAGCATTGAGCATATGGGGCTATTCCATCAAATGACCAGTTGCCATAGAAAAGCCTGCCTACCACATAGCTTCTGCAATGTACCAGACAAGGCCCATAAAACTAATGCTTTTTTCTTAACGTGGAATGCTCTTACAGTATCACGACATGGATAAATATATAATAGGATGCGAAACTGCGGTCAGCACCATCTGGCGGCGAGGGGCTGAAATAAGATGATCAGCGCTCAACGTCGTAGGTGGTGAACATTAGAACTATGTGTTGGGGTACATTACCCAGAGTTCTCTATTTATCCGTTCGAGATATTGCTCGAAGAGACAAGATGGCAGACAGAAACTTGCTAATAAGTGAACATAAAGTGATACTACGTGTGTATAAGCAGTGCATGTTAAACAGTGATGTTTATGGACGTTGTAAAAATAGTGTTGTTGAATGTATTGTAAAGTAATAGTAATAGTAATAAATTGAACTATCTAAGTAGTTCTTCCAGATTTTTCCATTGCGCTGTACAATAAATACCCAAAGAATACAATCCCAATTATCTAACCTTTTGCTTTATTTTTTTGTCTCTGTCTGGTTATATTTTAATTGGGTAGTGTAAAATAGATCGTCTCTTTTATCTTCCTGTTAGCTCCGGTAAGAATTTTCAGTAGAAGATGCTGAGAGGAATAAAAATGTAAATGTTTTATTTTAAATTGGGTTAGTTTTGAATATCGATGAGGGTGGGAGGGGGTGCACAGTTTAACATTTTCGTTGCCAGGTGCGCTGCTAAATGCATGGAGTAATTAGTTACTCTTTTCGCTACTTGGTGCGCTGCTAGATGTAATAACGCCCCTCCTCCCAACAGGTGGCAGCAAGATCAATTTCTACAACAGCGCCTCTAGTATGTGTTACGGGAAACTCATGGGTTCCATATCCGTTTGGGTCGATTACCTGGTTGGATTGTTTCCGATGTTTCCCCAACCAAATTAATTCATTCATAGTGTTCACTGCAAACCCAGCTTTCTCCAAACCTTCCTATTTTCTTCCTTCCTCTTTGTTTCCTCATATGATCCATATATCTTAATGTCGTCTATCATCTGATATCTTCTTCTGCCTCGAACTCTTCTCCCGTTCACTATTCCTTCTAGTGCAACCTTCAGTAGGCAGTTTTTTTTTTCTCAGCCAGTGACCCAACCAGTTCATTTTCCTCTTCTGATCAGTTTCAGCATCATTCTTTCTTCGTCCACTCTTTTCAACACAGCTTCATTTCTTATTCTGTCTGTCCACTTCGTAACCGGCCTGGTGTATTATATTATGGTCAGTGTTCTGGAATCTGCGGAGCAAATCACAGATTTATATCTATCGTAATTGAAAGTATTTCAACAAACGGCTTTATTAACTGAATATTAAAAATAAACTAATCATCAGATGGCTGAAAGCAAGTAATGGTCTCTTAAAACAAATTACAGTAATTTAGCAATTACTGTCCCAACCAGAATTTGAACCTGGGCCCGCTCGTTTCATGGTCAAACGCACTAACCGTTTCTCACAGCGGTGGACTTCTCAGTATGTTGGGCTTCTTGTTCTGTTTCAAGACTAAATAATTTCCATTAATAATAAGTAGGGAAGAAAAAAAGAAATTCCCTACATTTTTTGCAATTATCAAAAAAAAAAAAAATCCATATCCCTTTTTGTGTGAAAAATTCCTACGTCCGCCGATGGATAAACCCCCACAATTAGGGATGGGAGGTTATTCGAAAATAACCGGTTATTTTAAAATTAATTTAACCTGATGGAAATTAACCGATAAAAAAATAACCGGTTATTTTAAAATTAATTTAACCTGATGGAAATTAACAGATAAAAAAATAACCGGTTATTTTAAAATTAATTTAACCTGATGGAAATTAACCGATAAAAAATAACCGGTTATTTTAAAATTAATTTAACCTGATGGAAATTAACCGATAAAAAAATAACCGGTTATTTGAAAATTAATTTAACCTGATGGAAATTAACCGATAAAAAAATAACCGGTTATTTTAAAATTAATTTAACCTGATGGAAATTAACCGATGAAAATAACCGGTTATTTTAAAATTAATTTAACCTGATGGAAATTAACCGATAAAAAATAACCGGTTATTTTAAAATTAATTTAACCTGATGGAAATTAACCGATAAAAAAATAACCGGTTATTTTAAAATTAATTTAACCTGATGGAAATTAACCGATAAAAAATAACCGGTTATTTTAAAATTAATTTAACCTGATGGAAATTAACCGATAAAAAAATAACCGGTTATTTTAAAATTAATTTAACCTGATGGAAATTAACCGATAAAAAAATAACCGGTTATTTTAAAATTAATTTAACCTGATGGAAATTAACCGATAAAAAATAACCGGTTATTTTAAAATTAATTTAACCTGATGGAAATTAACCGATAAAAAAATAACCGGTTATTTTAAAATTTATTTAACCTGATGGAAATTATCCGATAAAAAATAACCGGTTATTTTAAAATTAATTTAACCTGATGGAAATTAACCGATAAAAAAAACCGGTTATTTTAAAATTAATTTAACCTGATGGAAATTAACCGATAAAAAAATAACCGGTTATTTTAAAATTAATTTAACCTGATGGAAATTAAACGACAAAAAAATAACCGGTTATTTTAAAATTAATTTAACCTGATGGAAATTAACCGATAAAAAATAACCGGTTATTTTAAAATTAATTTAACCTGATGGAAATTAACCGATAAAAATAACCGGTTATTTTAAAATTAATTTAACCTGATGGAAATTAACCGATAAAAAATAACCGGTTATTTTAAAATTAATTTAACCTGATGTAAATTAACCGATAAAAATAACCGGTTATTTTAAAATTAATTTAACCTGATGGAAATTAACCGATAAAAAAATAACCGGTTATTTTAAAATTAATTTAACCTGATGGAAATTAACCGATAAAAAAATAACCGGGTATTTTAAAATTAATTTAACCTGATGGAAATTAACCGATAAAAAATAACCGGTTATTTTAAAATTAATTTAACCTGATGGAAATTAACCGATAAAAAAATAACCGGTTATTTTAAAATTAATTTAACCTGATGGAAATTAACCGATAAAAAAATAACCGGTTATTTTAAAATTAATTTAACCTGATGGAAATTAACCGATAAAAAATAACCGGTTATTTTAAAATTAATTTAACCTGACGGAAATTAACCGATAAAAAATAACCGGTTATTTTAAAATTAATTTAACCTGATGGAAATTAACCGATAAAAAAATAACCGGTTATTTTAAAATTAATTTAACCTGATGGAAATTAACCGACAAAAAAATAACCGGTTATTTTAAAATTAATTTAGCCTGATGGAAATTAACCGATAAAAAAATAACCGGTTATTTTAAAATTAATTTAACCTGATGGAAATTAACCGATAAAAAAAATAACCGGTTATTTTAAAATTAATTTAACCTGATGGAAATTAACCGATAAAAAATAACCGGTTATTTTAAAATTAATTTAACCTGATGGAAATTAACCGATAAAAAATAACCGGTTATTTTAAAATTAATTTAACCTGATGGAAATTAACCGATAAAAAATAACCGGTTATTTTAAAATTAATTTAACCTGATGGAAATTAACCGATAAAAAATAATCGGTTATTTTAAAATTAATTTAACCTGATGGAAATTAACCGATAAAAAAAATAACCGGTTAACGGTTGTTTTCCAGTTATTTTTTTTAACATTTTTAAAATCAGTAAATTAGTCAGAAAAACAAAATGAGAGGTTATTTGCAATAAAAATCTTGAGATCTAATGGGACAATGATGTAACAATATCAATAACCTATATCAAAAGGTTTCTCGCCGTTTGAAATGCTCCAATACCCGCAGATTTATTATATTAAAAGTCAATCAAAGAAAGTTAGCTCATTGAGGTAGGCATATATTATTGACATTGATCCAAAGTCGAATCTCATTTTGCCATCTATAGACAACTAATGAAGTAAAGAAGTAAACCATACGCCAGTGATGTCAAAGCAAGCGCATTTTTCTGACCTTGACGTCTTGCGCGGGCAGCAAGCGCTAAGTATGGAAAGAGGAAGGGTTGTGTATATGAATAAGCAACCTGTTGGATTAAGAAAACAGTGTGCACAAACTTCAAACGGAACGTGAAATTTTATGTCGTTATTTTTATATGGCTTTTTCTGTTTAATATTATCTATATTGTCTGTAAAACAAAAGTACTAACACTGATTTCTTAATATTGCACTTGTGTTTTAAATCTTAATAACATAATAGAGAGTTAAGAAGGAATATTCACATAAATTCCATAGTAGTATAATATTATAATGTATTAAGTGGATGAAACACATCAATCATAAAGGAAGTGATATTCCAAAGAAAGAGATTGAGTATGACATGATAAGTTCGAATTTATATTGATGGTATCTTTAGCCTTACAAAAGTAATCAATAAACTAATCAAAACAATATTACAGTACAAATCAAAGTTACTTAGGCTCTGTATCTGTTTTAAGTGTAACTAATATTACATAACAAAACTCTTATCGCATTATGCTTTTAAGGTGATATTTGTGAGCAACTTCCTATCATCAGAATATTAAATTATTTTCTCGAAATCTGCTGAAGCTACAGATCTGACATTTTTATAACACATGGGCACGTATCTTTTGCTTATGATGTAACAGTAGTTGCTTTGTTAATTCATGTCCTTACAAACAATTTTCATGCGAATATTTTCAAAATTTTCAATACTCTATCTTCAGTAATACGTATATACGGTATATTAGATTTACGAAAACATTCTGTAAGGCTACTAAATGAATAGGCCTATACCTGAAGATTTCGCTTTTCTATACGAAAAGTTGAGAAAATATTTCTTTTGAATAAAAAATTCAAACTTGTGAAAAATGAGCATTAAAATTAAAACTTACATTCTTATAATGCACTTATACTTCTCAGACAAATCCAAAAATTACCATGGATACAGTTTTAATAAGTTCTCTTCCCTTTATCTATTGAATCAGTGCTGGGCATCCCTGAATATAGCTCGACCAAGCGGCATATATCACCTCTTTCGTCTGTCTCTTTCCTTTCCGCTGTAAAGCGCTCAGGCTCTCCTGGGCTCTGAAGCGCGCGCTTGCTCCTGTGGGCATCAATTGACATGCCTGGTGTATACGCTTACTTCTCTCCATGGCATAATATTGCTGTCATTGTTGTACTCCTCTAAGTAGTTTACAGTAATGTGATAAAAGTAATTTACGTGAATTGAGGCAGTGTGAATAAAGTAACTATGAAATGTGAAAAAGTCTGTAACCGTTGCATGGCTGAGGTGATGCTAAAAGTGTGTATAAAATTTCAATTCAAATTAAACAATGGGCAAGTACGAATGTGCCCGCGCGCATGAATGGCGTTTTAATAATTGAAGCTGTAGACATTCCCGTCAGCGAACTTCGCTGTTTTTACAAGTTAAATTTATTATTTGCACTTGAGCTGTATTTTTATATATCAACACAATTTTTATTTCTGCCCAGTGCTTCAACCCGAATGTTTGCATTTGAATATGTTACAGTGTGGTAAAAATAATTTGTCAACTTGGGCGTGTTCTTGCTGTACAGAATATCCAGCTCGTTTCAGTAAAGCACATAACATTTAATTTTTGAACTCTTATTAGTCATGAAATGTGATTTCTTTATTTCTGATTGCACCAGTGTTAATTAGTGTTCATATATTTTTTGGGGAAAAAAATGCGCAACACTTTCGGTTTGAATAAACCAACCAAATTTTATTGCTTTTCTGATTTATGAACATCAGAAAAGGTAAAAGAACATAGATTAATAACACTGGTCTACAGTGATTTTGCTACCGAACAGAAACAAGTGTACCAACCCTAATTTGAATGTGTGATTACACATCTGAAGTCCATTTTTTTCTATCACGTCACAATTTTAAAATAATAACATTTTTAATACATTTAGATCCATTTTATTTATTTTATTGTGATTTTGCTACTGAACAAAAACAAGTGTACCAACCCTAATTTGAGAGTGCTGATTACAGATGTGAAGTCAATTTTTTCTATCACGTCACAATTTTAAAATAATAATAATAATAATAATAATAATAATAATAATAATAATAATAATGATTTATTTAACCTGGCAGAGTTAAGGCCATACGGCCTTCTCTTACACTCAACCAGGAGTAAAAACTGCGTTACAAAAACACTACAAATTTACAAAGTACACTACAATTTTACACACAAAAGTGAACATGATAATAATAATAATAATAATAATAATAATAATAATAATAATAATAATAATAAAATGTAAACAACAAGTAAGAAGAAATCAGACATAATATATAACATAGAGAAAGAAAGAAAAAAGCATAATAAAATGTGAACAGCAGGTCAAAAATACATGAGGCATACAAAGTATAAAAAAATAAGACAATTATTGATAATAATAATAATAATGATAACAATAATAATAACAGGCCTAATAGTAATAATAATACTAATCGTAGTAATAAAATAGTGCAGTACAAAGCATACAATGAATACAATATTTTTAAGTACACACAGTAAGGAAAATTACGATTATATATAGCTCAACTTATCACATTAGAGATATACCGTTATCGGAAAATATGAAAACAAAAATATAAAATAAGTTAAATATCACTAGAACATTAAAAAAAACGTGAATACGTGGAAACATGCAATACAACACTTGTCATAATAGTAAGTTAGTTTGGCAACTCGTCATAAGATAATTTTCTAACTTGGATTTGAAAGATTGCAATGTTCGGCAGCCCTTGACTTCAGGCGGCAGAGAGTTCCAGTGACGAGAGGTAGCAACAGTGAAAGATGAGGAATACAGAGATGATGTGTGAAGTGGAATTTCTAGCGTGTTATCGCGTTGTGATCGAGTATTAATATTATGATAGCGAGAAAGAGTATGAAAACGAGCGAATAAATAATAGGGGGATGAAGTGTGCATAATTCGATATAAGAGAGAAAGTGAGTGCAGATTTCTCCTCTCATGTAACCTAAGCCATGATAACTTCTCGAAAGAAGGTGAGGTATGATCATAGTATCGAACATTACAAATGAAGCGGACGCACGCGTTATGAACACGCTGTAGTTTCTGAGCGGAATCAATCCTGAGATCACTGAACAAATGACATTTTTAATGCTCGTACATTTAGATCCATTTTATTTATTTTATTGTGATTTTGCTACTGAACAAAAACAAGTGAACCGACCCTAATTTGAGAGTGCTGATTACGGATCTGAAGTCAATTTTTTTCTATCACGTCACAATTTTAAAATAATAAAATTTTTAATACTCGTACATTTAGATCCATTTTATTTATTTTATTGTGATTTTGCTACTGAACAAAAACAAGTGAACCGACCCTAATTTGAGAGTGCTGATTACGGATCTGAAGTCAATTTTTTTCTATCACGTCACAATTTTAAAATAATAAAATTTTTAATACTCGTACATTTAGATCCATTTTATTTATTTTATTGTGATTTTGCTACTGAACAAACACAAGTGAACCGACCCTAATTTGAGAGTGCTGATTACAGATCTGAAGTCAATTTTTTTCTATCACGTCAGAATTTTCAAATAATAAAATTTTTAATACTCGTACATTTAGATCCATTTTATTTATTTTATTGTGATTTTGCTACTGAACAAAAACAAGTGAACCAATCCTAATTTGAGTGTGCGGATTACAGATTTTAAGTCCGTTTCTTTCTAAAAGGTCACAATTTTAAAATAATAATATTTTAAATTTTTTACGTTTTTAATACACGTTCAATTTTTAATTTTAACAAAATTGGAATTAAATATGATATGAAAATCAATAAATAAAAAACTAAAATTATGGCCTTCTGCGGAAAATACCCTGTGCCTAGCAAAATATGTTTAGATTCAAAAATATTAGAAAGAGTAAATTATTTTACATATCTCGGATACACATTATCTTTTTCCGATGAAGTAGACATTTCACAGAAAATTTCTAAATACACCGAAACAATGGGAATAATTAATACCATCATGAAACCTTCCCTAGTACAAAGGCATACTAGAATTCCCCTATACAAGACCTTGGCGAGACCAGTACTTTGTTACGGCAGTGAGGCATGGACATTGAGGAAGAAAGACGAAAGCAGAATAACGGCTAATGAAATTAAATTTATGAGATATACTCGTACAGCGGGATATACGAAATGGGATCACAAAGGCAATGAAGATGTAATGGAAGAATTACAACTAGAACATTAGCAGAACAACTGGATAAATCACCTGCATCGCATGCATAGAGATAGAATCCCAAAAGTCATGCTCCACTATCGTCCAAACGGGAAGAGATCTCTCGGTCGTCCAAAGAAGGGCTGGATTGAAAATTCAACTGTGAGATCGTAATAGGCCATTTGGCCTAATACTTGAAGGGAAGAAGAAGAAAACATTTTTAATACATTTAGATCCAATTTATTTATTTTATTGTGATTTTGTTACTGAACAAAAACAAGTGTGCCGAACCTAATTTGAGTGTGTCGATTACAGATCTGAAGACGGTTTATTTCTATCGCGTCACAATTTTAAATTAACATTTTAAATTTTTAATTATGATGTGTGATACTACGTTCAGGTCAAAACTGAGTGCTCTTGAACTTGAAGCTTGGGACACATCTGTACTAGTGTCAACTAGATTTTTAGGAAATTATCGAGCTGATAATTATGCTGAGCTAGTATGTAACATGCTTAGAGTAGTTCAGTTTCTAGGTTGTCACATGCCTTTAAAAATGCACTTTCTTCATTCACACCTTGAATTTTTCCTCTTGTATTTCCATTGATCTCTTTGTATTCCCCTTGTTTTCCTTGTCGTTTTCTCTTGTTCTCCTTGCATCTCCCTCTATTTTCTTTGTGTTTCCTTTTTTCTCCTTGTATTACGTACCTCTTTTCTCTTTCTATTCCCCTTTGTTCTCTTTGTATTTTCCTTATTCTCCTGTAGTACCCTCTTTTCCTTGTATTACCGTTGTTCTTCTTATATTACTCTTTTCCTCCTTGTATTCTCTTGTTCTCGTATTGTTCTTGTTCTTCTCGTATTATCATTGTTCTGGTATTTCCCTTGTTCTCCTCGTATTCCCCACGTTCACCTTGTTCTCCATATCTTCTCCTTGTTCTCTTTGTCGTCCTGTTGTTGTATTCTCCTTTTTTCCTTGTCTCCATTTTTGGCATTGTACTTTCTTGTTCTCCCTGTATTCACTTTACTTATCCTTCAACTGTGACTTTGACTTTAGATCGGCGGTCATCAGAACACTGCACTCTCGGGCTAGCGTCTCTTACCCGCGGACAACACATTGCTCTAGCATGCATTCGTGGCTGCTGGCGGGTATGCTGTCTCTGTATCCCTTGTGCACGACGGAGTAGAGCAGGCATGTCAATTGATGCCCACAGGAGCAAGCGCGCGCTTTAGAGCCCAGGAGAGCCTGAGCGCTTTACAGCGGAAAGGAAAGAGACAGACGAAAGAGGTAGTATATGCCGCTTGGTCGAGCTATATTCAGGGATGGCCAGCACTGATTCAATAGATAAAGGGAAGAGAACTTATTAAAACTGTATCCACGTTAACTTTTAGATTTGCCTGAGAAGTATAAGTGCATTATAAGAATGTAAGTTTTAATTTTAATGCTCATTTTTCACAAGTTTGATTTTTTTATTCAAAAGAAATATTTTCTCAACTTTTCGTATAGAAAAGTGAAATTTTCAGGTATAGGCCTATTTATTTAGTAGCCTTACAGAATGTTTTCGTAAATCTAATATACCGTATATACGTATTACTGAAGATAGTGTATTGACAATTTTGAAAATATTCGCATGGAAATTGTTTGTAAGGAAATGAATTAACAAAGCAACTACTGTTACATCATAAGCAAAAGATACGTGCCCATGTGTTATAAAAATGTCAGATCTGTAGCTTCAGCAGATTTCGAGAAAATAATTTAATATTCTGATGATAGGAAGTTGCTCACAAATATCACCTTAAAAGCATAATGCGATAAGAGTTTTGTTATGTAATATTAGTTACACTTAAAACAGATACAGTACCTAGGTAACTTTGCTTTGTACTGTAATATTGTTTTGATTAGTTTATTGATTACTTTTGTAAGGCTAAAGATACCATCAATATAAATTCCAACTTATCATGTCATACTCAATCTCTTTCTTTGGAATATCACTTCCTTTATGATTGATGTGTTTCATCCACTTAATACAGTATAATATTATACTACTATGGAATTTAAGTGAATATTCCTTCTTAACTCTCTATTATGTTATTAAGAATTAAAACACAACTGCAATATTAAGAAATCAGTGTTAGTACTTTTGTTTTACAGACAATATAGATAATATCAAACAGAAAGAAGCCATATAAAAATAACGACATAAAATTTCACGTTCCATTTGAAGTTTGTGCACCACTGTTTTCTTAATCCAACAGGTTGCTTATTCATATACACAACCCTTCCTCTTTCCATACTTAGCGCTTGCTGCCCGTGCACGACGTCAAGGTCAGAAAAATGCGCTTGCTTTGAGATCACTGGAGTAGAGTTTCTTACCCTCCATGCACTGTATAGTCGGAGGCACCGATTTTGGCAGATGACCTCAATGACATTTCCAGTAGGCGAGCCAATGTTTTGTGAGAACTGCAAGAATGAATTGCGATAAGGCTGTCTGTCGTTGTTTATATGTTCACACTTGCTTATCAAATCGTTATTATTAATTAATAAACACACCACGGTACAGTCCGATTCAAGGAAGTGCCGTAAATGACTTTCGTTCGCCTCCTGCATTTTCTAAATTAAGAGGAAAAAAGCATTGCATAACCAGAACCAAGAAATTACTGCAAATGTTCATTACTTCATGAAGCGACATGCGAAAAATAGATATGAGTTGTGTCGAATTGTCTTCATTAATAACAAACGTTCATGAAGTACGGGAATAAGTTGCGGAAGCGACAGGAATCGACACGTTGGATAAATAACGGAAAGAATAGTATGCTGGAATAAGGAAATACGTAATTCGATAATCTACGAGATTCGATCCGATACTGTGGATCGAGTCTCGGCGTAGCTCAGTGGTTAGAGATCCTAGTGCGTGTAACTGGGAGTCAAAAGTTCGATACCCGGCCCCGGAGCGAATTTTTCTCAATTAATAACCTCTGGTGATTCGATAAACCAAGCAAGAAAACTCATGTTCCAAAAGTCTTAATGGAAGCAGATGGATATGAGAGCTTAATTTAATGATTTAAATCACGCGTAGCATGTGTTTACAAGGAATGATAATAGGTCACGAGAAAAGCCGTCGATTCGTTTCTTGTGTTTTTCAGTCTGAGCCTGATAGTTGTCGAGCTTGATGGATGAATTGTTTATACCGTAATAATTCGTACACCTGTCGCATCCGCCGTTCACCGATTTAAATCTTTATTTTTTAAGACGCTCCCATTATCAACTACGTAACGAAGATTACTGCAGTTGTATAAAAGTGGTTATATGTGCATTGTTTTTGGAGATGACTGTCCATCCGAGTCCACTAGGATAATCAGGAATGTATGTTTACTCTTATGTCTCACCCACCCCTGCTGCAGTTTGCTTGCGACGAAGATAACTACCGACTTTGCAGCTAAGAGTAACTCGCTCTGGAGTTCTGATTAATAAAATCCATCTGCCTAAATCAGACGTCTCAATAGGGCCTTCTCAGAGCACTTCCTCCTCTTTCTCTTTTTCAGTGTAAGAGTGGAACAAGATGCAGGAGAAGTTCGTGTATCTCCGGATGACGTCATTGACCGCGACGTTTGAATAGACATCTGCAACCGCTACGATGTAACAGTCAGTCATTGTGTCCATCTCCGAGGAAAGAATGTTCTTATTACCGCAAATGTATGAAGAAATAAAAGCTTTCATAGAGAAAGCGAAATTGTGGGAGACGCAAGTTTCAGTGGGTAACTGTTACCACTTTATTAATCTAAAATTGTTACCTGATTTGAATCAAGACCAGTGTAACAAATATAATGAAATACTGAAGGACTTGAGAAAAGAATTTCAGATCAGATTTAAGATTTGAATAGTTCTAATTTAAAATAATTGCTTGTGAATTTCTAAGAGGTTTAGGTTATTTTTAATTATTGAAAACATTACGAAATATATTATTTAACTATTATTGTAATTAATATATTAATATTAGCGTAACGTAAGAATACTTACTTTAACAACCAACAAGTTTTTATTGTAATTTTATTATTATTATTTAATTTTATTTTATTTTATTAAATATAGTATAAACTTAAAAAAAGAGCGATACCAAAAACCTTTATTAGAAATGAAATATTGTTATTGTTTGGTCAACTGTTCGAAGACAGGTCTGAACCTCACAAGTGATACCAACAAGGCACCACTTATGAGTCAACTAGGCCAGGAGATAATGGAGTTAGGTGGCCAGTTCCTGGTGCTTAAATAATTAGGTAACATGTATGGTTCTTCATGCTTCAGATGTCTTCTTTTTACTCATAGATAGTGTATAATTAGAAAATAAATGTATTATTATTGTTATTATTATTATTGTTATTGTTATTATTATTATTATTATTATTATTATTATTATTATTATTATTACTGCAAACTACTTAAGAAATTCCTTCCGAAAACAACCGTCTATTGTGACAGTACAACTCAAAAGTGCAGCTTTGTGGAATTTCTCCCGCGACAGTTACAACTTAGCTCGCTCATGCGTGTGACATTAATCAGCGATCGGCTATCTTCGGGTACTGCGCTTATCTCTTCAGTTGACTACGCTATCTACACTTGCTCTCTATAACAACTTTTATGCGTTGGCCTTGAGACGCCTGGCCTAAATCGATGGCGACAACTATACCCATTTCAGCAAGCGCTGACGATCACTGCTTTAGATGTTCCCCGTTAGCCACGTTGGGATTGGAAGCTGTGTCTCCGCCGTGGAAAGCTGGTGCAGTATTTCGGTAGCGCAGTCAGTACGTGGATTTTTACGGCGAGTGTCTGGCAATGCACTGTTCCTCTTTAAAGCTGTTTTTGAGCCTCCATCCCTGCACTACACAAGTAAGCCTCTTGCATTCGGATACGTTTGCAGTGAGCATCAATCGTACAAGCAAACAACCAACCAGTTGTTGCATATAGTAGCAACCGTGTGGTGGCCCAAGACCAGCGCAGCGGCGGCGGCGCGTCTCTCTCCCTTCCAACTTCCACTGCCCCTTGAATAATTTATCGTCCCATAAATCGTAGAAAGAACAGCGCGATTACAAAGGGAAATCCGGCATTTCTTATAACACAGATTATTTCGAATTGAAAACGTCCCACTTGTGGGTTCTTTTATATCATTTTGATTTTATCGTTAAAGTACAAAGCAGACAAGAAATGCGTTTTTAAGTGCGGTTGTAGATATATATTCATACACATCTTAAGAAAAGATTAAGATTGAGGAAGATCCCCTATCGTGACTTCGTGTGTAGATCTTGTCTATCACGCAGGTGGTCCGAGATCGAGTCCCGGTCAGGCCTGGGGCTTTTACATGGACTATTACACTTTTACTACGTCATACTGTACTACTTTTGACCAATAAAACGGTACGAAAGGACGTGTTTCAACCAATCATGGCTGCTTATCGCACAATTTTATCGCGTCCCTAGCATTTGTTTCTTTGTTTGCCAACATTTGAAACTGCGCTGGTCTGGACGACAAAATATATAATTACAAACCACTCCAGTCGATGCACAGCAGTTTCAAATATGACTCGCATTGGCATTCAAGAACAAGGATTAATAAAAATCACTGATCATACCTATGCATCTTCTGAAATCCGATTTACAAATAAATGAAGAGCACCATTCGGAAATCCTGAATAAGTTGAATACACCATGTAGGCCTAAATCAACGAGTTCCACTTCTATTACGCACACGTCCAATATAACATCAATTGAACCACCAACCACATTCAAATTTGAAAATTGTACATTCAATAATTATTCCTTTTAAAATTATTCATATTTATTTTTTATGTCATCGTCGTTAATTAAAACTTTTCTAACACTTGTGTACATTAGTTAGGTTATGTTATAGCTTCTGCTATATG
Source organism: Periplaneta americana (assembly GCF_040183065.1). Classification (NCBI taxonomy): domain Eukaryota; kingdom Metazoa; phylum Arthropoda; class Insecta; order Blattodea; family Blattidae; genus Periplaneta; species Periplaneta americana. The sequence continues at coordinate 127,414,356 of NC_091133.1, forward strand.
ATATTATGGATAGTCACGTATCAGAGATTGTTTAATATTAAGATTTATTGAATAGTAATCATTACACTGTCTGTATAAAGACACTACTGCCATCTAGCATGCATCTAGCGTAATATTTGTAATGTTGAGACGGTACAATAATACATTTGAAGACAGTTGTATTTTCGTAAGCCAATTAATATTTTATTGTAGTGGAGTACTTCGTTATTTCTAATCTTTATATAATTTCTTCCAATCGTGTAATAGTCAATTAAATCCCACTCGAGTTTTGATTTTCTCTAGATAAATCAAAACGTCTAGTGATATTACTTTTACTACGTCACACTACTTTTGACCAATAAAACGGTACGAAAGGACATGTTTCAACCAATCATGGCTGCTTATCGCACAATTTTATCGTGTCCCTAGCATTTGCTTAATTTTAATGCGTCCCTATCATTTGTTTATTTTTATCACTATCCTAGCATTTGTTTCTTTGTTTGCCAACATTTCAAACTGCACTGGTCTGAAAGTCAAAAAACAAACAATTACAAACCACTCCAGTCGATGCACAGCAGTTTCAAATATGACTCGCATTGGCATTCAAGAACAAGAATTAATAAAGAATACTGGTCATAGCTATGCGTCTTCCCTGAAACCCTATTTACAAATAAATGAAGACCACCATTCGGAAACCCTGAATAAGTTGAGGGATACACCATGTACATCGAGTTCACTTCTTTTACCCACACGTCCAATATAACATCAACTGAACCACCAACCACTAAAACATTCAAATTTGAAAATTGGACTTTTAATAATTATTCCTTTTAAAATTATTCTTGTTTATTTTTTACTTCATCATCGTTAATTAAAAACGTTTCTTGTTTATTTCATCATCCCTAATTACAACTTTTCTAACACTCGTTTATATTATTTAGGTTATGTTTGTTATAGCTTCTGCTATATGATATTATGGATAGTCACGTATCAGAGATTGTTTAATACTACTTAAGAATTATTGAAAATCATCTGTCAAGTGACGTTGATTACTGGGATCCGGATGATTGAAGTGGAATGCAAATGTTTTAATAAAAATGAAACTGAATCAACAAAGCCTTCTTGACTAGTAACCGTCCAAAGAGTGCAATGAAGATTCCATAGTTGGCACACCTGATAACAAGAAAACATAATCATAAAACACTACTGCCATGTAGCGTAATGTTGAGATAGTACAATAATACATTTGAAGACAGTTGTATTTTCGTAAACCAATTAATATTTTATTGTATTGAAGTACTTTGTGATTTCTAATCTTTATATACTTTCTTCTAATCGTGTAATAGTCAATTAAATCCCACTCGAGTTTTGATTTTCTCTAGATAAATCAAAACCTCTAGTGAGATTACTATTGATAAATCAAAATGTTCGCTTCCCGCGTCCTCGTTGCTCCGATATGAACACTTGATTCTTTGATAATACCAAAGCGTCGCTAGGTCGTTTCTTTTATCGTTTATCGTTGCTCCAACGTGTACGTACCCTTACCCATCCGGGTACAAAATCAGTCTGATGTGGAAAGACTTTCTTGTTCGGTCAATAATCTTGAACAGACGTCTCCAATAGCGTACTGGCGAGTAAGCCCCTGAACGGAACCGAAGCCAGTACGTAATGAGCGCGCTCCGCCTCACCCATCCCCACCTGTACTGTACTCAATGTTTATGCGCAAACGAGGAGCAGTGGCGGACTGTCATTATCACTGTGTTGGTCGGCGTGTTCCACCGTTTCGCAATGCCTTCTAATCATGGACGTAGTACATTCAAGGATGAAGAGGAAGAGAAATTTTTTGTGTTAGTGGGAAGAATGTGAAATGCTTAATTTGTTCGAAAATTCTAAAGGCTGTGTTAAAATTCAACACGCGACGACAATACTCGACTCTTCACAAAGAATATCATACAATTACAGGTATGTGGGACATGTGAAAAGAATTTATTTTGGGGCTATCTGTATAACTGTTGGTTATACATAATAATCAGTATATTACAATACGTTTACATTCAGTTCCGCATGACAAACATATAGCTTTTCGTTTAATTTTATGTGAAATGCGTAGGCCTACAAATATTTTGATAAATATAAAACAAGAAAATACAAACACGAATCACACACGTGTAAGTCTTAAACAAAAAAAGCTTCTTGATAGCTATGTTCTAGCTTGGAATATTGCAAAATCAATGAAGCCCTTTACAGAAGCATCATTTATAAAATCGTGCATATAGGACGTTATTAAAACACTGTGTCCAGAACAAAGTCAAAGTTTAAAAAAATTAAATTGTTTCCAATTACAGTTCAGAGAAGGAATTTCAAGATTGTAAATGCAATTGAATCTGAATTAGAAACCACAATTAGCCAGTTTGTAGCTTACTGACTTGCATTGGACGAAAGCACAGATAGAAATGACAAAGCTCACCTAGCCATTTTCATCCGAGGAGTTAAAGAACATTTTACTGTGTCTGAATGTCTTCTAGATGTAATTACAAAATACAAATGGAAGAGATCTTTTCCAGGCACTGAAAGGCACCATAGAACAGAAGAGGTTGAATTTGGCTTGTGTCTATAGCAACAGACGGGGCTCCAGCTTTATAGTTTGTCAAAATCATATACAAACGTATGATATTTCTTATTCTTTTGATGTTATTATTTGTAAACATAAGCAGACGGTTGCCGCGATCCCCCACTGACGATCTGTTGAGGGTCTCTCCCCCTTCTCTAGCCTTACAGCACCCTGTGTTCGGCGGGCAGCATCGAGAGCACGAATGACTATACGCTTTTTGGAGACCTCTGATCTTGAATAACTGCAAGCGACTGCATCAAACAATCAATTCACGTTTGCTGTCGATTGCAATCAAGAACCTGCTCCGAGCACGGACTTCGCATTCCTGTGACGTAACAGATTTCACTAAATAGCCGGCTGAATGTCCTCGGGTGTCGATTTATCGGATGTCAGAACGTGAAAGATGTAACCACATAATTGCTTTCTCGTCTTGGCATCCAATTAACCGCCGAGATAGCAATCAATCGGACCATGGCCGTGCCCAACTCTTCTTCAATGGGATGGAGGCGGCAGGTGTCGTAATGTTGTACCAGGAACTTGGCCTATTGAAAACAGGCGGAATTAGTTCAAGGTTACTCAGACGTTACGTCACAGCGAGTGGATTAAAACGTCATGAGGCATATATCACCTGTTACTCTCTAAACAGCTTTGCGCGGGCATGGAGTCATCTTCCTTCACCGTGGGGGGAAGACGGATGAGGTTGCCTTCGTGCGGTTCAACAAACCCATTGTTACGCTCATGAACGATGCCGCGAATAACGAGAGAGATAAATCGAATAGAATGATAGGCCTACAGGCCGTGTCTGTGGCTCAGGTGATAGCTCTATGGCAGTCATGTCAATTGTTAACCATAGGAGCAAGCGCGCGCTTTAGAGCCCAAGAGAGCCTGAGCGCTTTACAGCGGAAAGGAAAGAGACAGACGAAAGAGGTAGTAAATGCCGCTTGGTCGAGCTATATACAGGGATGGCCAGCACTGATTCAATGGATAAAGGGAAGAGAACTTATTAAAACTGTATCCATCTAGGTCAGAAAGCATGGGTAGACATAACGGCTCGGTTAGAAAAGCCAACGTACTATGGTAGGAACGATCATGATTTTAAAAACAAATGTAGGAAACAGAAAACGGATGTAGGTAAATTCTCATTTTTAAATAGAACTATAAATGATTGGAATGACCTACCTGCAGCGGTCTTTGAGGGCTGTCCTTCCTTAAGGAGATTCAAGAATAACTTAAAAAGTTGTGTATAAAGTGAAAATTAAAATTAAGGTGACATTCAACATTTAATTTTTTAAGGTGACATGTATTTATCAAGCCTGACGAGTTACTTCCTTGGTTTGAATTGTAAATTATTTAAAAATAGCGTGTAAGAGGGCCTTAGACTAGAAATGTTTAGTTTAAATGTAGTTCTGTTTATAAGTATACATAAGGATGTAATTATTTGACTTATTTGAACTGTTGTATCAGTGAAGCGAGGAGAGTCAGTGAAGTTATGGTTTTACAGTGCAGTGAACAGTTCCGATCAGTGATAATTTATAGCGTCAATGAAATGTGTTCTATAGTGTCAGTGAAATGTGTTACAGAGTGTCAGTGAAATGTGTCCTAAAGTGTCAGTGAAATGCGTCATAGTGCCACTACAGGGAATGAGATGAGAGTAAAGTGAAAGACTATTGAAACTTATGTAGGATCTATACATAATTATGTAGGTTGTATTGTAAAATTAGGTATTTTATTTATGTTTTATTATTATAGTGTTAAATTGTATTGTGTATTCTTATTGTATTGTGTATAAAATTGTATATGTATTGTAAAATTGTATTGTGTATTGTAAATTTTATTGTGTATTGCTTATCATTTTATTGTGTATTGTTTATATTGTGTATACCACTGCCACCGGGTGCTTGCCCACTTGCAGTGCAAATAAATAAATACATACATCCATGTTAATTTTTAGATTTGTCTGAGAAGTATAAGTGCAGTAAGTTTTAATTTTAATGCTCATTTTTCACAAGTTTGTTTGTTTTTATTCAAGAGGAATATTTTATCAACTTTTTTTTTTATAGGAAAGTGAAATTTTCAAATATAGGGCTATTTATTTAGTAGCCTTACATGTACTGAACAATGTTTTCGTAAATCTAATATACCGTAAATACGTATTACTGAAGATAGTGTATTACAATTTTTGAAAATATTCGCATGGAAAATGTTTGCAAAGAAATGAATTAACAAAGTAACTACTGTTACATCATAAGCAAAAGATTTGTATCCATGTGTTGTAAAAATGTCAGTTCTATAGCTTCAGCAGGTTTCGAGAAAATAATTTAATAATCTGATGATAGGAAGTTTCTCACCAATATCACCTTAAAAGCATAATGCGATAAGAGTTTTGTTATGGAATATTAGTTACACTTAAAACATATTATACAGTATCTAGGTAAGTTTGCTTTGTACTGTAATATTGTTTTGATTAGTATATTGATTACTTTTATAAGGCTAAAGATACCATCAATATCAATTCCAACTTATGTCATACTCAGTCTCTTTTTTTGGGATATCACTTTCTTTATGGATGATGTGTTTCATCCACTTAGTACAGTATAGTTGTACTACTAGGGAATTTGTGTGAATATTCCTTCTTAACTCTCTATTATGTTATTAAGATTTAAAACACAAGTACAATATTAAGAAATCAGTGTTAGTACTTTTGTTTTAAAGACAATATAGATAAGATCAAACAGAAAGAAGCCACACGTTCCGTTTGAAGTTTGTGCACCACTGTTTTCTTAATCCAACAGGCTGCTTATTCCTCCTAGCATACCTAGCGCTTAATGCCCGCGCACGACGTCAAGGTCAGAAAAATTCGCTTGCTTTGACATCACTACTCTATGGTGTTCCGTCCAGGCGACCCGGGTTCGATCCACGGTGAAATCGTTATGGAATTTGTGGTGGACAATAGTGTCGCGCATTTCAAGCCCGTTCAAGTTTGTCGAGCGTGTTTTGGGAGATGCGGATCTTTCCAGCTCGCTCGAATTTGTCCCTTCAAGTTCCCTGACCTCTCCTACCCTCCCCTCCCATCCACTGATGTTTTTAGCTGTATACGAATTTTATAACAAATCTTGTGAATTTCACAGGCATGTTGGGTCCGATAAGTATACTATAAGTATCAAATATATATGAATTTATTTCCGTCTGATTACTTACCAATACTCATGCTTTAAACCATTAGGGTATTACATGAAATGGTACATAAAAGCTGACAAACGTTTTCGCCATGAATATGGCATCCACATGTCACATAAAAATGATAGCACATGATGAACACTTAAAATTATCTGGTTTAAGACAATGGTTAAAATGTGTTAAAATGATATGATAGGCAGTTCAAACGTATGTCATTTAAAAGTATACATGTAACATAATAGTACATTGTGCAACGAGTCTATAATGGTAGTAATTAAGACGCGATTATGTTTATGAAACGAGCGCAAGCGAGTTTCATAATTTTCATACGAGCGTCTTAATTACCATTATAGTCAAGTTTCATACAACTTTTTATGCTCGACCATATTGATTTTTTCGGGCAATTGGTGAAATGAATTTGCGGGCATGTGCTTTGTGAAAAGCTGGAATATGACGTTGAATTGATGTTAATTTGTGTATTTTTTTTTTCGACTGAGTTTAATATTGTCTAATCTCGCACTAGTTGTCTTTCGATTGCATATCCGAGAATAATCGATACTTGCGCTTTCATATTTCTATAATGGTATTTTCTGATTGGTGGAACACCTGAACTTTAATGAATAGGTGTACTTTAATGAGGTCCATTAAAGGGCTGCTACCAGGTGTATAATTACTACCAGGGAAAGGATTTATATGTAAATACATATTTACTTATAAAGCTAATATAATTTATATTTTGCATTATCTTTATGTTTCACAATGTGTAGGGTTGAAAAATCCTACTTTTATTTTCCATATTTTTCCATATTTTAGAGTTTAGTACATATTTTCGTTAATTTCCATATATTTTCCATATTTCATATAAAACAGTCCATATTATATTAGGTTTAACAATAAAACAAAACAAAATTCCATTAACTTTTAAAAATACATTTCAACAATAGAGATTTAAACACATGTTCAGTAATCCCTTTAACATCAGAGTTATTTGAAAATTAGCAGTCCTATCAACAATGGGAAAGTAAGTTACAAAACTGTATTAATTTAATTTAAAATTTTTAACAGACTTCAGTTGTGCAGCTCAACAGTTAAATGCCAGTCAGAGTACACATAGGTTCAGTTTTGTAAATCATACTATAAAGACGGTAAATATGCCAAAAGTACGTCATTCAGTCAATTTAAAATCAAAACTAACAAGTTACATTTCAGAATTTAAAGAAGATGGTTTATCAACTGACAATAAAATATTATTTTGTAATTTGTGTCAGTGTGCAGTATCATCTACACAAAAGTTCCTGGTGCAACAACACATTACAACTAGTAAACATCAGGCCAACAAACAACTAAATTCCAAGCAGAGACATTTGTTTTTAACACAACCAACAACATCGAATGTAAGATCTGAGTTTAACATCGACCTGTGCCGTTCTCTCATCTCTGCTGATATTCCTCTCTACAAACTAAAGAATAAGGTCTTCAGGGAATTCCTTGAAAAATATACTCAACATACAATCCCGGATGAGTCAACACTTAGGAAGACGTATGCTCCATCCATCTACGATGAGACAATACAGAAGATAAGAGATGAAATTAAAGATAGTTCAATTTGGGTTTCCATTGATGAGACTCCCGACAAAGAAGGTAGACTTGTTGGTAATGTAGTTATCGGTTTGTTAAGTGAACAATATTCTGAACGAATTCTTTTACATTGTGATGTTCTAGAAAAGTGCAATAACAAAACTATAGTTAAACTGTTCAACGAAGCTATGGGTATCCTGTGGCCAAAGGGTATTATGTACGATAATGTGTTATTCTTTATTAGCGATGCTGCCCCTTATATGGTCAAAGCTGGACAAGCATTATCTGTTGTATATCCTAAATTGACTCATTTTACTTGTGTGGCGCATGCATTTCATCGTGTGGCAGAAGTGGTCAGAGACAATTTCCCTAAAGTAGATTTGTTGATTTCATCAGTGAAAAAAGTATTTCTCAAAGCTCCCAGTAGAGTTAACGTGTTGAAAGAAATGTACCCTGAAATTCCATTGCCACCAAAGCCAATTTTAACTAGATGGGGTACATGGCTAGAAGCAGTTGAATATTATGCCGAACATATAGACTCTATTAACAATGTTCTCCTTGCATTGGACTCTGAAGATGCAGTCTCAATTGATACTGCGAAAACAGTTACCTGTGACATAAGTGTGAAGAATGACTTAGCTCACATTCAGCATACATTTTCATGCATCATAAAAACGCTCAAAAGTCTCCAAAATAGGCACCTTTCACTATCTGAAAGTTTTGAAATTATAAATAGTACTGTGGAACAACTGAATCGTGGTAGAGGTAAAGTTGCAGATGCAGTAAGAGCTAAGGTGGACACTGTACTTTCAAAAAACCCTGGATATGAAGAACTACAAAAGGTTGTTGCTGTGATGAGTGGTGAATCAACAGTGAAGATTAACTTGGACTTATCCCCAGCAGACATTGTGAAATTGAATTATGTACCAGTTACTTCTTGTGACGTCGAACGCTCTTTTAGTCAGTATAAATCTATCCTCAGAGACAATAGAAGAAGATTCACTTTTCAGCACTTGAAAGAAATGTTTGTAACCTATTGTTATGGTAACAGACAATAAAAATTGTGTTTTGTTGAAACTACATTGGAAGATAAGGTACGTCCATTATATTTTTTGTTTAGTTTGATTAAAATGTACCAATATTTAACGTACATAGTCATTTTTTTATAATTTTAAGTCCATATTTAATTCCATATTTTGGTAAAAATCCATATTTAATTCCATATTTTGGTAAAAATAACTACATATATATTTACATATTTCATATATTTTTAGTCCATATAAATCCGTTCCCTGATTACTACATTTCGGCATGGTCGAGCATAAAATTTAAAACCATATAAAACTTGGAAAACAAGCGATGTGCTAATTGATGAATGTACAGATAAATAACATAACAATTGTGAAGTTTTATTTACATGTAAGAACACGTAATTTGTATTACAAAATTTGTTTAATCATCCACAGAAATACACGTACATAGAGGTACATCACATTATGTTTTAAAATACAGGGCAATTGTAACTATACCAATTACCGACAGAAGGTAGCTATAATTACGTTGTTCACATGATATTGGAATAAATCACAGTTTTTTTGGTGACAATATTTGTGTGACTATACGGACGATGGATTAAAAGCACTGAAGTTTGTCGAGTATGACGAAGTTCGATATTGGTCGGTGTTCCCTGAGCAGGAGGAGGCCCGTCGTGTTTGTTCCACCTTGTTATAAAATATTCGCTGTCCTCCATTCCTACTCCATGTTTTAATCGCGTAAGGATTTAGCACGTATCTTGCGATTTAGTTTTTCATATGAAGTAAGACGAAGTTTGTAATGTTATTGGTTGCTTCTCTTATGTAAGAAAATTGCAGCGCACAATTTTGAATCACTTAAGGCAGCGTTTCTCAAACTTTTCTGAAGTGGGGACCACTTTTTAAAGTCAGAACAGTTCCGCGGACCGCCTTACTCTTGTTCCCTTCGAAAGCAAATTTATCATTTTCGTAGCATATTTTAATACCTGTATACCTATATTTTGAAATCGAATTAAGGTTCGGTAGTTTGGTCCTCTGTTATGAATTCGGGTGGTCCCTGGCTGGGTTACAGGCGCGGCGCCAGATGTGCAGGGAAAAGATGTCGAGAAACACCACGTGTATAGTGCTTTAAATCCCTCTTTTGTTGCTGAGAGTAGAGTGGCAAGTCGATAGATGGGTAGGGTAATAAATTTCATAAAATTTCAGTAGGCCTACTTGGTTAGAAAAAGTGAAATTCGATTGTCATGTGTCATTTCCAAACTCTGAGATTTTAAGCTATAGTGTGATACGCAGTTCGTTTGAATTTGTGGTCCGCGGATCACAGTTTGAGAAACACTGGCTTAAGGAATAGAGCACATAGTACTATGAACAGATATATATATATATATATATATATATATATATATATATATATATATATATATATATCCCACATGTAGACAATCAAAATAGTTCATTACAACATGTGTCCGGAAATGCTTTATTTCCGAGTTATGGCCTTCACAACATTGAAATTCACCGGAACGTTTTTCTTTACGCAGGTCGTTGCCGTCAAAGGAGACATTAAGAGGGCACTCTGACAGTTCATTCCGAGGCGAAGGTTACATTCAGTGTTGTGTAGGCGTTAGACTGTGCGACATGTATTCAAATCAAGAGCTGGCAGAGATACACTTCATGTACGGTAAGGCGGACGGCAATGCTGCGCTGGCTCGTCGTTTGTACCAGAAGAGGTACCCACAGCGACAATGTCCAGATCGGAAGACATTTGTACGTCTCCATTACCGTCTGTGCGAGTATGGAAAATTTAACTCTCCTGGTTTGGGAAGGGGACGACCAAGATCTACAACTCCAGAAGTACAGGAGGAGATTTTGGAGGCTGTGAACATGACTCCTTCTATCAGCACACGAAGGGTAGCGTTGCAAGTCAATGTTCCTCATACGACTGTCTGGAGACTGTTGAAAGAGTATCACTCGTATCCTTATCATTTGCAACGTGTACAGGCCCTGTCACCAGCAGATTACCCTGAACGAGTTAGGTTCTGTCAGTGGTTCTTGCAGCAGTGTGGTGTAAATCCGAACTTTCCTGCCTTAGTATTATTTACAGATGAAGCACAGTTCACACGAGATGGCATAACAAATTTCCACAATCAGCATGTATAGGCGTATGAAAACCCACGTGCATCTCATCACTAGGTGCGGTTCTCCTTCAACATGTGGGCCGGTATCATTGGTGATCGATTAATTGGACCCCATGTACTTGTAAACAGACTTACGGGGCAAGCGTACACAAACTTCCTGGAAAACACCATACCTCATGTTTTAGAAGACATTCCACTGATCAATCGTCAACACGTTCACTTCTTGCATGATGGCGCTCCTGCACACTTCAGTCGTACGGCTCGCCGGTACTTGGATCGAAGGTTTCCTGATCGATGGATAGGTAGAGGTGGCCCAATTGCTTGGCCTCCACGCTCACCTGATCTCAACCCTCTCGATTTCTACTTGTAGGGCTCATTTAAAATCATTGGTTTATTCGTCTCCGGTGCCTGATTTGGAATCCCTTCGGAATCGAATTGTGGCATGTTCTGAGGACATACGCAATACTCCTGGACTTTGGGATCGTGTTCGCAGGTCAATGAGACATCGATGTGAGGTCTGTATTCAAGCAGGAGGTGGACATTTTGAACATCTTCTGTAATGAAAACGACCTGCGGAAAGAAAAACGTTCCGGTGAATTTCAATGTTGTGAAGGCCATAACTCGGAAATGAAGCATTTCCGGACACATGTTGTAATGAACTATTTTGATTGTCTACATGTGGGAAATACACACCTGAAATTATGCCCCGTATTTTTTAAACATCGTGTATATAAATATTTATTAGCTAAGAATTCTAGGCCTATTTATTAATAAGATTTTTGTGGGAATTCAGACCTATTATACAACCCTGTCGTCGATTTGCAAAAGGGGACACGTCCAAAATAACAAAATATTGGAAAATCGCAAAAAAAAAAAAAAAAAAAAAAAAAAGCACAGCAGACTGAAAAAATTCAAATGTTCATGAATCCTGAATGTATGTTTCCATAGTGATCTAATTAGAAAAATATATATGAACAATTTAATTTGTTAACTTAGTTATAGTTTTCACGATTTTCCAACACTTCGTGATTTTGTACATGTCCCCTTTTGCAAATCGACGACGGAACCATACTCTTGTCGTGCATGTAGACCTGAAACATTTGGAACTTTGTATTCAAACATGTTGTAGTCTCCATCTGTAAAGTGACCTTTGTTGTATTTCTTTTCCAAACATGACGCGCTAGTAAGTAAAGCTTTCGTGAAGACAAATAAGTCACGCGTCCATTCGTCATAACCTAAATGAGATGTCATTCTGAACATTGTGTAATATTTACTACCGTGGAATTCCTGCCATCAATGAAGCGAGTAAAACGTATATTGACCTTTCGACTCGCTGCAGTTGTGACGTCGTAAACAAGATATGGGCAACAGATTATTGTAATGCCCTACAGAAATCGCTCGGCTGAACCTTGAATTGTTTGAGACACTCTAATTGGTGCTTGGTCATGTTAAACGCTGCAGACATCCGACGGCACGGTGAGGTAGTTGACATGCGGGATACTTTTATTGCTCGCATTGACGTTGACCTTCAATTGAAAACAAAACACGGTGACGCTCTGTGCATAAAAGGTCGCGGAACTTCACTACACATCTATTACCCATGCATTAGACTTTATATACGTATTTTATAGAATATATATACACAGGGACATCATTTTATTTTTACTTCAATTTTTATTCTACCTGAGTTTTTTAATGTACTTCACTCCCACCCCTTCTACCAATGAAGTTCAACCGTCCTCCACACAGATTCATATACAGTTCTAGTAGCATTACGGTCATAGTAAACAGTACGTTCCAAAAATATGTTCGCGTTTTCCAGTGACGAAAGAGCTTTCATTATTGAATCATTTTCGCACAGATACTGTCGTCCATTTACCTACGTCACATTCCGGTTTCCCCCACCAGCTCTATTCGCCTCTCTGTAAAGGCTAGTGGCTGGGCTGTCTTAGCTCTTTTCTGATAACATTAATTTCTGTTAGAAATTGGACGTGTACGTAATATTATACAACTGTTTAAAATAACTTAAATAAAAGGGCCTCGTTAAGTAATTAACTGTCGCGTGATTCCCTCCCTTTCTACGACCATACGACATAACCACTTGGACGGACAGTAGAGAGCATGTCTGAGTAATTTTATCTTTTCGGATCGCGCAGAAGTGAAGATTGAATTTACAGTACGTAAGGTACTCTTTTATAGAGTAGGTACAGAATTATTTCAACTTGAGTTACAAGTACGAAGGACGAAACTGGTAATTGGAATTAGGTACAATAGTCTATAGTGCGATAATATGCTCATTACAACTGAAGTCTGTATCGAAATGAACGGCCACCATTTTCAAAATTGTTTTTAAATATCCATATTATGAATATTTTTCAACTTAACTTCATTCTCTATATTGTACGCTAATGTGTGTAGACAGTATAATATACACTGCATAATGAATACGTCCGCATGGACAGCTCAGTTCATGAGTAAAAACACTCATTGTTAATACTGTACTGAATTTTGATTAAACAAAAACTTAATGAAAATTATCAAACTCAAAATCGCGATATTTCCCAGTTTACGTAAATAGTTGAACTATATTCCTCCTTCCTATACCTAGTAAATTGATTTCAATTCAATTCAATTCAATTCAGTTTATTTGGCCATTAGACATAGAGTTTTAGGCTTCGTCAGAATACATTGAAAAAAAAAAACATATAAATACATTTACAAAAACACTAATGACAGAAACAGTAAAATTTAAGTAATACAATGAAAACATGAAATAATTTTAAACTTTTAAATTGTAGAAAACTAACTAAATTGCAATTAAAACTTATTTATTAAAATGCAATGTCATACAAATTTGTGTTGAAAAACTCAGCAACAGAATAAAAGGGATTATTTAATAACCAATTGTAAAATCTAGTTTTGAAACTATTGATTGGTAATTTATAATATTGACTTAGGAGCTTATTACATATAATTTCATCCCCATAATTAAAAAGTTTGTGTTGCTCTTGTGTAATCTACAATATGGAATATTAATTTGTTCACTATTTCTAATTTCATGATCATGTATTTTGGCCACTAATGAGTAATTGTCGATATTTTGTCGATTTGTTTGTATCTTACGCCAGTATCATCGAACACCAGTCGTGGAGGGGGGGTAGCAAACGGCGTTTCCGGTTCTCAGCCGATCCAAAGGTATAGACAGGTTAATATTAGAAATGTTAGTAAAAATAAAATGATGTCTCTGTAGAAACAACGATCGAGAAATGAAGACTAACAGCGTCCGCAAAGCCGAAGACCCGCACGACAGTATTGCCTACGTCGTTGACTGCTTATAACAAACGATCAAGACATCGGGAGTGGTCAACTCTCGAACGTCAAGCAGCCTTGAATCGTCACAATTGTTTATATCAGACTGAACTTTTATCTGTTTTGGCAACTGTTATATAGGCCTATGTATAAACAATCAAGTAGTCTGTTTGAAACACCATATCTATCTTTCAGTGTATAATAATCCGTTCCCCAACCTTTATTTATTTACTAGACCCTTATTTAAAGGCTAAGATATTTTTTTCATATATTTCAGATGAAATGTACAATCTCAAATAAAATATTAACACTTTATTTAACGTTATGTTTTATATTTCTTAGAAATGGAAATTTATTTCAGAATTTTCTTTCTATTTATATAACCATACATAATATCTGATAATATAACCGGGGTCCATACCTGTGGAGTAACTGTTGGCTCGTCTGGCCGCGAAACCAGGTGGCCCGGGTTCGAATCCCGGTCGGGACCTGGTTGAGGTTTTGCATCGTGATGCACTTGGGGAGCTACGATAGGTAGCGAAATCCGGTTGCGAATACCAGCTATAACGGCTGGGGGGATCATCGTGCTAACCACACGATACCTCCATTCTGGTTGGATGATCGTCCACCTCTGCATCGGCATGTGGGCGTGAGGCCAGCAGCCGGCTGGTCGGTCTAGGCCCTTCACGGGCTGTAGCGCCACGGATAAAAAAAAATAATAAGACTAATAAGATATAATTACTCTTGCACATAGAAGTGAAATGGCAGATTTTGAATGGATTGATAATTGCAACACATGCAGAATGTTAGAAATGTCCGTTTTTGATACAAAAGACAAGAAAAATATTGGCATAAGTATGATTTAGAATTATCCAATTTTGACGAAAATACTGATTTCACCTTACTGTTTCTCATGAAAATGCCCGAGTTAGAATAAAAACAGTAACATATTAAGAAATATGCCTTTCTAAACATACCGAGCCCATAAAAAACTCATTTTTTTGTTTTCGGTGGAAATTACCGGTTTTGTTCGCAACATCCACAATTGTCCACCGCTGTGTAATAATGGTTAGCATGCCTGTCCGTGAAACGAGTGGGCATGGGTTCAAATCCTGGTTGGGACAATCTACCTCGAGGTTTTTTTTCGGGGTTTTCCCTCAACCCATTAAGAGCAAATGCTGGGTAACTTTCGGCGCTGAACCCCCCTGGACTCATTTCGCTGGCATTATCACTTTATTTATTTATTTATTTATTTATTTATTTATTTATTTATTTATTTATTTATTTATTTATTTATTTATTCTGGTGTAGTTAAGGCCATCAGGCCTTCTCTTCCACACCACCAGAAATACAAATACAATAGGCTAATAGAAATAAGAAGGAAACAAAAACACTATAAACAAAGTATAGCCACACAAAAATATACACAGGTTGCAGTCACACAAACTTTAAATGAGTGATTAAGTATCATAATTAATTGTAACCTAACTAATTAACTAACATAAACAAGAAACTTGCAATTTTAATCTAGATTAAAAAAGAAAAAAAAAAACACACAAATCAACACTTCTAGCAATACCTAAAAAGCATTAAATAAGACAAAATTTTCCAATTTAATTTTGAATTGTGATAAAGTTCGGCAGTCCCTGACGTCATTAGGTAACGAATTGCACTTTCACCTTACTCAGACGCTGGATAACGATAACAGTTGATAAAGCGTCGTAAAATAGCCACATTTTAAAAAAAATAATAAAAAACTTTCAGTTTTTACATACTTTCTCCGCACCTGTATACAGTGCGTGATTGACACTGACTGAGGTGTGACTGTGGACCACAGTATACTGTAGAAAGCCACTGATCGTGAATTTAATGATGAGGTGCATGTCTACACGCTCTGCGTTTCTCGTGATAGCGTTAGATCATTGCAATGCAGCTTGTTGCAGAATAGGAAATGCCGGATGCAATGTAGTGTTTACTACGGAGCTCGAGATGCATCTCTTATTCAGGAAAGCCGCGGGTACTGCCAAGGACGATGCTAATCGCACAGAAGCGTGGGCAACTCTTTTGTGTTCGCCTTGTTCTTGAAATAACTTCTACTTTCCTACATTCGTGGGGGTCAAACTTACGCTGGCTTCCCGCAACAAGTCGATAATTTCTTAGTGAATGACATTTCAACTTCTTATCTTTAGTGTACTGGTGCTGTATTTGAATTCTCGGTTCATCTCCAACAGGGATGCAAGACTGAGCTCCAGTTGTGGCATTCACATTAAGAATGTTGAATTTACACACACAGACAAATTCCACAATTTGGGACATCTGAGGCCTGTTTCTCAAAAATACTAGTTTAGTAGTTCACCAATTACTAGTTACCAGAGTATATTTCATCAGCTCTAGTAGATTCTGTTTCTCAAACTATTTTACCAGTCTAGTAACTTGTGACAATATTTCACTAGTCACATGATCTCTTTCACTAGTCAGCTGATTGAGTTTATTTGTTTATAGTCATTGGTAGGTATTGTTATTTGAGGTTAGAAGGCTAAGTTGTTTGTGTTTTGGTTCTTACTTCTCTCTTCTCTTGAAATTCCATCAATTGAAAGCAAATTAACTATACTCAATATGATTAATGACTCAAAGAATATATCATTCGGTGCTTTTTCAAGCATAATAACAAAAAATGATAAAGTAAACGAATGGACAAAAAATTTTGTAATGTGTTAGGCTGTGGAACTGATACCTCAGAACAAAGATTATGCATACGTTATGGACACTTACTGGCCCAACATTAAGAAGCAACTTTGATAAGTACCAATTCAAGTTCACAGTATCATAATATGAACACATTATATAACTAGTGGGTCTACTGCCGACATGAATGTCGCTTATGACTTGAAAATTTCGCTAATTTTTTTTTTCAATTTTACGTTTGATCTATTCATAAATTAGTGTCGTTTTATATTTAATTTGTAGGCTAAAGTTGACAATGTCAGAAGAACTGGCAATGGAGGAGGAAAGCCAGCAAAAATTACTGCAGTTGATGAATTGGTATTAGATTATTAGGAAAAAAATTCTGCAAGTGTTGCTGGTCTAGGACAGAAAGACCAGATGCCATTTGAAAATAATCAACATCTCGATTTGTAGAGCAATTTGTATTTGAAGCTTTGCTGATAATGCGTGACTTCTGTTTGTTTGTCTTGTTATGGTAGGTCCCACTATATTTAACAGCTCTTCAAGATTTCAGCACTTTACCTAAACTGTTCATTATATTTAAATAAATGCTCCCGTAAAGGAATAATAATTGTTCTTTCTCGATATAGTTTCAGCTCTTCTCACAACAACTTCATCACTTCAATCGGAATCACTAAACCACACGTATTAAAAAAATAAATACAATATTTTGTTTTGATTACCTGAGAAAGGTTGTCACTGGTAACTGATAATATAGAAATCACCAGTCTTTAGAGTATTGTAGCAATATTCCTGTTGAATACTAGTATAATCAACTAGATTAGCATTTTGAGAAACAGGATCACTTATGAACTGGTGAAATCGACCAATATTACTAGTCTGTGAACTGGTAACTACTACTTTACTCTTGTAGTTTCTAGAAACACAGACTTGTAAAATGAACTATTATTACTACTGTACAGACTAGTATTACTAGTCCATGAGTTTTGAGAAACGGGCCCTGGCCGAAATCTGCGGCTGACCACTAGGATCCAGAATACAAAGCAGAGGTTAAATTAAAAATACAATGTGATTGCGGACAGAATACGGAACAATGATAAATTTAAAAATAAAGTACAATTTGATTTCGGGGAAACATGAGATGAAAATACATTGAAGAGTAATGTATGTATGTATTTATTTACAGTGCAAGTGGGCAAGCACCTGGTGGCAGTGGTGTATACAATATAAACAATACACAATAAAATGATAAGCAATACACAATAAAATTTACAATGCACAATACAATTTTACAATACATATACAATTTTATACACAATACAATAAGAATACACAATACAATTTAACACAATAATAATAAAACATAAATAAAATACCTAATTTTACAATACAACCTACATAATTATGTATAGGTCCTACATAAGTTTCAATAGTCTTTCACTTTACTCTCATCTCATTCCCTGTAGTGGCACTATGACGCATTTCACTGACACTTTAGCACACATTTCACTGACACTATAGAACACATTTCATTGACGCTATAAATTATCACTGATCGGAACTCTTCACTGCACTGTAAAACCATGACTTCACTGACTCACCTCTCTTCACTGATACAACAGTTCAAATAAGTCAAATAATTACATCCTTATGCATACTTATAAACAGAACTACATTTAAACTAATGAAATGAAGTGAAAAAAAAATTACATAGTATTATACAAGTGATTGTGTAAAATGGATAATGAATCTCTCAATACCATTAGACAAATTTTGTTAATGTCCTCATTAGAAAATTTAAGAGGAAGGAGAATGGTTTTGGTTAACTCAAATGAAGTTCCCCTAGCGCCAATAAGAAGCCCTTTCACTTCCCATGTATTAATATTCATTTTGTATCTCTCACTGAAGTGAGGAATACATGGGTTGTAAATAGACTTCTTTTCATCGTTAACGTTATTGGCTTGTTGATCATCCTTCTCAAAACGGACAGTGGTGTCAAGAATGAGGCTTCTTTGATTCCGGCGATCGATGGCTATAATGTCTGCTCTTCTCGTTGACCCATTCTCAGCCAAGCTTCTCGAGAGGAGCCTATGAAACTGTAGAAGTTACAAAACTCACTACTTCGTCACTTTGATGACCTTGCAGAGGAAGAAATGCTACAGATATCTCCGCTAAAGATGGCAGATTTTACCAACTTAAAATAAAAGATTTTACTTACTTACTTACTGACTTTTAAGGAACCCGGAGATTCATTGCCGCCCTCACATAAGCCCGCCAATGGTCCCTATCCTGTGCAAGGTTAATCTAGTCTCTATCATCATATCTCACCTCCCTCAAATCCAATTTAATATTATCTTCCCATCTAAGTCTCGGCCTCTCCAAAGGTCTTTTTCCCTCCGGCCTCCCAACTAACACTCTATATGTATTTCTGGATTCGCCCATACGTGCTACATGCCCTGCCCATCTCAAACGTCTGGATTTAATGTTCCTAATTATGTCAGGTGAAGAATACAATGCGTACAGTTCTGTGTTGTGTAACTTTCTCCAATCTCCTGGAACTTCATCCCTCTTAGCCCCAAATATTTTCCTAAGCACCTTATTCCTTAAGATTTTACTGTTTATAAATCAGATTTAGCATTTTATAGCACTTTCAGTGTTACAATTTACATTTAGTAGCGTTTTTATATGAAACATTTTTTATGGAAAGTTTGGTGGTAGAAATACAATGTCATCACTAGGGCTCGGAAAATATTTATTTCTTATGTGCTAAAGTTCGGGAAAATATGTGACAAAAAAGGAAAAATATTTAATTCCGTTTCAATTATTTTATGTGAATAAAAACAATCTGCAGTACTTACCAGTATAAATTATGCAGTCTCGCCAACTACTGAAGAATTACAGTACACAATGAGATTCATCCTCAAGTTGTCCATCACGAATCACTGAAGATTATCGCGGAACACTGCCTTGTACTGGGAAAACGAGCGCCTCGGCCATTGAGAAACAATATGCACTCCTTAGAGACATGTTTATGATTG
Organism: Periplaneta americana; assembly: GCF_040183065.1. NCBI lineage: Eukaryota > Metazoa > Arthropoda > Insecta > Blattodea > Blattidae > Periplaneta > Periplaneta americana. The sequence goes on from NC_091133.1 coordinate 127,433,902, forward strand.
GAAACTAAAACGAGGCAGCTGATGTTTATGAAATTATAATTGCTTCCTTAATCAGCGTTATGATAACTTACAAGGCACTCCTAGACGACACATCAATGTCTATGTGTGTTAGTTACAGTACAATTTTTTAGTGGTGACAGCTCTTATCGCTTGTGGTAAGAGAGCAGACTGCAGTTCCACACATAGACAAGTCCGAAAAACAGTTGCCAGCTGTCAAGTCTGAGCAACTGCACTGAACATTGGGGTGGTGATTAATCTGAAATGGGACTTTTATCGAAAATTATTTGTGAAAACTTAATTTTTATGTGTTTTTATGTGGAATAAAATTTAAAATACATGCTCAGTGACCTTCTCCGAAACTTAAGGTATATGTACGCGTTTACATACAAAAAATTTTGTTTTGCATAATTTTGCTCTGTAAAATTTTTATACAATTGAGAATTTATTTATTTATTTATTTATTTATTTATTTATTTATTTATTTATTCTGGTGTAGTTAAGGCCATCATGGTGTCAGAAAGAGAATGAATCCCTTTAAATTATGTCTAAATTGTTTATAAAAATTATTTTGTTTATAATTTTGACATACAACTTGAAACATGATAGCTCATGCAGTTTTTAAGATAGAGTCACATTTTTTTTTCGTTGTTTTATAGCTATAACTATTCTTTTGTGCCTGACATAGAGCTATTTTTTTATTTTCATTTACATTAATTAAATATTACCATATATGTAACTTATACTAATATTTTATGTTGCATATGTCATGTAAAAATCCATAGATAATTATTAACTAATTTAATGTTATTTTACTCATTGTCAGGCACTAGAGGACATTCCAAGCTTCAAAATGACACCAATATCTTCTTGGTATCACCATATTTGACTGAGATATCATGTTTAAAAGAATTAAATATTCTAAAATTACTATTTACAGGAAATGAACCACAAACTTTCAGAGCCTAGAAGACTGCATCATCATATGTCACCCCTTAAGCAGCTTCATGTCGGTCCAGTTTCAGCTTCTTTCTGCCTCTCAAATACCTCCTCCTTGTTTTAACTTCAGGTGTTGAATGTTTTTTTGGCATTTTTGTCCTTATTTTCCATTGATGCAACAAATCCTGCGATGGTGCTTGTCCCAGAGTTTATGCTCATCCTCCTCAGAATTTTAATTTCTCCTTTTGGACTCTTATTAAAATGACGTACATCACTGACACACAAATTTACAGTTTTATGACTAACAGTAAAATATTATAAGTTACTTCATTATGTAAAAACGTGTTTTCAATCTAAAGAGCATGCCCTGATATCTATGCATTTATTTTGGGACTAGAAAGAAGTTTATTTTACAAGCAATGCTGGACGAGGGGATTGACTGCTACGAGGATCACTCCAAAAGTAATCCACAATATTTATTTAAAAATTAGATTTTTATCCTACAGCTTTGCTATTTTCATAGAACGTAGATACATCCTTCAGGAACAATACGTCACTTTTCCACATAATCCCCGCACCTTTCAACTGCCTTACGCCATCTTGGAATGAGGGCCTGTATACCTGCACGATAAAAGTCTGAACCAACACGTCTGAGCTACTCCCTGGCGCCACTCACAGGAACGACTTAAATTAAATTTGAATACAAGGGGGAAGGATGTATCTATGACCTCCATGAATTGCAAAGGTTTAGAATAAAAAATAAATTTTTAAAAATGTTGTGCATTACTTTTGGAGTGATCTTCGTAGAAGTGACCGTGGCTGATGATACAGAATTTTGGAAAATGGGACTTATCTGAAAAACCATAAGGCATAAATCGAAAAATCTTATATCAAATTAAAGGGGAGAAAATTCTCCATTAAAATAGTTATATTTTGAAAATTCTAATTTTTCATCATTTTTTTGCGTTTTGTGGGTGTACATACCTATACCTTAAAACACAATTACGAGTTTCTATTAAAGTGCAAATAAAATATTTATTTACCTAAGAATCCTAGCCCTGTCATCAATCATCAATGTGTGAATACGTGCATTTTCTAAATCTTCCAGTTGAAATTCTTGAAAATAATAAATAAGTAAAGGAATATGCAATTACAGTGAATGTTTGAACATTTAGAAATATGTCGAAAGATGAGGTGTGATTTTATCCCGTCCCTTCTTGTCACTTAATGACAACCATCCGCTACCACATACAACTTGTTTGTGAGTGAAAACTGAACGTAAATAGATCGCACAGGCGGCCAATATCCCACCACCAGCACCAGACACATTAGTTGAAAACTTGAGATAACTGTACAGGTAATAACAAAAAGGATATCAGGTAGATCAAATTCCTCTGCTAATCATACTGTAGAAGCTAACATAAATGGGTGCTCGAACATATTTTAAAAAATGTAAGAACCTGTATTTGACTGGCCGTTTAGATAAATTCTGATTTTTTCTACAAAGCCACAAGAATGTCCCATAAAATGTAATTTCGGTCTTATATCGCATTTCGTATTCAATTTCGCATTTTATCGCGGATTAAAATATACAGTAATATACTTTACGTGCATTTAAACATAACATTACTTATCTTTATAGCATTTGGATGTATTTCACGTTTATGGTGATTACTAAAATCTACTATCTCTACTGTAATCATCCTTTTTAAAATTCATTCCCTCGGCAGCATTTGAACTGCGAACCTCTGATCATAGCATGTGAGACTACCTATTACGACAATATTCCAGAAACTAAAACAGAATCTTATCGTACCTCTCTGCGAGATTCGAACTGGGATCACCCAGTCAAAAGGCTGTCAGTAAGTACCGTCCATGTTCCGGCTTTAGGCGTGCAGTCTAAACGGGGCAGATTACATGTCAAAGCGAGAAGATCTTTTCCTGAATTATGATCTACTTCCCGCTATTGCAGAGAAGATTTGACTGGCTGGGATGAGGCCCGTGGGGGAATCCCCCAATATGAAGGATTGAAAGCGATAAGTAGATTGATTAGCGGTAATGGAAACTCGAAAGCGTGACTGGGTGATCCGTAACTGACACAACCACACACTAGTTACACTTGCAGCCTATAAATACATTAATAAGCTTGCATTTGCTGCGTGTTAATGTAGCACCAATGATAATACGTTAGACGTGCAGCTAAAATCTGGTTTGGGTTAGCTGTTGAAGGAGCAATTGTATTGTATACTCTTTTGTTTTACACAACAATGTAATGATAAAGACTATGAGAATAATAGAGTGTCTCGAATAGGTTATATATTTTTGTGCGAGATCGTGCGTATTTGCTTGGTTTCCGCACAAAACCAATCCGCGGAATATCTAAAATTCCACATTCAGTATTCCCAACGTAACACACATAACAATTTCCCTCTTCTTACCGCTTAAGCGCGACATTCATTTTACTGCTTTAGGCTTTTAACATATTATTTTTAGAGACGTTCACTACAGTAATAATTATAAATTGGAAACTTACCATTGCAATTTCACCTAAATTGCAATGTTAATTATTGTTTTTAAATATTTGCAAAAATTAAGTACAGTCTACTACTCCACGAAACTTATTGCATTCCTGATACAAGCAACATTAAGGCAGCCGTGAAAAAATCAAAAAGATTCCAGATGCCGATGTTATTACTGCAATATGTTATATAAATAATATTGTTAAAATATTAAAATGAAAAATAAATCATTACATAACCTTACCGTTTGTTTTAAGTTCGCATTTATAGACTGGGGAAAAAAAGACAGAGGTATATCACGGCCTGATGGAGTATAGTAAACACAGAAAACATTTTAAAGGAACAATGTTGAAGATAGATATTTTTGTTTTGCAAATTTGTCGTTATTGAACAGAAACCAAGATGGAGATTTCATTGCAACTAATTAGAAATTCCTCTTTCAGGTATGTAATAAACGATCTTCGCACAAAATAATGTACGATACACGAGCGGTATTTTTTTTTCAATTCTCGGAAATTAAAAAAGCTCAACTACGTTTCGCTTTTTCAAACTTTTCCTCGAACATGAAAACTTCAACATACCGCTCTTGTAACGCATATTACTATTTCCGAATCCTGACAAAACCTTCAAAGTTACTGTTGGTAACAAAGATAAATCTTACATTTTTAAGGATCGTACTTTGTCTCACGAGGCTACAAGATAGGTATTACTGGAGTTTTTAAGTGGACGAAGTGCGTGCATCTAGCATGCGAAGTGAAGCAGACTACTTGACCGAGTCCTCGCGCATCTCATGTTTGGTCAAGTTGGACAGAACAGAACATTGATTACTTTAACAATTTACACTAATATCACAGTCTAGTATATAGTCGCGAAGCTCAGTACTTAATAAATATGCATCCATGGATAGTTGCTAGCCACCAGAATAGCTACTACCGCCTCATCACAGACCCTTTCCCTAGCAGACGATAAAATGTATTGTACTTTCGATATCGTGTTCTTTTGAAAAAAATAACATTTTCCTTCCACTATTGAATAAGGTTCATATATTATTTTCATAAAATATATATTATATAAACTTACCTTCCTGAATCTTTCGGAAGAAGGATAACCTCTTTTTCTTATAATTTATAGTACAACAAACGTCTCCTTGTCCTATATTATTATTAAAATTATTGTATTTTAGTCAATTACAGTTATTACAACCGATAACGAACATTTCACAGTTTACACAACTTCTCACAACAGTGCGAAATACGGCACAGTCAATGCCTTTTCGATCTAGACCAGGCCGTAATGTACAGACGTGGACAAATTATTAGCAAAATTGAAGATTTTTATTATATATTTTTACAAAATATGATTCTTCAATTCAGGCTACAGTTGACATTTTTACGTATTTCCAAATTATTAGCGAAATTGAAGATTTGTATTGTATATTTTTAGAAAATTTGACTCTTCAATTTGGACTACATTTGATATTTTTGCATATTTACAAATTATTAGCAAAACTGAAGATTTTTTACTTTATATTTTTACCAACTTTGACTCTTCAATTTGGACTACAGTTCACATTTTTGATATTTCCAAATTATTAGCAAAACTGAAGATTTTTATTTTATATTTTTTACAAAATTTGATTCTTCAATTTGGACTGCAGTTGACATTTTTGCATATTTACAAATTTTTATCAAAATTAAAGATTTTTATTTTATATTTTTATAAAATTTGGCTCTTCAGTTTAAACTACAGTTGGCATTTTTGAATATTTCTGTCTACTATAATGATAGAAATATGCAAAATTGTCAACTGTAGTCTAAATTGAAAAGTCAAATTTTGTAAACGGAATTATCATAAAATCGTCAATTTTGTTAATAATTTGTCCACGTCTGTATGTTCGGGTTTTCTATTTCAGTGTATGGAGCTCAGTGAAATATTATAGCCTATCATAACTTTATTGCGTATCACTGCTAAGTTTTATTTAGTGTAATGTGTCCATAAGTTCCGTTTACTTCTTGCTGCATAATATGTTGCAGAAATAATTACAAAACTGTGTTATTTTAATGTGAAGAGAATTTTACGTGTTAACATAATCTGTTCGCATCAACATTTTAAGTTTAGAATGGAAGCTATTAAGAGGTTTAATAAAAAAGAATACAAGTTAAATATAGTAAACAAAACATATAATTTCCATATAACATAACATACATATGTAATGGCAGGGCATTGGAGATCAATAAAATTAGACAGAAAGGGGCAACTGGTACAGTAAACATAACCTATAATTTCAACATATCTAAATATCCGTGCGATGCAGCTCAAAATTATTGAACTGTACATAAAGGAATGTACAAGATTTACGCAATATTTAATCGAAATAAAGGCAAATATTACACATACGAGCAACGTAATTTTCACACCATAAATAGTATTACACCTTAACTCGCAAGTGAATTATGTCTGAAGTGTCTCATAATCATTATCTTACATTTTATTAATGCAGTTACACTACATTTTAGAGAAATATAAGTTACTCTTTATTCATTCCAATTAATTTACCCGTTTCTTTAGATACGCTTATTTTACTTGTAAATTGAGTTTAGCAACTTTTTAGCGAAATTGACATTTATCTGGCGACTTAGAGGTTGCGATTGTTGGCAACACTGCAGCGATATTTGACACGACTCATCCTCGTCATCGGCATAGTAAGTTGCCCCAATTTGGAGACTCGGTGGTTGAGGTGCTTACGTAGGACGCGTGATTCCGGGTTCCACACAGAGATCCTGGACACGACATGAGATCCTTGGTGACGGCGGTGAATCACGGAATGCGGCTGACACGGTGGAATCCACCTCCTTATCGGGCGTGACGAGTCTAGCTGGGAATTTCAGAATGTCGTCAGAGATAAGACAGCATAGACTAAACTTGTTTCCTCTTTGATAATGGCTGGTAAGGACTTTGTGCCGGGTAGACCGAAGGCAAAGCCCGGGACATATTCTTACACAAGTATTATACAGTAAAATCTCCGTATAACGATAAGGAAATATAGTTTCCGGCATAAAATGTATTCCTTTAATGTAAAAATTCTCCCGATATAATATAGGCACCGTGCATGGGTCTCCAAATCGTACTGGTGGCGCCGCGCAGTGTCTCAATTCCTAATTAACTACAGGCTCGCAGTCATTCACTAGTTATGTGTGATATAGAAATTACATGCGCCTTTCTGCCGATAAAAAGTTGTAATATTAGTAAGAGTGGGTTCATTGATTCATAGTGTTCTCCCAAGGGCGGGTCTTTCACTGCAAACCCAGCAATCTCCAGTCTTTAATTATTTTATAAACTCAGAGGAAAGTTCTGTACTGCTAGATGAGTGTAAAATGTAACTACAAAGTTCCTGAAATATCAGTGAAGTTGTATGGCATTTAAAGGGTGAACAGTCATATTACGAAAACACTGATATACTTATATTTGATGTCATATTTGTGTGTATAATGTCTCTATAAATTACGTATTTTAATGTGATTTAATTCTAAAAGTAATCTTAATTACACTTCCTGAATAATGGGCGACTACAAATTCTCTAAAACACAACACATAATGAACAATATCATCAACATACTACCTCTGATTGAGGTTCTGGCTGATATGTACATCTGTTATCAGGCTGTACATCTCACTTGACGATATGTGTCAGAGGAAGAACAATATTGTTTGTATGCATATGAAGTCTGACTAGTGTAATTTGTAGCTAGTCGGCGATATACGCAATGGAAGGGAAAAGGAACTGGCCACTCTACCCCATGATATTCTGGCGTAGTTGCCTCATAAGTGGTGCCTTGTTGGTATCACTTGTGAGGTTCAGACTTCTCTTTGGACAGTTGAATAAACAACAAGATCAACATGCGGAACCAGTTCAATTGATAGTTTGTGTAAAATGTTATACTGTATATTGTAATTCGCTGAATGCACCTTTCAACATGAATTCGAACACTGGCAATGCTGTAAGTAGTTCCGACTTCTTCAGCTGTTAATTTACCATCGTGTAGATACGGTGGAGTAACAACAATGATCCCTTTATCGGAGAGGTTTGTTATTATTCGGGGAAAACCTGACTTCATCACCACCTTCTAATAAAGTCAATAATCCGCAATCAGTTGTTATGAATGTGTCACTCGATCTGCCTCGGTAGCATTTAGATTTGAAGGCCACCATCTGATCCACATTGGGTGGCTGTTCCACTTCTGAACAATTAATTGTCACTCTACATTTTTCAATATTGCAGGCATTGTTTCCTGAATACTTTCTCTGCTAGGCCAAAACCCAAAAGTACAGTAACCATTGTGGATGTCAACAACATTAAAGTGGCGGTAAAAATACATAATAATTATAATCGTACGATTAACTCCGAACATCATCCTCATAGCAGAATACGACAATTCAGTTTTCATTTTAATTGGAAAATATGAGTAGACGATTTTCTTTACTAACCTTACTCTTGGACAGAATTTTCCGAAAGCTTTCGATGTGAAATTCACTAATAAAAATGGCAAAAATAGTATGTATGGTCTAAATCTTGGGGCGTTTCGACTATCTATTGTAGCTATTTTTGGGATAAATGATAGAATTGAAATTATTTCTTATGATTCTACGGATATGATTGTGTTTCAATTGGCAGAAATTTTAACAATATATTCGAAGCCACAAATGTCACTCCCATTACGTCTGGTAGTTCTGTCTTATATTTTATTGTAGAATAATTTCGGAAACCTTGCATTTCATTAAACATATCATCTGTTCCTGAACGCTTGTCATAATATTTCTTATGTGACTTCAGTTCGGCATGTAATGGAATAGACACTTGAGTAGACAATTCACAGAATTCAATTGTGAAAGAAAAAACAAAATCACTAAGAATGGTTTCATTTACTTCTGCCGTATGGCTACTTCATTTTTCGAAATAACACTTGTTGAGCATTCGCCTTCCATAAAAGTTAAATTTTCACCTTTTCTTCTTTTTTGTGCGTCTCTTTCGTACCTTTCCGGAGCTCGTTGAGATGAGGCAGTCTTTTTCTTGTAATCTTTTATAAAAATACTGGGAACGGTATGCTAGTTTTGGGGGGTGTTCTGATCTCGTTCCCAATAAAATGAATACCGCAAATTCTTGCTGCGGGTGTTGGTTTCCAAGGTGAACCATCAGCACTTGAAATCAAGAATTAAATATCGATATGAATACATTTAAAAATAAGTATATTATTATTTATTGTTGCTAATATTATACATAATATAAGCTTATATGTAAAGAACTCAGTAATTATGTACTTTTTGAAATTTAAATGATAAATTCCTGTTGTTGTTAACTTAATGGTTGTTTATAAACATAATACTGTATACATTATATTTTTTATATCAGGCCTAGTATATAATAATACTATGATTACAAGCAGTGTAGCCTTATTTACTTTCGTCTGCGTACTGCATGAATCCACAATTAGCGTCGTTGCACTTGAGTTTTCTATTTTGGGAATGAATAAAAACAATATCGGTTGGTGTGTTCCTATAAGCATTACTACACTCAAGAACACAGCAATTTGCATTACCTTTCCGCTTTTTAGGATCATCCATATTTCTAATCATTTAACCTGAGATGTTAAGTATATTCATACGCTTCAAGCACAACTCTATCGCTGCTGTCCCGCAGTTAGTAACAACAGTCGCCACCAGAGGAGCTTGCACGGTGCCTATATCCTCTATTGCGATATATCTCTATTGAACGATACACTTTAATGGTCCTAAGTGCAGTATTTTCTCTCTCTGCTACGATAAAGTCCGGTCCGGTAAAATGAAATGAAATTCCCCTTGTTCTCCTTATATTCTCATTCTTCTTCTTATATTCTCATTCTTCTCCTCGTATTCCCATTGTTCTCCTTGTATTCCCCTTGTTCTCCTCGTACTCCCCTTGTTCTCCTCGTATTCTCATTGTTGTATTTGTATTCCCTTAGTTCTCATTGTATTTTCTTGTTCTCCTCTTACTCCCCTTGTTCTCCTCGTATTCCCCTTGTTCTCCTCGTATTCCCATTGTTCTCCTCGTACTCCCCTTGTTCTCCTCGTATTCCCCTTGTTCTCCTCGTATTCCCCTTGTTCTCCTCGTACTCCCCTTGTTCTCTTCGTATTCTCATTGTTGTATTTGTATTCCCTTAGTTCTCATTGTATTTTATTGTTCTCCTCATACTCCCCTTGTTCTCCTCGTATTCCCCCTGTTCTCCTCGTATTCCCATTGTTCTCCTCGTACTCCCCTTGTTCTCCTCGTATTCCCCTTGTTCTCCTCGTATTCCCCTTGTTCTCCTCGTACTCCCCTTGTTCTCCTCGTATTCTCATTATTGTATTTGTATTCCCTTAGTTCTCATTGTATTTTATTGTTCTCCTCGTACTCCCCTTGTTCTCCTCGTATTCCCCTTGTTCTCCTCGTACTCCCCTTGTTCTCCTCGTATTACCCTTGTTCTCCTCGTATTCCCATTGTTCTCCTCGTACTCCCCTTGTTCTCCTCGTATTCTCATTGTTGTATTTGTATTCCCTTAGTTCTCATTGTATTTTCTTGTTCTCCTTGTCGTTACCTTTTTTATCTCCCCCTGTTCTCCTTGCCTTGCTTTTGTATTCTCCTTGCTTTCCTCGCCTTTTCCTTGTTATCCTTATTTTTGCATTTTTCTTCTTCTCTTCAACTAGTTCTGCTTATCTTCTTCTTGTTCTCTTTGTCTTCTCCTTGTTCTCCTTATATTTCCCATGTATAACCGTACCCCTAAGTAGCTTTTTGTAAATACGTATATGCTGCAGAGCAAAGCAACATACTTGCCGATTTTTTTCTTGCTGCGCAATTTTTCATTTTTATTTATTATTATTTAAAAATTCGTAATCCTATTACAATACTTTCTGAGATTATAGACCCACAGTTTCGCTGCGTTGTGCGTGAATGTTTTTTATACAGACTCATGTATAACAAAGTGTGTTCCGTATTAATTGGAGATCAGGCGACGTGCTGACGTCACATCAGAGTTCCACCGTGTATCCATCTAAAGTAAGACGATAAAAATGCCTCTTATTGTTTCAGGCTACGCACCGCCCCAGGCTGTAGTGTCAGGCAGAAGAAAAAGCCTCCCTGTACTATTTCAAATTGACGCTATATGCTCAACGAAAAGGGCGGATGAGTTTTTTATGGCAGTAATTTCTCCATCATATGCTTGGTTTATATGGAGATTTATTGCGAGTGCTTATGCAGTGGATGTGCGTGCGTGCGTGTGTGTGTGTGTATGTTTTTTCATGTTGCGGTAATTTTGTGGCATGCCTGGAAAAGTACAGGCACAAAATCCGAGTAATGGCTATTTTTCTGGTAATTTCTGTCTACGGTGTCAGAATGTAACACATTCCAACATCAAATTTTTTAACAAACACGGGGCTTCTCATAGCTAGGCACTAAACACTAATTGAGGTTCAGTATAAATTTTACAGAAAATAAGAAGGAAGAAGGATATTTTACTCCTGTCAAACATAACTTATACTGCAAATATATTAATTAAAAAAATACTTGTCAAACGCTCCATATTTTTACCAATGTTTTTCTAAAGTCCGTCATAAACGTATCTTATATAATAGTGTGATATTTTTTTTTTCATTTCATTCTACTTGATGAACGTTTTCGGTTTTTATGAACCATCTTCAGATCACTGTTACCTTTATTGAATTGTTATACTGTTGTGCAATAGGTTACATTAACCATATTATGTTAAAATATAAAATATAAAATACAAGATATCGTAAAACGTTAATGAATGTACATGTTTAAAATGTTAACATATTAAATTAAAGTAGTCTAAATTGAAGGTTGTTTTGCAGCGTATACAGTCCTTTCAAATATAAACGGTTATTTTCTTAAGACCATTTTACATGATAACTATCATGAAAACTGCATTTACAAGTTAATAATAATAATAATAATAATAATAATAATAATAATAATAATAATAATAATGGTTTTATTTAACTTGGCAGAGTTAAGGCCGTAAGGCCTTCTCTTATACTCAACCAGGATTAAAACTTGCTTACACAGTTGAACATAAAACTGGATCGGAATTAAGTAATTACATACTGATACAATTTAGGTACATAATGAGATCAAAAGAGGTAGTTACATAAAAATTTACCTCATAAAATAAAAATAAACATAGTGGAATACATATTAATGTTGTTGGAATCAAATACGAATCACATAAAAACAGAAGCCGATAATTCAATAAAAAATGTACACAGGAAAAATAAAAATAAACACATTAGTATACATATTAGTATTAGATTACAATTAAGCAGGATTCATACAATTAAACCAGAAACCGACAATTGAATAAATGTACACAAAAATAGATTAATAGTAAAAAACAACACAGTGGGATACATATTGGCGTTAAGTGATAAATAAACACGATTTAGATAATAAAAATAAGAAACAAAAAAAAAAATAAATTAATACAGTGAAACACATTCCATTAAATATTTGCAACGCGTTAGGTCTGGCAACTCATCATAAGATATTTTTCTAATTTACATTTAAAGGAAATTAAAGTTCGGCAGCCCTTGACTTCAGGCGCTAGAGAATTCCAGTGACGAGAAGTAGCAACAGTGAAAGATGAAGAATAAAGAGATGATGTGTGCAGTGGTATTTCTAGCGTGTTATATTGTGACCGAGTATTTAAGTTATGATATCTAGAAAGACTGTGGAATCGGACAGACAAGTAAGAGGGAGTAGAGGTGTGCAAAATTCGGTATAAGAGAGAAAGGGAATGTAACTTTCTCCTCTCATTTAGCCTGAGCCACAATAATTTATCGAAAGAAGGCGAAATGTGGTCGTAGTAGCGGACATTACAAATGAAACGAACACACGCATTATGAACACGTTGCAGTTTCTGGAATAAATCCACCCTGAGATCACTGAATATGGCGTCACAATAATCGAAATGAGGCATAATAAGAGTCTGTACAAGCGTCTGCTTTAATTTAGCTGGATAGTGGTACAATCTTTTTAACGAGTGAAGAGTGAAAAATACTTTCTTGCACGTGTGTTTGATATGCGTGTCCCAGGTAAGGTTAGATTCAAAATGAACAAAATTATTGCATAATTATGAATCGTTGAAATCCAATGGAATGAGTATGCAGCAGTATTACAGAAGATAAGTTTATGACGGACTTTAGAAAAACATTGGTAGAATTAACAAGCTTATCGGAACAAAAAATGGGTATAAATAGCTCCATATTTTGTTATTTAAAAAAATACACTTTGGTATAGATATTTTTGAAGTAATACGGACCATTGGTGGATGTCATTTTCTGTCGAAAGTGTGTCTTTTAGTAGGAAAGCGACAAATGATACACAAGATTATTTGAGCCGTTCAGAGCAGAAGTGGTGTAAGTCAAAAATGGGTAATGAGGGTTAAAGTAAACATTCTGTAAAATACAGCGCAAAGTAGCAATTAATATTCAATTTATTTAAACTATTAGTAGTCAGTGGATAGCAAGAACGACATATTAATTGCTACTTTACGCTGTATTTTACAGAATTTTTACTTTAAACCTCATTACCCAATTCTGACTTATACACCACTTTCGCTCTGAACGGCTCATTTTATGATTTCGTTCTTCAGACCGTTTTGAATAATAAAAAAACAACTTCTTATGATCATGATTACGATTTCGAACATCAGTTGATAAATATTTAGCCTATTAATAGTCAGTAAATAGTGACTACGTCAAGGAATTGCAATATGTAGGGTTACTCAAAAGTCAAGAATCCAACAGCCCATGAAGGCCAATGTCTAACAGCCGACTGCTGACATCACGTCCACATGTCTCAGCAGAGGTGAAATATCAACCAAACAGTACGGGGGTAACGTGTGGCCAACACACTGATTTCTTCCCCCACCAGACGTTGTATCTGGTTTTGGAAACCGGATTTCGCTACCTAGCGTAGCTCCTCAAATCACTACGATGCTATGTGGGCACAGGTCTCATATACTGACGGAAATTTAACGAGAAAATTCCTTCCCCATGGGGATTCGAATGAGCTCTCATTCCATGACGCAAGCCCAGAGCACGATGCCTTTGACATTCGTCTTACAGCGGGGAACCAAAAGTCAGGAAATATTATTTCATTTTCACCGAACTTTCTGTTTCAATTGTTTCACTACTGTTGCTATGGTAAATGAAATAAATACAGACTACAGCAATTCAAGCTATTCTTGAGTGAGTTAATGTATGTTTTCTTGCACATTCATATCAGAAAAGAGCATGGAAGATGAGTCATAATTTAGGAGTCCAAAGGCCCATTCACAATGAAAATTAAACATAACCGTAACATAAACACAGAAGTTTGCGCCCAGGCTAGCAAATGGGATCATTCACAATGATTCACATAAGCATTGACATAAACATTACCGTAAGACGTTAACATGAAAGTTTGTAAACTCCAAAGTTCATGCTTATGCTTACGTGATTTGCAAACAGAACACAATCGTGGAGCGCTGAAGTATACGACAGAATATGAGGAAATGGCGTCGTTGTTATGTTTCCATGGTTACCAAGTATGTTTGCTGTTATGTTTATGTTCCCATCGTGAATGATGGTATGACTTCTTGATTTTACCGTAACGTTTATATTCTTTAGTTAACGCTTACGTTATGTTTAATTTGCATTGTGAATGAGCCTTAACTCTGAGATGAACAGGACAATTTTAACTAGAAAATGTGCAAGACATTCTCTGTGGTGAAATGTCTGAGGTTTGTTAAAATATGTTAGGTTCATTTTCCTTTACCATGACGAAATGTCCAAGATACATTTTTTTGTGTGACAAAATGTCCCAGTGTCCTATTTCTTCCGTGTGACGAAATGTTCGTGGTACAAGAAGTCCGGATCCCGTTTATAGCCTGAATAAATCTATTCTTCTCTGATTTTGTTAACAAATCTGTAGTATTATTTGTCTGTTAACTTATTTCTTCATAAAGTTAGAGGACTTTAAAATCTTTTCAGACTTTCAAATAATCCTACATTTCTAAACATTCATGATCTCAATTGTTTTCATGGACTAGTCACGCTCTACCGATTGAGCTACCCAGGAACTGCACCCGACACCGTCTCAATTTTTCCCTTTATATCCACACACCTCAAGTTGGTTGACAAGACGCCAGAAACTCAACTGTGAGTGCACACAAACTCTGTGTGACATTGTGGTTTTCTGTTATCGTACCTACAGTGACGTATATATTATGAAAATCTGGCTTTTAGGTATAACTCCCTGTGAAGCAGACTTGAATAATTTCAAGGGGGAAATTGATTAAGGGCCGAGTATCGATCCCGGGACTTTTGGCTGGGAGCGGCAACGCTCTACCGACTGAGCTACCCAGGAACTGCACCTAACACCGGATACCCGGTCCCGAAACTATTTTTTCCTTGAAATTATTCAAGTTTGCTTCATAGTAGCTATACCTAAAAACCAGATTTGCATAATACCTAGCTGTGCTTATGATTGTTTTGAGAAAACTGTAATTTGACATGGACTACATTAAAATGTCGCCTTCCTTCCTTGTGAGATTTGTGGTGGTGGACAAAACAGTTTTGGGACAGATTTTGTTTTATAATACTTCGGTTTCTCCTACAGACTTATTCCGCCATAGCTCCATCATAGCTATCTCATTAATTGATAGTCTTTAAGCAGCCTATAGTTTGGGGTGAACGACAGATTAATAATTATCAACAGTAATCTCACTAGAGGTTTTGATTTATCTAGAGAAAATCAAAACTTGAGTGGGATTTAATTGACTATTACACGATTAGAAGAAAGTATATAAAGATTAGAAGTAACGAAGTACTCCAATACAATAAAATATTAATTAGCTTACGAAAATACAACTGTCTTCAAATGTATTATTGTGCCATCTCAACATTACAAATATTACGCTAGATGGCAGTAGTGTGTTATGATTAGCTGTTTTCTTGTTATGCCAACTATGGAATCTTCATTGAACTCTGTGGACGGTTACTAGTCAAGAAGGCTTTGTTGAATCAGTTTCATTTTTATTAAAACATTTGCATTCCACTTCAATCATCCGGATCCCAAAAATCAACATCACTTGACAGATGATTTTCAATAAATCTTAGTATTAAACAATCTCTGATACGTGACTATCCATAATATCATATGGCAGAAGCTATAACAAACATAACCTAAATAATATAAACAAGTGTTAGAAAAGTTTTAATTAGGGATGATGAAATAAACAAGAAACGTTTTAAATTAACAATGATGAAATAAAAAATAAACATGAATAATTTTAAAAGAAACAATTATTGAAAGTACAATTTTCAAATTTGAATGTTTTAATGGTCGGTGGTTCAGTTGATGTTATATTGGACGTGTGCGTAAAAGAAGTGGAACTCGTTGATGTACATGGTGTATCCTTCAACTTATTCAGGATTTCCGAATGGTGCTCTTCATTATGTATTTGTAAATAGGGTTTTAGGGAAGATGCATAGCTATGACCAGTGATCTTTATTTATTCTTGTTCTTGAATGCCAATGCGAGTCAAATTTGAAAGTGCTGTGTGTCGACTGGAGTTGTTTGTAATTTTCTGTTTTTTTTTTTTTTTTTTGACGTCCAGACCAGTGTAATTTGAAATTTTGGCAAAGAAAGAAACAAATGCTAGGGTAGTGATAAAAATAAACAAATGCTAGGAACGCGATAAAATTAAACAAATGCTAGGGACGCGATAAAATTAAACAAATGCTAGGGACGCGATAAAATTAAACAAATGCTAGAGACGCGATAAAATTAAACAAATGCTAGGGACGCGATAAAAATAAACAAATGCTAGGGACGCGATAAAAATAAACAAAAGCTAGGGACGCGATAAAATTAAACAAATGCTAGGGACGCGATAAAATTAAACAAATGCTAGGGACGCGATAAAATTAAACAAATGCTAGGGACGCGATAAAATTAAACAAATGCTAGGGACGCGATAAAATTAAACACATGCTAGGGACGCGATAAAATTAAACAAATGCTAGGGACGCGATAAAATTAAACACATGCTAGGGACGCGATAAAATTAAACAAATCCTAGGGACGCGATAAAATTAAACGCATGCTAGGGACGCGATAAAATTAAACAAATGCTAGGGACGCGATAAAATTAAACAAATGCTAGGGACGAGATAAAATTAAACCCATGCTAGGGACGCGATAAAATTAAACAAATGCTAGGGACGCGATAAAATTAAACACATGCTAGGGACGCGATAAAATTAAACAAATGCTAGGGACGCGATAAAATTAAATATATGCTAGGGACGCGATAAAATTAAACACATGCTAGGGACGCGATAAAATTAAATATATGCTAGGGACGCGATAAAATTAAACACATGCTAGGGACGCGATAAAATTAAACAAATGCTAGCGACGCGATAAAATTAAACAAATGCTAGGGACGCGATAAAATTGTGCGATAAGCAGCCATGATTGGTTGAAAGACGTCCTTTCGTACCGTTTCATTGGTCAAAAGTAGTGTGACGTAGTAAAAGTGTAGACTAATAGTCATAATAAGCAATAACCACCAACCTGTTCGCCTGCGTTTGCTATCCTTGCCCTTACCACGACGCGACACGACGCTGGAAATTCGGTCGGCTCGTACGTTATGCGACCCGAGCTGAGTGCAGCAGTGAACCAGCTTTTAGTGTCTGCACCATCCCCCCCCCAACCCTGCGTTATGCCTCCAGGGAAGAGAAGTTTTATCCAAAATCCCCAACATACGATGTTAGTTGCAGCAACTTTAAAGTTCGCTAACCTAGTACGAGGATGCACACGCTAAACGCTGCATCAACACTGTTTGTTAACAGACGGCTCGAATTTCATCCATTAGTCAGTCGCTCACATTACGGATTGCTGAATTTTTCAATTGCAAAACTGAATTTAATGTCTGTTTTGTCCATATTACGAAATGCAAAGGTAAAATATTTTAATGGAAAAATCAATGAGAACAATTTCACAAAATACTGCAGGTAACTAGCCTAAGTATACAGGACGTTGAACGAAGTTCTCCCCTCACTTAATGATGTTATTTGCAACTAAGAATATAAATAAACCAATGGGATCATATTCATAAGCAAGGGATTTCAAAACAGGAGAAAGAAAATTTGTCTTTATGATTTCAGTGGATTCAATACAAATAATAAAAATAGAAACACCAGGACACGCATGGGCACTATGTTACCATTATATACACTACCACTGCAATTCTCTGTCCATAAATATTCTGTATGCGTGTACACTAACGTTCAAAGATATCCGACCTACGATTTTATGATCGTGTAAGCTTCTTGTCTATGCGGATGACGTGAATATGTTAGGAGAAAATCCACAAACGATTAGGGAAAACGCGGGAATTTTACTTGAAGCAAATAAAGCGATAGGTTTGGAAGTACGACTAAATCCCGAAAAGACAAAGTATATGATTATGTCTCGTGACCAGAATATTGTACGAAATGGAAATATAAAAGTTGGAGAATTATCCTTCGAAGAGGTGGAAAAATTCAAATATCTTGGAGCAACAGTAACAAATATAAATGATACTTGGGAGGAAATTAAACGCAGAATAAATATGGGAAATGCCTGTTATTATTCGGTTGAGAAGCTTTTGTCATCTAGTTTGATGTCAAAAAATCTGAAAGTTAGAATTTATAAAACAGTTATATTACCGGTTGTTCTGTATGGTTGTGAAACTTGGACTCTTACTTTGAAAGAGGAACAGAGATTAAGGGTGAATAATTTCAAGGAAAAATTGTTCAAACCTGCTTTACAGGGAGCTACTACCTGAAACACAGATTTGTATAGAGATTAAGGGTGTTTGAGAATAAGGTTCTTAGGAAAATATTTAGGACTAAGAGGGATGAAGTTACAGGAGAATGGAAAAAGTTACACAACGCAGAACTGCACGCATTGTATTCTTCACCTGACATATCAAGAACATTAAATCTAGAGATGGGCAGGGCATGTAGCACGTATGGGCGAATCCAGAAATGCATATAGAGTGTTAGTTTGGAGGCCGGAGGGAATAAGACCTTTGGGGAGGCCGAGACGTAGATGGGAGGATAATATTAAAATGGATTTGAGGGAGATGAGATATGATGATAGAGAGTGGATTAATCTTGCACAGGATAGGGAATGGTGACGGCTTATGTGAGGGCGGCAATGAACGTTCGGGTTCCTTAAAAGCTTTTGTAAGTAAGTAAGTGAACTTTACAACCACGGGATAAGTCAGAACCAAAGATATAAAAAAGTTGACAAACTTTGAAAGAGTTCCGCTGGTTCTCAATAGATGGCACCATCATTGGGGCCGTTGAAAAAAGTGTCAGGGAAAATGATAATAGATTCAGCATAAATTATTCTTATAATTGACAATATCAGCGGTTTCCAGCTAAACCTATTGTTGTTTTACAACCAGCAGAGGAGGATGAAAAATTGAAGTCTATAATGCGGGTATATTTATCTACGATTGGCAACACTGACTATTATCTTCGCCATCTATTCATAAAAATAATAACTAAAGAATCCGCACTTACACCAACAAATTATTATCGATCACTATCGATTAGTAGGGTCAGATACGAGTATCTTTGAACGTCAGTGTACATACAGTAAACAGAGGTTGAATTCCAGTACAATAGCGTTTTAATCGGGTTGTGTAAGTGGTGGAACATGGCGAATAAATTTTCGTTCTCGTTTTAATTTCCAAGAAATATGAGAAAAAGACTATTTTTGTAAAGCTCAATGCCTCAACTGTTCAGTTGAGATTTATATAAAACATTATAATATCAGACGGCACTTCTATCTGAACATAAGAAGGATTTTGGCGAATATAAAGTTATAGGTAAAGGTTTTAAATAGGATTGTTAAAAATGGTTTGTATTAATAAAATAGTTGTTACATATGATAAAGTAATGTGTTATTTTAATGTAATTTGTGTGTGCACGTTGAAATAGTGAGAAAGTTTTCAAGAATCTACAAGAGTAATCGTTAATGATTGTTCAAGCTTGCTTAAAATTCTAGAATACTATATGAAGTTTTAACTGTAATTTTATTTATTATATAGCCTACTAGTAGCCTACATTAGTCTACACATGCGAGTTATTTATTGATGCAATTCCTGTGATTTTACTCTACTTATGACTTCTTTTCTCGCTTAAATCTTCTTCCCCTACAATTAGCTTTGGTCCGTCGCAAGCTTCATGGTCCAAACACACCCTGCCTGCACCACGTTGAATCTGCAGTAATTTTTTCTGAGCGCATTTTTTATGTAAAATGCTTCGAATAGCCGAAGTAGAGTAGAGTATTAAAAAATCAAATGATCCATGATAAATAATACATAGGATATCAGAATTTAGTCTCCATGTTGGTTTGTCAGCCCTAAGAAGAGACGAATAAAATTTACTGGCTTCTTGGCCAGATTATCGAAGTGTAGTGTGAATAACATAAAACTATCAATATTATGGCACCTCGGTACGGGCTATTCCATGTGAAATCGATCAGTAAAAAACCTCGCATTTTTTTAATACTCTAATTTTTTCCCTATTTATTATACAAGATGCTCAGGACAGTGCATTTTAAAAAATACTATCGAAAGTCAAACGGCTTTCGTATTGTTGAGCGACAAATTTAGCGTATTTTATAAAAACAAGCCTCTTTCAGCGCTTAGAACTCTGGAATCATTTACTGCAGAACATTGAACGGGAGCTCATTTTGAAGCTGACATTTCGTAGGTTATGATAAGAAGTAATACTTATTTTTATTTTACATAGAGAGAGAGATAATCTGATTTTACTTATTTTTAGGCTTTTTGCCAATTTGTAAAAATGTAAAAAATACTCAGAAAAAACCTTGCATTATTAAGAGGGACTTCGGCATTGTTTGCTTAGTGGCTCTGCAATAAGTTTCGAGGGTATTAAATAAATTATTTTCACACGCCTAGACTTGAACGGCGCAGTACCGCACGCACTGGCCGAGAGCTGAAGATAAGCGAGCGTTGGGCGTCATTTTACTCCTGTGTTTATGAAAACTTATGATAAAGCTAGCCCAGCTATACGCTACTAGACAAAACATTACGTGTTTGTCTCCTGGCCTTGCTTGTCTCGGCTAGCTCCCGTCTCACAGTCAGCTGGTTAGTTCACGCGCGTACTATTTATTTTCTTTATTTGATATTTCAATACTTTCTTATTAACGTTTCACCAGTAAAAAATACGCGTTTATTTGTACTTTCAATGCGGAATCTAACCATATATTTTAAAAATATTTTTTCCTAGGCAAAGGCGTCTTAATGAGGAAAAATCTAAATTTCTCCATTTCCATAAAAAGTAAGAAAATCTGTTTATACGTCAATATAAACTTTAATTTCTCAGCATCAAAATAAACCATGATTTTGATCATTGGGTGAAAGGGTTTCGGAGCCACAACAGTTTAAAGTTGCTAATTTTATGAAAATACGATAAATTTAAATGTTTTTAATTTAAACACTATGAAGTTCTGATGCCTCAAACTTTGCACAAAGCATTGTATCACAGTTGTCAACGGACAGAAAAAGTTTCATTGTATTTAAAAATTGTAAGATCAATTTTCTCTATATTTCGGTCGATTTGAGATGGAATAGCCCGTACGTGAAGAGACTCAGTGTTTCAATGTATTTATCCACATTTCTCGTTGCCAAACTTTCAGAACGGCCCCGAGGTTCACTCAGCCTCCTATAAAATTGAGTACCGGGTCTTTCCCGGGGGTAAAAGGCGGTCAGAGCGTGGAGCCGACCACACCACCTCATTCTAGTGCCGAGGTCATGGAAAGCATGGGGCTCTACCTCCATGCCCCCCAAGTGCCTTCATGGCATGTTACGGGGATACCTTTTTTTTTTACCTATTTCTTAGTGACTAACATGCCCATTGTTTTGTGAGGATTAAAATTAAATTTGTTGTTAATTTGAGGGGGGGGGGGGGGAAATCCAAAAGGAGAAAATTTCCCGGCTTCCCCAACTTCAATTCGGACACTAATTCTGTGTTAAATTGTGATTTTATTACACCCAAAACACACGGTAATGAATATATGATAAACAGTTTTGCTTCTAAACAGAACAAAAAAGAAACCATAATTTCGCGGTCCGCTGCGTTTCGGGGGCCACCGGTGCGCTCTTCTGCTCCATTGTGAGGAAGGTGAAAGGAGCATCAGAATCCTCAATTACTCTACTTCCAGCGTTTCCTCCGACTTGCATAATATTTCCACGAGTAACAAATACACAAACACCCACTCAACTCATTTCTTCTTTTGATGTCCAAGATTGCGATCTCTTTCTCCGCCGCGCTCTCAAAGATTCCTCACTTATTTTTTAAAAGGTTTCTAAACTAGCGGCACTTCTCTATTTATCACATCGGCGGTGCTGTAATTACTCGTCGCCCGGGGGTGTGACTTCAGAGAGCGGCGCGGGGGACGGGGGGGGGACTTGGCAGTCGACGCATAGGCTTATTACCGACTGCCACGTTCCTCACATTAAAAACCATACGACTCCATTTATGAATGGATTTTGAATGTATGAATGAACCAGCGATCTTGCCCTAGGTTATTATTATTTTTTTTCGTCTGTGTTGTTGTTGCTGCCGAGCTTTTATTATCATAAAAAGCGATATAGGATCTATTTATTATTCAGCCCGCTATGCGGAAACGCGGCAACGATGGTCGTTGGTGCGTGTTTTGTTATGCAGTTGACTGACTTTTAGGCTAGGCTGCTGTGTAGTGTACCCACGTGGCTTCGACATTGACCGAGGTCGGGAATGGGTTTATACCCACGTCACGAGGCCGTGGGGAGGGGGAGAGACAGAGATGCAAGTAAGAGTGAAGTTGTTCTCTCACAGGGGTAATCATGAATCATCTGATGGACAGCGCGAGTGACGTGTTCCAGCCCGATGCGATGATCAAGATGAGTTCTGCCAGATGCTCTCCGCGGGGGGCTCCAGGTCTTGTGGAAATCTTTTCGAGGTCAATGTCACTTCTACAACCGATATATGCGGACTGACCGGAATTGATTTCGTTGTAATTGAATGCCAATTCGAAACACGAGTCTGTTAAAACTACAGTTACATTCAGGGAACTTGGAAGTGTGTGTCGAACCAATTGAAAGGGGAACTGCTGAACGTTGGAGCAGTTTGGAACACAGGGATAGAGTTTAATGCATTCTTCTTCTTCTTTACCTTATTATTTAATATACTCCTCTTTATCTACTTTGAACCATGAACCATGCAGTGAAACAAAGTTGAAGGAAGAAGATTTAAGCAAGAGAAGCTATCAGAAGAAGAGCAAAACCACAGGAATTCCATCAATAAATAACTCACAACAAGAGTTACAGGGACATGATTTTATTTTTACTTCAATTTTTCTTGTACCTGAGTTTTTGAATGTACTTCACTCCCACTCCTTCTACTAATGAAGTTCAACCGTCCTCCACACAGATCCAAGACCGCATATACAGTCATAGTAGCCTTACGGTCACAGTAAACAGTACGTTCCAAAAATATGTTCGCGTTTTCCAGGGACGAAAGAGCTTTCAATATTGCATCATTTTCGCACAGGTACTGTCGTCCGTTTGCCTACGTCGTATCCCGGTTTCCCCCACCAGCTTTTATTCGCAAGCTAGTGGCTGGGCTGTCTTAGCTCTTTTCTGAGAACATTAATTTCTGTTAGGAATTGGACGTCTACGTAATATTATACAACTGTTTAAAATAACTTACATAAAAGGGCCTCGTTAAGTAATTAACAGTCACGTGATTTCCCCCCTTTCTACGACCCTACGACATAACCACTTGGACGGACAGTAGATAGTATGTCTGAGTAATTTTATTTTTTCGGATCGGGCGGAAGTGAAGATTGAATTTATAGTGCGTAAGGTACTCTTTTATAGAGTAGGTACAGAATTATTTCAACATGAGTTACTAGTACGAAGGACGAAACTGGTAATTGGGATTAGGTACAATAGTCTATAGTGCGATAATATGCACATTAGAACTGAAGCCTGTATCGAAATGAACGGCCACCATTTTTTAAAAAATGTGTTTAATTGTCCATATTATGATTATTTTTCAATTTAACTTCATTCTCTATATTGTATGCTAATGTGCTGTAGATAGTATAATATACACTGCATAATGAATACGACCACATGGACAGCTCAGTTCGTGAGTAAAAACACTGATTGTTAATACTGTATTCTATTTTGATTAAACAAAAACCTAATGAAAATTATCAAACTCAAAATCGCGATATTTCGTACTTTACGTAAATGGATGAACTACTTTTTTTCCCTCCTATACCTAGTAAAGTGATTTGTTTGTACATAACGCGAGTATCATCGAACTCCAGTCGTGGAAGGGGGTAGCAAACGGCGTTGATCCAAAGGTATAGCCAGGTTAATATTAAAAATGTTAGTAAAAATAAAATGATGTCCCTGTATAATAATAATAATAATAATAATAATAATAATAATAATAATAATAATAATAATAATAATAATAATAATAATAATCCGTGGCGCTACAGCCCACGAAGGGCCAAGACCGACCAGTCGACTGCTGGTCTCACGGCCACATGCCGAAGCAGAGGTGGACGATCATCCAACCAGAATGGAGGTATCGTGTGGTTAGCACGATGAGCCCCCCAGACGTTATAGCTGGTTTGCGTAACCGGATTTCGCTACCTATCGTAGCTCCCCGAGTGCATCACGATGCTGGGTGGGCACCAGTCCCATACACTGGCCGAAATTTCATGAGAAAATTTCTTCCCCCATGCGGACTCGAACCAGCACGCATTCCGTAACGCGAGTCCTGGGCAGGATGCCTTAGACCACGACGCCACGGCGGGGGTCCGCAACAAGAGTTATTATTACAAAAATAAAGTTACAAATAAAACTTGATACAGTATTCTAGAATTTTAAGCAAGCTTGAACAATCATTAATAATAATACTAATAATAATAATAATAATAATAATAATAGGAGGCTTCTCCGCGGGCCTCCCAACTAACACTCTATATGCATTTCTGGATTCGCCCATGCGTGCTACATGCCCTGCCATGGATTTAATGTTCCTAATTATGTCAGGTGAAGAATACAATGCGTGCATTTCTGTGTTGTTTAACTTTCTCCATTCTTCTGTAACTTCATCCCTCTTAGCCCCAAATATTTTCCTAAGCACCTTATTCTCAAACACCCTTAACCTATGTTCCTCTCTCAAAGTGAGAGTCCTAGTTTCACAACCATAAAGAACAACCGATAATAGAACTGTTTTACAAATTCTAACGTTCAGATTTTTTGACAGCAGACTGGATGATAAAAGTTTCTCAACCGAATAATAACAGGCATTTCCCATATTTATTCTGTGTTTAATTTCCTCCCGAGTATCATTTATATTTGTTACTGTTGCTCCAAGATATTTGAACTTCTCCACCTCTTCAAAAGATAAATTTCCAATTTTTATATTTCTATAGTATCTAAGTGCTAAAATATATTCGTTGATAAAACATTTGGCGCAAGTTTACATCATTATTTGCAAAATCTTTAGAAATAAAAAACTTTGTCTATGCAGAGAAGAGTACGTCAAAGATGCCCTTTCTCACATAACCTGTTCAACATCTACTTGGAGGATTTAGTGAAGAACTGGTTTCAGAACATGGGAGGAGTGATAGTAGGAGGAAGAAGAATAAAGTGCATAACGTAAGATTTGCTGATTTGGCGTTGTTAGCAGAAGAGGAGATGATACTAAGGGATATGTTACTGGAGCTAAATGACAGCTGAGAGCAGCATGGGATGGAGATAAAATGCAGACAAGACGAAGATCATGGTCATAGGAATAAAAATAAAGAAAGTAAACGTGCGAATTCTAAATGAGGCTGTAGAAAAGTGGACAGCTTCAAATACTTGAGCAGTAAGATGAGCTGCTGCCAGGAAGTCAAAAGGAGGATAGCAATGGCAAAGGAAGCTTTTAATAGAAAAAGGAGCATCTTCTGCGGATCTCCGGAAAAAGAACTAAGGAAGATGGGCCTACTAGTGAAGTGCTTTGTGTGGAGTGTGACATTATATTGGAGCAGAAACATTGACATTACGGCATCCCCTGAATTCATCACTGATCACTATTTTTCTGCTACTTATGCTCATTACCATTCGTGTCAGTAGATAGCGCGATGTTCGACAAATTCTTGCACTAGATTTTCTCCTGGTTGGTGGACAGTGGTGATAAAGAGAAATTGTGGGAAGGAGAATTCTGGTGGAATGAAGAGGAGAAAACGGGTGACCTTAGTGAAAATCCCCAAAAATCTTTTCTTTGTCCTCTAGAAATTCTTCAGATTTTTAACCGTGGTCCTCGTGTGCTTGGTCAGAGCTCTGTGAGCTAAGCAATCAATGCGGCTGAAGTGTCATATTAGAGTTCGAAAGCAGTCATAATATTCAATCCGTGGATGATGATGGTTAGATTATCAATTTAGAGTCCGGAATTTTAGGTGCTAAAAGTTAAGAGTGTCACTGAGTGTAGATGAATAGATGTGGTGCTATAATCTTTTCGCTGTAAGAAAGATCCTAATGTAAACAATAGCACGTGACTGAAGTGAGGCTTCATTGGCCACTTTTTGGCGCCATAGATTCTCAGTACGTGTTCCCGCCTACTGTTGTACATTCTGTTTCATGTTAAACATTTCCCGTTACTCGTCAAGTAGGCCTAACCTCACTACTATGCATTCGTTTGCTTAGGAAACATTTACTTTATAATTACTGTAATTATAACTCACATAACTTATTATATACATTTGAGACTATTTGTTTTTCTCCGCTTTTGAGAGGGTTTCTACTCTTATGTTTAATAACCACATACACCGAGGAAGCAGAAGCTATACTTCAGTACCACGAGTGATGCCAGCTTGTTACAGGAACAGACTACCTCGGTATTACTGTTTGTATTCATTCGCGTTCATAGTACATAACAAAATATAAAAGTAGCTTTTCTTTTACATAGCGTTTTACATATGAGTGAAGTTATATGTTTCATCGTATTTAACAATTAGAATTCAATTTTTTATTTTCAAATAATACAATATTATGGTTTTCAAGTGCGGAACTATATTTTCCTGCGTCGTGTGAGTGTTTCGACTGGGAGCCCATCACGGGTATGACAGCAACGTGCTTATGTTTACATTAGGATTTTTCTTACAGCGAAAACAGTATAGTAAGAAGGATTTTAAGACTAGTTCACAAGAATTCGATATGTAATAATAGACAAGGACTAAATAATGGCTCTTGTGAACCGTGCGCTAACATTTTCTAAGGGCTGATTGTATAAACCATTTAATCTTAGATCAGAGGTTAAATGGATCCTTGTTCTAGCTGAACTTGGAATTTTGTGTTGTATAAAGTCTAATCTGAGATTAATTTTTGTTAAACTAAAGTCAACTTTGACTGAAGAAATTTCTCCGATTAAGTTAGATGATCCAAGTTCAGTTATTTCTTTTCTGTTTGAAATATACGAGTGACAGACTGTGCAAAAAGAATAACCATTATTATTACTGTTAATACATATGGTATATATAGGGCATATATGTTTTCAATTTCTTGCCTTAATACACAAACATTCTTATATTTTATAAGGCTTTATCGTGTTCAGCAGTATCAAATACCATAACCTATAATTAAATTATGTTTATAACCATTAATTATTAATGGATATGATAGGTAGGCCTACATTCATACATTTTCAATTAACTGTATTACTAAACGAAAATTGTCGTTTTATAAAGCTTTTTATGTTTAGCAGTATCAAGCACCATAATATGATAATTTGGAAAACGGTCAATCTTCTTCTTATTGTCCGCCATTATTTACAATGCACAAAACAAACTAGTGTCTCCAACAGAGTGTACGGAAAGTCGCCAAAAAATAATTGGAAAGTCGCTAGATTTCTCATTATCAATAAAGAAAGATTAAATTTTGTCACTATGGGGTGTTAAAAAGGTCGCTAAGTCCCTATTTAAGCAATATAAAAGTTAAAAGAAATTGTCGTTGAAAAAGAGTTAAAGTCACTAAATTGGCGACACTGAACAAACCTGTACAACATGGCCCGCGCATCACATACTTCACCTGTTTATGCGATGTTGCGAAATCCTTTTCACGTGAACCAAGGTAATTTGATCGCAGAAAAGTTTTATACAATAGAAGTGTCTGAACTCGGATCACTTTTCGATCTTCGATCAAAGTTGATCTTTAGTCAAGGAGTTTTATACAATTGGGCCTAAGAGAAATGTGAAGTGCAAACGATGTACAGTACGTGACCATTTCATGTGCAGACTGGGTGTCGACAAAACTGTTAAGAAAGTCACAAATACATGAAAAATTTCGGTCCTCTGTTATGAATTCGGGTGGTCCCTGGCTGGTTTACAGGCGCGGCGCCAGATGTGCAGGGAAAGTTGGCGAGAAATCCAACGTTCGTAGTGCTTTAAATCCCTCTTTTGTTTCTGAGAGTAGAGCGGGAAGTCGATAGACGGTTAGGGTAAAAAAATTTCATAAAATGTCAGTACTGGGAGAAAAAGTGAAAGGCGATTGTCATGTGTCATTTCCAAACTCAGAGATTTTCAGCTAGTTTGATATGCAATTCGTTTTAATTTTATTTTTTCTTCTGTCTTTTGTGAAGGACTACAAGGGCAGACCTCGAGGACCACAGGTGGCCCGCGGACCATAGTTTAAGAAACGCTGATTTAGAACAAATGAGGCACTTCACTTGATCGTTCTCTTTGACACAAAAATATTGCAATCCACATGATTCGTGAAGTAAATATCTGGACGTCTTTGGATAAGCCACTGAAAATTACAATAACTCACAAGGCCGCCGCCACTACGAATGAACTAATGTGAATGTCATATTAAGGGACGGACAGCTGGCAAGTCCTTCCCCTCAAGTGAAGGAGGTAGGGGTGCCCACCACTAGCACGTACGAGTTATACTTCGCACGAAAACATGACGACCTTCCCTCATCCCCTTCACCAGTTAACTGCAGGCACGCGCAAGGGATAAACCATTAGCCGAGTTGCCAATTCTTGAAGTCATTGTGATTTGCGAACGTTTTTCGAATTGCGATTTTCAGAAAGACAATATTATCTTTGTAAATATACCTTAATTTATAATTACTAAAACAAAATTGGTATAAAAATGAACAAACTTATTTTAAAAACACTTTATATTTATATTTTCACTAACATGTTTTGCCTAAATAAACAAAAAATTGCAGACTTCTATAATAAGTGTCAAATTCTCATGTTATTGAAGTTACAGAATTTTATACTTAATTAAGAATGTTGCGCCGGTAAAATTTTCTGAAACTGTGATCATTGAATAGTTATAGAATTTATAGTACAAAAGAGTAAAGTTAGATTTTATCAGCTTCGCCTTGGGTGATAATTTCCACGAACGCATAAAATCTGTTTACTCTAGTATGCTATACAATATTTTATTCATTACTGGCATGTATATTTAATTTTAAATTGTAGGGCTTTTCTTAGTACTGTGTTGTTGGCGAAGAAGTTCATATATATTCATTTTACTATTGCTAATATGTTGGTTGTCATGTAGAGTGATTTAAAAACATTTAATTCACTGCTGTAAGTTAGAAAACTTTTAAGCACTGCTGTGAATAATGTCATTATTTAGGTTGCTAAGGACGGTGTTGCTGTTGGCGATATCTCTTTCGCGTACTGTTCACATACTTTTCGGCGAAGTAAATCACGTATAAAATCGTCTATCTTACCGAATTCTGTTTTAATTTGTTTATTTTCTCTTTAGTTGGTGAACCGTAATTCTTAATTTCTATGCCCATATATCCAACTCCGCCGGTTGCGTCCGATGTTAAGTGATTAAGAGTTATACTTATTAAACTGCCTGAACTTTCGATTACTTTATGGATAGAATTTCTAACGTTAGACACAATTTTAACACTTTGTTTTCTTAGCTACGCTCCTCTGCAAATAAGATATTCTGTTTTCTTCGACGGTGTTATTTGTTGTTCTTGTCGTGATCTTTAGGTGTATCAGGAGGCCTGGCTGCGGATCATCTGCTCCAACACTCATTAATCATGGCCGGAATAAATTAGACATATTGAAGCGCACAACGGTATAAAACAACACGTCGACAAAGACACTGAGAATGGGTGAAACCCAACAGGTAGATGCAATGACTACTATACCTGGTAAGGTTTATCTTGTCTTAGTAGCGCCAGCCTGGATGGCGCAAGCGGTAGAGGCACGGCATGTCTTTATCGCTTGGCCTGAAGGGTTGTGGGTTCGAGTCCCGCCTCGGGCATGGGTGTTGTGTACATACTAGTTTAAGAAACCAGAAAAGCAGAAATAAGATAAACAAAAATAAAACTTTAGGGAAATGGCCTCTGGCCGGTAAAATTAAAAAAAAAAAAAAAGTAGCAATAAAACCAAGTCCCTTCAAATGAGGGTGGAGATTATAGGAAGGTTGTAAATTTTCAGTAATCCTTTCAAAACCTTGTTATTGTACAGGCTACCGGAACTCAATTTCTTGAAAGACAAGCTCAGTGACGGAACTACACAGTACAAAGAGAGATATTTTGTAATTTTATTTTGCGCTACAGAATGTATCAACTGGTCCCTTCCGCCACTGGATGGATGGATGGCACCGCTCCATTCCCCCATCGCCATAACAATACAGACGAAGTAAGACATATCTCCTTCCTCTCTCTTTTCACAGTGAGACAAGATACATCACACAGACTCTAGATTTGGCAATGCTGGGATCCATTGTATTTCTGCCACGCGGCCAGGGGTTGAGTAGAGGATGGGGGTTTATGAGGGATTACCAATTCCAAGAAGAGAGGCCGTCATGTTTCCGAGCCAAGTATACTGTTGAACTTGGCTGCTTCATCCGGTCCGACAGTTGCTCAAGCGCCACAGGTTCATTAGGACGACGCAAGACTGCAAGTCTTTATATTCCCTTCCCGGATTAAGTGCGAGTGTTCGAACCCTCAACCCCCTGCTCGCCTGGCATTTCTTTTACAGACGTGGTCATCCAGGCGTAGCGAAACACCAGCACAAATAAGAAGTGGCACTTACTGCGTGGTGCCGTACCACGGACAAATTTTTGAATATGACGTTGGGAAATAAAAGCTGACTCTCTCGTAGATCCAATTTTCCATTCTCGACAGCTCGTGTTTAACGCGCGACTTGCTGTTTCACGGCGGCAATTGTCTCTCCGAGCGCTCCCTTCTTCGTGGTGATTAAAAATACAGACTGCGCGGCCGGTTCACAGCATGCTTGCGTGTATACTGTTTTCGCTGTAAGAAAAATCCTAATGTAAACATAAGCGCGTTGCTGTCATATCCGTGATTGGCTCCTAGTCGAAACACTCACACGACGCAGGAAAATATAGTTCGTATTTGGAAACCATAATCTTGTATTATTTGAAAATAAAAAATTGAATTCTAGTTGTTAAATACGATGAAACATTTAACTTCACTCATATGTAAAACGCTATGTAAAAGAAAAACTATTTTTATATATTATTATGTACAATGAACGCGGATGAATACCAAAAGTAACACCGCGGTAGTCTGTTCTTGTAACAAGCTGGCGTCACTTGAGCTCGTAGTTGTTATAGTATGGCTTCTGCATACTCCGTGTGTGTGGTTATTAATCATAAGAGTGGAAACTCTCTCAAAAGCGGAAAAACAAATAGTCTTAAAGGTATATAATAAGTTATGTGATAATTTAATTGCAGTAATTATAAAGTAAATGTTTCCTAAGCAAATTTTATTTTATTTATTTATTTAATAATAACATATACATAAAAACGTTACATTAAAATACCCCGAAAGAGCAAAGCTCGTGTTCGGGGACAGTTCCGTTACATAGATACACATACTTTGTAGACAAAATACTTAAGAAAAAAGCTCATATAAAGATTGTAATAAAATTAGTAAATAATAATACTAATAATAACTGAGTGAAAAAAGAGACGATGTTTAGATTGATGGATTAATATTAAATTATTATTAGTAGTATAATTAGTGCAGGTCATGTTGATATAGTAACCAAGATAAAATAGAAAAATACACTTAGGATAGAAATAAACTTGTTTTGCAATACATGGTACATAATATATATACAGGGAAGTCTGTCATATAAATTTTTTAATTCTGGATCTGAAAATTTCATTGCTTAAAGTAGTCAATTCTGGATGAAATTTTATTATCGAATTATATAGCCGTGGACCATAATTTGTACTGTGTAGTAAAGCAGCAGATGTGAAATATTTAGGTTCAACTAATTTAAGAATTTCATGAATGCATAGTAGTGAGGTTAGGTCTACTTGACGAGTAACGGGAAATGTTTAACATGAAACAGAATGTCCAACAGTAGGCGGGAACACGTACTGAGAATCTATGGCGCCAAACAGTGGCCAATGAAGCCTCACTTCAGTCACGTGCTATTGTTTACATTAGGATTTTTCTTACAGCGAAAAGATTATAGTCCCTGCGTCGGAGGCTTTTGGGCACAGCGCGCGGCGGTTTAAATATCACGATTCAAGATGCAGATGTAGATTTCAGTTGAGTACAGCGAGGAGGATAGATGTCACCGCGCCTACAGACGATACACAGTTCACATAAACAACGCATAGTATCATTCTCTGGAGCTGTGTACAGTCGTGAATAGTTTGAAGAATATTGTTCATTTATATTATTTTAGGTTCTGAACAAAGTGACCTATTCTGTTATCATTGCAGTATTTACGAAATGTTAACATCTATGAGCATAATTTGAACTGGTAATGGAAATTACGGCAAAACGGCTGAACGGATTTTAATAAACGACCCCTCATTTTGAAGCTTGGAATCCAAAATTTTTCAGAAAAATAGTAGTTTTCAGTGAAATGTCAATTTTCCTATTTTCTAAAATCTATCTTTCGTCAGTTTTGAGAACTAATTTATTGAATTTCAGAATAAAAAACACACACACTACAGTAAACAATAGGCTATTACACGAAGGTCATGGCCTGCACGATTGCTGACATATTTAGAGCTCAAATTCAATTGGTTATTAAAAGCTTCAAGGCTTGCTAAAATTAATTTACAGGTCTGATTCTGCGGTGTGTAATTTTTTGAGTACAGCTGTGTATTGGATATTAAAATCTACAAAACTTGAGGTGGTTTGATGACATTACTACCATTAGAAATGAAATATTATTGTAGTTAATGCCATGATGTGACTATTTTTCAT
Organism: Periplaneta americana; assembly: GCF_040183065.1. Lineage (NCBI taxonomy): Eukaryota > Metazoa > Arthropoda > Insecta > Blattodea > Blattidae > Periplaneta > Periplaneta americana. The sequence goes on from NC_091133.1 coordinate 127,466,742, forward strand.
TAATTATACATATTAATGCTATATTGAAGATATGAAAGTGAAACGTTTGGGGTATATAAGTAGATGTAGGGAATATGAAATTAGATATTCATTTCTATAATTCACTGAGTGGCGGCTATATAGTATATATATATAACTACAAAACTTACGTGAGATAATAATATTGTTATTAAAAATGAAATATTTTAATAGTTATTAATCAAGTGGGGTTGGATCTTTTTCATATACTTAATGGCGGTGAGGTGTTGATGTTTATATGCGTCATTCTCTTCAGTATTGGCTCGAGAGAGCGCAAAAATTACAGTTCCTAAGGAAAGACCAAAAGGTTTTACTTACAGATAAAATAAGAGGCCTACAAAATTATGTAGTCTCCCGATCATTTCAGCAAGATCTCTTAGCAGGATAAAATGATTTTACTCTCTACATTTCAAGCTCTATATGCAGCAACTATGCCAAGATGCTATGTCTATTGTTCGAAAGCATAGCAAACCTGACTTTTTTTTAACTTTCACCTACAATCCATAATGACCTGAAATAGCTATTGCTTTACTCCCACATGAAAAACTCACTGATCGTCCTGACATCGTTACTTGCGTTTTCGCGTTGAAACTCAAAAACTGAAGGTGGATAGATTCAAGAAAAAGTATTTAGCTTAAAACACCATCCAGAGGAAGTATGTTTCATTATTATGGAAGCAAATAACTTTTAAAATGTCTGGTATTCTTCATTGAAAATAAATCTGAAAAATTTTTGTTTGAACGTCTAATTTACTTAGTTTGCAGCACTTGCTGCACAAGCCACTAGTCATATATAATTCCAAAAAAGTAATTTCATCTGCTATGAAATAATTATGCAAATAATAGTGTTTAACACGTTTATTTTTCCCGGATTATAGTCAGGTTATCGTAAGAGCAGTTTCTAAAAGGCTAATTTGACCGTTTCTTCAGTGTTGCCAACAAATACCAGATATCACCAAAGAGAGTAAAATCACAATGCCATGTACAATAATAATAATAATAATAATAATAATAATAATAATAATAATAATAATAATAATAATAATAATACTTACTTACAAATGGCTTTTAAGGAACCCGAAGGTTCATTGCCGCCCTCACATAAGCCCGCCATCGGTCCCTATCCTGTGCAAGATTAATCCAGTCTCTATCATCATATCCCACCTCCCTCAAATCCATTTTAATATTATCCTCCCATCTACGTCTCGGCCTCCCTAAAGGTCTTTTTCCCTCCGGTCTCCCAACTAACACTCTATATGCATTTCTGGATTCGCCCATACGTGCTACATGCCCTGCCCATCTCAAAAGTCTGGATTTCAAGTTCCTAATTATGTCAGGTGAAGAATACAATGCGTGCAGTTCTGTGTTGTGTAACTTTCTCCATTCTCCTGTAACTTCATCCCGCTTAGCCCCAAATATTTTCCTAAGCATCTTATTCTCAAACACCCTTAACCTATGTTCCTCTCTCAGAGTGAGAGTCCAAGTTTCACATCCATATAGAAGAACCGGTAATATAACTGTTTTATAAATTCTAACTTTCAGATTTTTGGACAGCAGACTGGATGATAAGAGCTTCTCAACCGAATAATAACACGCATTTCCCATATTTATTCTGCGTTTAATTTCCTCCCGAGTGTCATTTATAATAATGTTGAATAATAATGATAATAATAATAATAATAATAATAATAATAATAATAATAATAATAATAATAATATACTATTAACAATAAAGATGCCTTATTTATTACATCTCATCATTGGGCCTATATTGAGAGGTATTTTCTAAATGATGCAATAATTTGTGAAAGAGTAGGCCTATATTTTACTTCTGGACCTCTCGCACATTATGTTGGAAATTAGTACATTAATACAGGACGCATGTTTATTACAATATTTTCTTGTTTTGGAGCACACTACATCCTTTCAAAATATGGAATACTTTTTTTTAAAACACTCTGTATATTTATGTAATTTTGTTTGAACCTACTTTCGCAAATTCGGTGGACGTGATGTGGTGAATTATTATATGATGACAAGACATATTTTATTGCGAAATTATTGCAAAAATTTGATACTTTCTTCAGCAACAAAAAAGTAAATAAAAAAAATCACAAGCGAAATTTTAAGAAAATTATCTATGTACGTACCGTTCCATATTTCTTGGACAAATACGGTCTACAACAAATTGAAGTAATAGGCCTTATGGTTGAACTATTCCCGGTTTCTTCTTCCAGACCTGGCAACGTTTCGGCCTACAGAGGAAGGCAATTGATGACATCGTTCTTGCAGCTCTGAGAGGATCAATATTTATACTCCGCAACCATCTCTAAGGTCAACAATGATATTCAACTAATTAATTAGTAGCTACGTATTTATTCAGTCATTTCTTGTCATTGTTGTAAGACTCCCTTCAACTTAAACATATGTATATTATTTAGGCCCAATTGTATAAAACTCCCTGACTGAAGATCAACTTTGATCGAAGATCGAAAAGTGAACCGAGTTCAGACACTTCTTCTATTGTATAAAACTTTCCTGCGATCAATTACCTTGGTTCAAATGCAATCTAAGTTCACGTGAAAAGGATTTGGCAACATCGCATAAACAGGTGAAATATGTGATGCGCGGACCATGTTGTAAAAGTTTGTTCAGTGTTGCCAATCTAGCGACTTTAACTCTTTTTCAATGATAATTTCTTTTAACTTTTGTATTGCTTAAATATGTGTTTAGCGAACTTTTTAAAACCCCATAGTGACAAAATTTAATCTTTCTTTGTTGATTAATGAGAAATCTTGCGACTTTACAATTACTTTTTGGCGACTTTCCGTACACACTGTTGGAGACACTGGTTTATTTGTCCAATGTAAATAATGGCGGACAATAAGAAGAAGGTTGACTGTTCTCCAAATTGTTATCATGTTATGGTGTTTGATACTGCTAAACATAATAAAGCTTTATAAAACGACAAATTGAAAATTTATGAATGTGCCTATCACATCCATTAATAATTAATGGTTGTTATAAACATATTATAATTATAGGTTATATTATTTGATACTGCTGAACACAATATAATTATAGGTTATATTATGTGATACTGCTGAACACGATAGAACGTTATAAAATATAAGATTGTTTGTATATTAAGGCAAGAAATTGAAAAAAAAAAAAGATATAAGTGTAACTACCATATCTATTAATATTAATAACAATGGTTATTCTATTTGCACAGTCTACCACTCGTATATTTCAAACAGAAAAGAAATAACTGAACTTGGATCATGTAACTTAATCGGAGAAATTTCTTCAGTCAAAGTTGACTTTAGTTTGAGACAAATTAATCTCAGATTAGACTTTATACAACACAAAATTCCAAGTTCAGCTAGAACAAGGATCAATTTAACCTCTGATCTAAGATTAAATGGTTTATACAATCGGTCCTTATACCTCCAACTGCCTATTGCACAATATGCTCTGTCTCTGTGGCAGCCTGCTAATACAGGGAGCTGTTATCTTTTAGATAAATGAATAAACATTAGAGGTTTTGATTTATCTAGAGAAAATCAAATCTCAAATGGGATTTAATTGACTATTACACGATTAGAAGAAATTAGAAGAAATAAAGTACTCTAATACAATAAAATAGGTATTAATTGACTTGCTAAAATTCACTAATGTTAGCTTCATCAAAACGTTTGAACGGAGCAACCATTTTCAGTTGACTATCTATGCGGGAAAGAAATGACTATCGCAAAGCATGTTTTATAGTACCTAAAGAATTTTCAGTTTGAAATATTGGCAAACAAATAAACAAATGGTAGGGAGGTGATAAAAACAGAAGGAACTATAAAAAGATTATAAGAAATAAAATAGGTCGACTCTAATAGAATGAAATAGGTAGCCTAGTAATTGATTTACTGAAATTATATTTCACTAATGTTAGCTTCACCAAACCGTTTGAACGGAGCAGCCATTTTCAGTTGACTATCTATATGGGAAAGAAATGACTAACGCAAAGCATGTTTTATAGTACCTAAAGAATTTTCAGTTTGAAATATTGGCAAACAAAGAAACAAATGGTAGGGAGGTGATAAAAACAGAAGGAACTATAAAAAGATTATAAGAAATAAAGTAGGCCTACTCTAATAGAATGAAATAGGTAGCCTAGTAATTGATTTACTGAAATTATATTTCACTAATGTTAGCTTCACCAAACCGTTTGAACGGAGCAGCCATTTTCAGTTGACTATCTATGCGGGAAAGAAATGACTATCGCAAAGCATGTTTTACAGTACCTAAAGAATTTTCAATTTGAAATATTGGCAAACAAAGAAATAAATGGTAGGGAGATGATAAAAACAGAAGGAACTATAAAAAGATTATAAGAAATAAAGTAGGCGTACTCTAATAGAATGAAATAGGTAGCCTAGTAATTGATTTACTGAAATTATATTTCACTAATGTTAGCTTCGCCAAACCGTTTGAACGGAGCAGCCATTTTCAGTTGACTATCTATGCGGGAAAGAAATGACTATCGCAAAGCATGTTTTATAGTGCCTAAAGAATTTTCAGTTTGAAATATTGGCAAACAAAGAAACAAATGGTAGGGAGGTGATAAAAACAGAAGGAACTATAAAAAGATTATAAGAAATAAAGTGGGCGTACTCTAATAGAATAAAATAGGTAGCCTAGTAATTGATTTACTGAAATTATATTTCACTAATGTTAGCTTCACCAAACCGATTGAACGGAGCAGCCATTTTCAGTTGACTATCTATGCGGGAAAGAAATGACTATCGCAAAGCATGTTTTATAGTGCCTAAAGAATTTTCAGTTTGAAATATTGGCAAACAAAGAAACAAATGGTAGGGAGGTGATAAAAACAGAAGGAACTATAAAAAGATTATAAGAAATAAAGCAGGCGTACTCTAATAGAATGAAATAGGTAGTCTAGTAATTGATTTACTGAAATTATATTTCACTAATGTTAGCTTCACCAAACCGTTTGAAACGGAGCCGCCATTTTCAGTTGGCTATCTATGCGGGAAACAAATGACGACCGCAAAGTATGTTTTATGCTACCGTAAAGAATTTGCAGTTTGAAATGTTGGCAAACAAAGAAACAAAAGTTGGGAAAATGATAAAAACAAACAAATACTACGGAAGTAATAAAATTATAGCGATAAAGAGCAATGATTGGTTGAAAGACGTCCTTTCGTAACGTTTTAGTGGTCAAAAGTAGTATGACGTAGTAAAAGTGTAATAATCAGCATAAAAAATAGCTCTACCCATTTCATAGAAGAAACAGGTGGCGAGATTCAGGTAACACCAATGCCAATCGCAAGTAGGTGATATATTTATTATTTTGAGCGATGGTACTGCGTGTGTCGTTGTGAACCAGACTTCGTAGTCGGAATTGGTTTCACTTTGTGTCAGACGGTCTCTCTATCTCTTTTTCTCGCTCTGATTCCCCCCTCTCCCTTGTAACTCGTCCTCTCTCACTCCCAACTCTTTCTCCGTTGCTACAGAATTTTCAATAACACGTGCTGGAATGAAACTGAATCGGGGCGGGCTGTAGGACGGAGAGCTGTTCTTCAGGAGCGGGAGAGTAACATTTCAATTTTCTGCAGACCGCGGAGGGAGGGGGATATTATTATAAAACTTTGTGAATGGATGTGATCCCATGTAAAAAGACTTGTCTTTTATATCGATTAGAAACACGTCCTGGAAATGTTTGCTAATTAGATTCTCGAGCAGGAGGCTGGCTGTGTTTATGATGTGCGATATTCAGAGATGTGAAAAGTCTGTTCAGATTTCAAGTACAGGTAGAGGTGCAATTTGTGCAGGTGCCTCTAATAAGGGGGGGGGGGAGTGACTTGCGGTTGTATCATGCAAGGTCGTTCCGTATTCCGCATTCCATTACTTTCAGTTCTTTTAGTAATTACGTACCTTACAGTCTGAGCTGTGAGTTTATTTCAGCGTTCAATTTTTTTCGCCCTCGGCGGTGTTGCGGTTACCGTGTTGGGAGTTAGATCTGAAGGTCGTGAGCTGGAACCCCATCGATACCTGCGTTGTAAATTTGCAGCATGTAATAGTAATAATAATAATAATAATAATAATAATAATAATAATAATCATCATCATCATCATATTAATTTATTCTGGCGAAGTTAAGGCCATCAGGCCTTCTCTTCCACTTACCCAGAAACAAAAGAAGTTGGTACAATTTTACAGACTAATATTTAAAGAATAATAATAATAATAATAATAATAATAATAATAATAATAATAATAATAATAACGATTTACTTAACCTGGCAGAGTTAAGGCCATACGGCCTTCTCTAACATTCAACCAGGACTAAAACTGCGTTACAAAAAACACTACAAATTTACAAAGTACGCTACAATTTTAAACACAAAACTGAATAAGATAATAATAATAAAATGTAAATAACAAGTAAGTAGAAATCAGACATAATATATAACATACAGAAAAAGGAGAAAGGATAATAAAATGTGAACAGCAGGTCAAAATAAATGAGACATACAAAGTATAAAAAAATAAGACAATTATTGATAACAATAATAATAATAATAATCATCATCATCATCATATTCATTTATTCTGGCGAAGTTAAGGCCATTAGGCTTTCTCTTCCACTTACCCAGAAACAAAAGAAGCTGGTACAATTTTACAGACTAATATTTAAATAATAATAATAATAATAATAATAATAATAATAATAATAATAATAATAATAATAATAATAATAATAATAATAACGATTTACTTAACCTGGCAGAGTTAAGGCCATACGGCCTTCTCTAACATTCAACCAGGACTAAAACTGCGTTACAAAAAACACTACAAATTTACAAAGTACACTACAATTTTAAACACAAAACTGAATAAGATAATAATAATAAAATGTAAATAACAAGCAAGTAGAAATCATACATAATATATAACATACAGAAAAAGGAGAAAGGATAATAAAATGTGAACAGCAGGTCAAAATAAATGAGACATACAAAGTATAAAAAAATAAGACAATTATTGATAATAATAATAATAATAATAATAATAATAATATAAAATAAGAATAGTAATAATAATAATAATAATAATAATAATAATAGTAGTAGTAGTAGTAATAAAATAGTGCAGTACAAAGCATACAATGAATACAATATTTTTAAGTACACACAGTAAGGAAAATTATGATTATATATAGCTCAACTTATCACATTATAGATATACCATTATCGGAAAATATGAAAACAAAAATATAAAATAAGTTAAACATCACTAGAACAGAAAAAAAAAATGTTAATATGTGGTAACATGCAATACAACACTTGTCATAATAGTAAGTTAGTTTGGCAACTCGTCATAAGATAATTTTCTAACTTGGATTTGAAAGATTTCAATGTTCGGCAGCCCTTGACTTCAGGCGGCAGCAGGGTTGCCAGATAAAGGAAACAAAATCGTCGTACCAACTCATGAAAATTGTCGTACTTCAACATAAAATTGTCGTACATCTCTCAATTCGCTGTAGATTATTAGTTAACCGGGGTTCAAATCCTGATTGGGACAAGTTAACTGGTTAAAGTATTTTATGGGATTTTCTCTCAACCATTAAGAGAAAATGCGGAGCAACTTCGGCGCTGGACCATGGATTTATTTCGCTGGCTTTACCATCTTAATCTCAATCAGACGCTAGATAACTATCGCAGTTGATAAGCGTCGTAAAATCATATAATTCTACCGCAAAATGTCAGTCTCAGTTAAGAATACTACTAATAATTATATATTGTTCACATCCATAATGACATTGGACATTCAAACAAATCACCACCAATTTCTTCATCATCAAAAATGTCATCGCTGTAAAGCGTGTACGATGACGTTGTTCAGAAACAACATTGTTATATTTTAATCAGAAGAAATTTGATCTTTGTTATTTAGTATCAATCAATACGAGTCCACACCTGTGGAGTAACGGTCAGCGCGTCTGGCTGCGAAACCAGGTGGCCCGGGTTCGAATCCCGGTCGGGGCAAGTTATCTGGTTGAGGTTTTTTCCGGGGTTTTTCCTCAACCCAATACGAGCAAATGCTGGGTAACTTTCGGTGCTGGACCCCGGACTCATTGCACCGCCATTATCACCTTCATATCATTCAGACGCTAAATAACCTAAGATAAAGCGTCGTAAAATAACCCACTAAAACTATATATCTAAAAGAACTTAAAAAAATATTTGAATAAAAAGTAAAAAATAATTAATGTGATAAATTTACCGGTTTTTCAGAAATTAGCCTCTCATATCTGGACTAAGTATTCGATACACACAGATATTATTTTCAAGTTCAAGGCGATTTCTCGCTTTTGTTTAGATGACGATCATAGATGAGAAATTTATTTTGCGTAAATACGAGGTTGCAAATATTACACAACATATAAGACCTTCTTTTTGAAGCTCGAGATATTCTCTTGATACAAAATGAGTCTGTGTTCTCCGAAAAAAAAGTCTAGTTTCAATATTCCTTCAGTAGGTACATATTTCAATGATTTTCCTTCATATATTTTGGAATTTCAGCCAGTTGAACGTAACGGATTCAGTACCAATCTGTGACTGCCGTAATTGTTTTGAATTTCTTCTTGAAAATACTCAAAACGTTGTTGTTTAAAATCCTACTTCGGGCGGTATCCATTGGTTTTGAGTAAAATTCCATTGGATTTAGTGAAATTATAGTTGTTTGCGATTTAACAGGGATTTGTATTTTTCGAATGGAGTCAAGAATCGATACAGAAAGGTGGGGGGGATCGCCCAAAAGTGAGTCGCGCCTTCGAAAAGTTTGGGGACCACTGCGTTAGAGAGTTAATTACACTGAAAAACAAGAATTTTGCTCCGACTTTAAACAATGTATTCCTTATGGTTTGATGTGCGCTGAATCCGAAAATGCATCTCTTTTCTTCGCATCACGTAAGGTTTTTAAGATATACTATGATTTCACTTTTCGATAAGCGGTCACCTTCATATCACTCAGACGCTAAATAACCTAGATGTTGATACAGCGTCGTAAAATAACCCAATAAAAAATCAATCAATACGACAGCTGATAAATTATATAAAATTAATTCACACTGCAGTCGACTCAAAACCGACACTGCTATGATGTCACGCGTTTAGACTTCTTAATGCTATTTCATTCATAAAATACTTCCTTTATCGAACATACAAGAGAAGTTAATTTAAACTGGTATTACTTTGGTATACATGAAACCTAGAGCTCAAGATGGCAAATTATGACTTGAATGACAAGCGTTGTCACCAAATCGATTTTCAAAGTATTTTCCCCACTCTTAAAATATGTTCATTTTATGTTAGTGAAGGACATATTGAATGAAGAAAGCTTGTCTAAAAAGGACGAATTAAACATTAATTTTATTTTAATTATATACCAATATTATACGTTCCAAAATAATTTGCTTGCGTGAGCTTTGTGCTTTCTTAATTTCTTGCTTAGATAAGGGTCAAATTTGATAATAGTTGCGGCCGGTGGCCTTGCGAGCTGTAACTCGTAATAATTTTGTATCTTCAGCGAAATAATCGTACAAAATTGCGTGCGACATGGAGTGCGGTCGTACCTCGTACAATTAGTCAAAATAGTCGTATGCGTACGACTATAGTCGTACGTATGGCAACCCTGGGCGGCAGAGAATTCCAGTGACGAGAGGTAGCAACAGTGAAAGATGAGGAATGCAGAGATGATATGTGAAGTGGAATTTCTAGCGTGTTATCGCGTTGTGATCGAGTATTAATATTATGATAGCGAGAGAGAGTATGAAAACGAGCGAATAAATAATAGGGGGATGAAGTGTGCATAATTGGATATAAGAGAGAAACCTATTCATGAAAGGGCGATCAGACATACAGACGAAGATAGTCAGCCGTAGCCATTGCATAGGCCTACGTATGCATCCCTTAAACCAGGCATGTCAAAAACACGGCCAAGGTTACGAACAGTTGTCCATCAGAGTGCACTTTGCGAGCTCTGTGCTTTAATTGAGGGTAAGAGAAACCCTCGAGTCAAACGAGCGAGGTGACTCGCGTTCAGGAGGTCCGTGGTTCGACTATGGCTGTGGTTTTTCTGTGGTTTTCCACAGTTACTTAGGCAAATACCAGGTTGGAATTTTCATTGCCACGGTCCATTTCCCTTCCCCTCCCGTCTAGAAAAAGAATTTAGATTTCATACCACTCATCTTCATCTCATTCAATAGACATATTCAGGTCAAGACGCATGTCTTCGTCCGCTTATGGGAGGGGCGTCCTCTCCGCAACCGTTCCTGGGTTCCCAGCCTTCCGGAATATCTCTGCCAGAATTTATTCCTTAAGAGCGCTTCCAAGTGCTCTTCGGCATCTTGGTAGAAGCGTTGGAATGGGTACTTCCATCTCAGTTTCAGATTTTTTACAAGATTAAAAAAAAATATTTTATTAAAATTCATTCTAATCCTTCCACTAGTTTATGAGAAAAATTGACACATCTCAGTTTTAACTTTTTTTTTTTTTTTCACGACATGTTTTCCAGAAATATTTTATTAGGATCATTCTAAACCTTCCACTAGTTTTTGAGAAAAATTGCATCATTTCAGTTGCAACTTTCTTAACGAAAATTTCCCGAGAATATTTTATTAACATTCATCCTAACCCTTTCACTAGTTTATGAGAAAAATTGGCACTTACATCTCAGTTTTAACTGTTTTAATGAGATTTTTTCAGAAACAATTTATTAAAATTTTTATATGTTTACTAGGATATTCAAATTTACTGGTTGTGGTCATCAGTTTTCTTAATTATGATTTCGAAAGGAAAATTTTGAAAATTGATGAGGTACAGAGCGAAATGTGAGCTACTCTATTTTATAGTAGATTTGATTTACATATCCTGGTTAGGTTCCTTAAGTTTGACTCATTATAAGGTATATTTTTCCATATGAATATGTATTCATATAGGCCTACTGCACATGCAAGATTACAAGATTTTTATTGCAAGCAAAAATTACATACAATAACAAAGATTTTACAAGACTATTGTAATACTCGTATATGAATATTCTTCAAAATTCGAAATTGATTACAAATCTCATAGTCAAATAGTCTACATATTACAATTTATTGTATAAATACAAGGTAACTGGGTCACACCCGAAAAAGCAAGATGCTTGAGGTCTGGTGTGGCCAAGAATGAAATCTGGATAGAAGAAAAAATATAATAATAAAATAATAATAAATATAATAATAATAATAATAATAATAATAATAATAATAATAATAATAATAATAATCTGATTAAAACTGTTAAATGTAATTATAAGTTACATAAAGTTTAAAAAGAATAAGAAAAAAAAAAAACAAACGAAACGGTACCATAGCCTACACTATACATAAACATACTAAGTTAAGAATACAAACTTAAAATATACAAAACAATTATTAGAAGTATTCTCTGTTATGCAAGCGAAACTTGGACATTATCTAAGGAAACAGAAGCTAAACTAGGTATATTTGAACGCAAAATACTCAGAAGAATTTTTGGACCGGTGCAAGAAAATATGCAGTGGAGAATGCGTTATAATAACGGGCTATATAAATTATACAGAAGTTTCGATATTGTTACTTTCATCAAATTAAGGAGGCTTGAATGGGCCGGACATGTCTATCGGATGGAAGGGAACATACATGGTAAAAGACCAATTGGAAGACCCAAAAATAGATGGATAGATGCGGTAACGATCGATTCTCAGGACTATCTTGGAACTACTGCCTGGAGGAGATTAGCACAGGACAGGGACAGTTGGAGGAAGAAAATTGAGGAGGCTAAGGCTCGACTTTGGGCTGTCATCGTAGTAGTAGTAGTAGTAGTAGTAGTAGTAGTAGTAGTAGTAAGAATACAACATTGTTAAGGTGACAGAAAAATAAATAAAGAATAAGAATTTACATGAATAATTTCGAGGGAAAAATTGCTCCGGAGCCGGGTATCGAACCCGGGACCTTTGGTTTAACGTACCAACGCTCTACCATTGAGCTACTCGGGAACTCTAACCGACACCGACACAATTCTTCCCTCTATATCCACAGACCTCAAAGAGGGCTGACAACCGTCAAGCAACCAACTTCGAGTGCACACTAACTCCGTGTGACTTAAATTGTGGTTTTCTGTTCACGAACAGTGACGTGTATTATGCAAATCAAGATTTCAGGTATAACTCCCTGTAAAGTTGATTTGAATAATTTCGAGGGGAAAATTGTTCCGGATCCGGGTATCGAACCCGGGACCTTTGGTTTAACGTACCAACGCTCTACCACTGAGCTACCCGGGAACTCTAACCGACACCGATCCAATTTATACCTGAAATCTTGATTTGCATAATACACGTCACTGTTCGTTAACAGAAAACCACAATTTAAGTCACACGGAGTTAGTGTGCACTCGAAGTTGGTTGCTTGACGGTTGTCAGCCCACTTTGAGGTCTGTGGATATAGAGGGAAAAATTGGATCGGTGTCGGTTAGAGTTCCCGAGTAGCTCAGTGGTAGAGCGTTGGTACGTTAAACCAAAGGTCCCGGGTTCGATACCCGGCTCCGGAGCAATTTTTCCCTCGAAATTATTCAAATCAACTTTACAGGGAGTTATACCTGAAATCTTGATTTGAAGAATTTACATGATTATAATTTTAAAAACAGTTCAAGCACTTGTTTTTTGAATAATGTATTGTTTAATAATTTTAGTTTAGGATTCCTTTTTATAAAATCATTATATTATACTCTTGGACCGTAATTAGAACTGTGCCTTAGACCTGCTTCAGTCTTACATATTATTGGTTCAATTAGGGGGAGCGAAATATTGTATCTTCTTGTGTTGTGGCCATGATCGGATGATATACATAAAATCATATGCTCGTAAAATTAAGGCATAATTGTCAAAGAATTTATCGCTTTGCATCAGGATGTTATTCTCGTATGCGACGTGCATAAATTCGGACTGAATCATAAGACTGCACGGTGTGGCCAATTATTGAAGGAGGAAAGCAGTGTGGAATGAATCGGTTAATTGTTGGAGCGCTGTCATAAAGCTCTCGCCTGAGCAGTGATCGCTCAGAGGTAAAATATTGACAACGTGATAGTCAGCAACCATTTCGATTTGGACTAGATAAGGTTTACGATAATTTGAGGCAGCCATACGGACGCATAAAGCCAACACTTGCAACTGCTCTGCGGAAAGCGATACAACGCTCATTACACATATGTGAATGAACCGGGCTTTGCGAATTTCACGCTTCGACACTGATGACGGCAGATCACACGACCACTAAAATGTAAGCCTTCATCAGTGAACTAGGAAATGCCGAAAAAATATGAAAACAGGTAGCCCATACCGGCTTTGACCAGAGGGTCGTTTGATTTCTCATAAAGTTTTCTTGCTAGAGTTATCCAGGTTCATCTGTGCTGAAGTACGCCTCTGTAATACCGATGCGCGCTAGTGAAAGGGTAGTGACGTAGTTTGCCTTAGTATATTTTGTTCGTACAACTTTGAACGCTAACTTATCAGATTTAGTATAGAGCAGCGGTGGCGAAAATGTAATCGTGCGCCGAGCCACTGTGTAACCTGCAACGTGCATACCACCTATCGAGGGAGGCGGACACCCGAAGGGGAAGTGAAGCAACTGTCTGACTTATTAACGGATTTTCATTTTCCTTACGTCAAGCACTTAAATATAATTTTATACAGTACAGGGCTACAAACTAATGTTTAGTACGTGTAACGAAGAAAGAAATGAACAATAAATGAACAATATCACAAGCTAAAATTAACTGTCTTCAGAATGTCTCTGCCACAGAGTTTCAAAATCAGGAATTATGTCACTTACTGCCAGTCGTAGTTGATCACGAAGGTATTTGTCTGTCAGTCGTGATCTAAATTTGGTTTTTACTATTTTAATTGTTGAAAATTATTTTTCACAAACGTAAGTTGTAGCGAACATGGCTTCAACAGAGCAAGGGAACGAACGAAGCTTCGGATATTTATTTTTTGGCAAAGATTTGAAAGTTCAACATTTGTCAAGTCCTTACATCTAGCTTTCATTTGACATCATATAGTAAATCAGTGAGTTCAAATTGAAGAGCTAATCGCATTATTCGTACATCTGCTGAAAAAGGGTCGACGTACAGAGATGATGATGATGATGATGATGATAACAACAACAATAACACTTAACCTTTTACAAGGTAACGTGTAGTATAATGCCGTTTTATGTTATACAACCGTTTTCCTCGTAATACTTGTGAACAAATCATACATTTAATATTCTCATCATATTGACAGCAAAAAAATGCGTCCTCCCATCCTACTTGGAACTTTCGTACATGGTTTCGAGAGAGACATATGCCACTCGCAGGTCAGAGACAAACACAAATGGAACGGAGTTTGACTCCAGTGAGTGAGAGGGTGGGGGTTGGCGGAGTTAGAAGCAAGCGAAATACACAGCTATCACTGCGAGCCACAATGTCTCGCGAGTCACGTTCTCGCCACGGCTGGTATAGAGAGATCAGATGAGGTGTGGACAGGAGCGACGGAGTTTTGACTGTGCGCTGTCGACGCGCTCGCTGTGGAGATCGAACAGTGTAAAGTCGCGGTGATATAGCCACACAAGTTTTCATAACTATTTGAAAAAATGTCTTACCTACCAATCTTATTGATGGAGGAGCTGAAACTGGCTGCCTTCGTTATCCACAAATTTTTGGTACTTGTTTATGAAATGCCCCATAACTCGCTGTAGTTCTAGTCGATTAATTTTGTTAATTTTGTGACGGATATTACATTTCAGTTCTTCCAGGGTGCGTGGGGTACTTCGTCATGGAAGGGTACTTGATGAACGATATCAGGTTTCTCAACAGTCCAATAACGATTGTTTTGTGAACATACATAACCATGGAGGTGAAACCATGCTCATCTGAGAAAAATACTAAATGTAGGTCTATTAGTCCGTTATGAATAGACTTCGTGGAATTGCCACGGTAATCGTAAGGTTTACTACGCACGCGGTATGGACTGTATAAGAAGGGGACGTGCACTGGATGGATTTCGCCTCTGATGTAAGCACTGAGCAGTATACTGTGGTTACAATAAAACCTGTATCCTGCATTCAAGAAATATAATGAATGATCATTGAAGTAGGAATGTCTAAACATGTAAATGCACAATTATTTTGTAGTGAGATATATTAACTCTTAAAATTTAATGTAATGTACTCACATCATCCTTGAATATGTGTATTGCAGTGAAGAGTTACGTATATTTTGAGCGACTGCAAAGTAATCTCCTCCGATGGTCACTTAAACAGTTTTTATATTGGGAAATGTACGTTCAACATCACACGATGTAATACGTACGTATTTGAAGAACGGAAAGTCACTACTTTTTAGTACACCAACTTCAGCCGTCTTGTCGTGACCTGATAGTACATAATTTATAATACGAAGTTGTGAATAGGCAGAATTTTTAGCAATAATGTTTCTCAACTTACATTTCACTTTTTCTGAAATTAGATAATTGTTATTTTGGATAACGATTTGTGATACTTTATCCACTATATTAAGGGCTTCTGAGAGTTGTAGTTTAGACGATTCTAACAGAATGATGCTTTTGGACACGATTATAAAATTAGAATCAATGAACAGAATATCTTCCAATAGCTGTTCAGAAGGCAATGATTTTACAGCTGCAACAGCGGAACTGTCTGTGCTATCCATTGCATCAGTTACCTCCATTATTTTGCTGTAATGTTCTGCATAATAATTAACAGAATCCAACCACGTTCCCCAACGGGTCAAGACTGGCTGCGGGGGTAAGGGTATTCCAGGGGCAACTGTTTGGAACAGCAACACTCTCATTGTAGTATGTTTGATTGAATTCTTGTCTGCACTGAACAAATGTTAAACTTTGACTATTCCAACCACAGTAATGCAAAAACAAGTGCTTACATAGGTATACATTAGATGTAGCTGCTCTATTTATTTGGACCGGTCACAACTCTTAACATGAACTGCTTATACTACGAGACCGGGCGGTCGCTCTCCTTCTCTATACTACCGTACATCGGCAACCTGATTGCATGTTGCGTGTGGCAATTCAACGAAGTCTAGTTATGAATATTATTCACCATCCACTCACAAAATGCGCTCCTACGTGCAGAATCACCTAGTTGAAGAACATGTATCTCGATTTTTATACGGCTGAAACTTTATAATTTAGTAGCTTTTGCACAGAGCTATAAGAAATTCGTACTTGTTGTGAAAGGAGCCGAAGTCATTTTCTAGGAGAGTGTTCCAATCGATGACCAATGTCATCTAATGTTTCTTCTATGAGAACGCTGAACTCTTCCCGTTGCCTGAAATTTATTTTAAAGATTATGGATTGTTGTACGTGATGGAATTTTCACACCCGGTAAACGTATTTCTAACCGCTTTCGTACTTGGTTAGCAGACTTGGTTAACACATGTAAATCATAAATATATAGGGTAAAGGTTGGTAATATTGTGATAGTTTTTTTTTAATTTATTGCAATTTTACTGAGCGAGAGGAAGATCGATTTTTTGCATCAACATATTAAGGGAAGTTCCTGGACAAGTTTCTGCACAAAACCGGTCGTTCTCTCGCTCAGTAAAATTGTAATAAATTCTCAAAAAGAACCATCACAATATTACTAACCTTTACCCTACAATTTGTTCAGTTGACAACAATTTGATTAGTCATTAATTCATTATACAGTTTACACTTATTCACACTTTCATTTTCAATGCACAAGAAACATCGTATAATACACTGTAGTAAAAAAAAAAAGTTGCCTCGTTTAAATTTTAGGCAGCGGCATTCCTTTTAAGATTTGTAGGTCTTTATTGCATGCACCGATAATAAAATGAAAATGCGACGTTGTCACGTCTTGTTTGTTGCTGCTATATATTAATATAACATGGATATGGGCTAGGCTTAATTGCTCAAAGCATGAGTTAATTTGAAGATTATTTATATTATTTAGATTATTTACTTTGAATTAATTATTTAAAGAAATAATTAAATGTTTCTCCATAAGGAAAACCGGAAAGTTTGACTTTTTGTAATAATTCTTTTATTGTTAAGGATTGGCCCTTATTGTAAGAACTATATATTTCACGGCGAATGTAATCACACGTAAAACCATCTACTTTATTAAATTTTGTGACTTTGTGTCCACGCTTTTTAGGTGTCTTAGGTCCCTTTTTTACAATTTTACTTACAGTATTTCTATTTAATTTAAGAATTTTAGATGTCTCCGAAATTTTTCCTTGACCTAAATTGTTTTTCAGAACACACGTGTGAGCATTGCACGCAAACGTTTGACACTGCTTACATAATTTTGGTCTAGCTTTTGAATTTGAATTGTTATTTAACTCTGATATTGTTATTATTATTATTATTATTATTATTATTATTATTACTATCGTCGTTATTGACGTTCATGGGCATCAGTTCCGACACTTCACTCGCTTCCCAGGCCTCCACATTTTTATTATACACTGAACTGTAATATAATTAATTTTCACTGTGAACTAGAACAAGACACACTGCTAAAATTTGCAACTCCGCCTGGAGTATTGGAGCGGCCTTCAAAAGACTTGACGACGACAATGGACAGCGGCATAATTAAAATTATTGAAACTACAAAGCTTCCGTCCTCTTTGACACCGCTAGCCTACTAATTGAACGTGGCTACTTTATGTACTGTGCCACTTGCAAGACTGATTCACTAACCTTGACACGAGCTAGGACTAACACGTGCACGCTTGCGTCATCGTTACGGGAAACTTGTGTGATTGTGCCATCGCGACTCTACACTGTTCGTTCCCCGCTGCGAGAGCGTCAGCACCGCACAGTAAAAACACCGTCGCTCCTGTCCAGATCTCATCTGATCTCTCTGAACTTCCTACCCATACAGCGCTGACCACCGCCATTCCCATGCTGCACAGTTGCCACATTTCTAGCGACCCTCCACCGTTCAATGACTGCTATTACGGTTTATTTATAGATGTGGCAATTGTTAAAAATCTAAAGTTATTTATTAATAAAATACTGTTCATAAATAAACTTTGCACCTTTCTTTAGTTAAGTGTCCAATTATAATCTCTTATTTCCTGAATGTTAATAAAACATTAAAATTTATGTGTTAAAAATGTATGAGCTATTCCATCTCAAATCGACCGAAATATAGAGAAAATTGACCTTACAATTTCTAAATAGGCCTACAATGAAACTTTTTTTGTACGTGGAGAACTATGATACATTGCTTTGTGCAAAGTTTGAGGCATCAGAACTTCATAGTGTTTAAATTAAAAATATTTAAATTTATCGTATTTTCATAAAATTAGCAACTTTAAACTGTTCTGGCTCCGAAACTCTTTCACCCAATGATCAAAATCATGGTTTATTTTGATGCTGAGAAATTAAAGTTTATATTGACATGTAAACAGTTTTTCTTACTTTTTATGGAAATGGAGAAATTTAGATTTTTCCTCATTAAGACGCCTTTGCCTAGGAAAAAATATTTAAAAAATATAGGCCTATAGTTAGATTCCGCATTGAAAGTACAAATAAACACATATTTTTTACTGATGGTATGTTGATAAGAAAGTATTGAAAATATCAAATAAAGAAAATAAATAGTACGCGCGTGAACTAACCAGCTGACTGTGAGGCGGGAGGTAGCCGAGGTAAGCAAGTCCAGGGGACATAAACACGCGATGTTTCGTCTAGTAGCGCACAGCTGGGCTAGCTTTATCACAGGTTTTCATTAACACAGGAGTAAAATGACGCCCAACGCTCGCTTATCTACAGCTCTCGGCCAGTGCGTGCGGTACTGCTCCGTTCAAGTCCAGGCGTGTGAAAATAATCTATTTAATACCCTCGAAAGTTATTTCCATACCACTAAGCAAACAATGCCGAATCCCTTTTAAATATGCAAGGTTTTTTCTCAATATTTTTTTACATTTTTACAAATTGGCAAAAACCCTAACCGTAAGTAAAATCAGATTACCTGTCTCTCTGTGTACAATAAAAATAAGGACCACTTCTTAACATAACCTACCAAATGTCAGCTTCAAAATGAGCTCTCGTTCAATGTTCTGCAGTAAATGGTTCCAGAGTTCTGAGCGCTGAAACAGGCTTGTTTTTATAAAATACGTTAAATTTGTCGCTCATCAATACGAAAACCGTTTAACTTTCGATAGTATATTTTTGAAAATGCACTCTCCTCAGCACCTCATATAAATAGTGAAAAAATTAGAGTATAAAAAATGCGAGGTTTTTTACTGATCGATTTCATATGGAATAGCCCATATAGAAAAATGAAAAATCAGTAATAGCTAAATCTAACAATTCGTGGTTATTGCGAGCTCCATAAATATGCCTACCAGTCTGTGGCCATATTGCAGTGGTGGTAGGTGGTAGTAATAGTAGTAGTAGTAGTAGTAGTAGTAGTAGTAGTAGTAGTAGTAGTAGTAGTAGTGATGGTAGCAGTTCTGTAATGTACAGGGACATCATTTTATTTTTACTAACATTTTTAATATCAACCTGGCTATACCTTTAGAGAACCGGAAACACAGTTTGCTACCCCCTTCCACGACTGGAGTTCGATGATACTGGCGCAAAACACAAACAAACCACTTTACTAGGTATAGAAGGGAAGAAAAGTAGTTAATCCATTTACGTAAAGTAGGAAATATCGCGATTTTTAGTTTGATAATTTTCATTAGGTTTTTATTTAATCAAAATACAGTACTGTATTAAGAATAAGTGTTTTTACACACGAACTGAGTTATCCATGCGAACGTAGGCCTATTCATTATGCAGTGTACAATACTGTCTACAGCACATTAGCGTACAATATAGAGAATGAAATTAAATTGAAAAATAATCATAATATGGACATTTAAACACATTTTTGGAAATGGTGGCCGTTCATTTCGATACAGGCTTCAGTTCTCTTGTGCATAATATCGCACTATAGACTATTGCATCTAATTCGAATTGCTAGTTTCGTCCTTCTCCTACTAGTAACTCATGTTGAAATAATTCTGTACCTACTCTATAAAAGAGTACCTTACGTACTGTAAATTCAATCTTCACTTCTGCCCGACCCGCACAGATAAAATTACTCAGACATGCTATCTACTGTCCGTCCAAGCGGTTATGCCGCAGGATCGTAGAAAGGGGGAAAATCACGTGACAATTAATTATTTAACGAGGCCCTTTTATTTACGTTATTTCAAACAGTTGTATAATATTAGGTAAACGTCCAATTCCTAACAGAAATTAATGTTTTCAGAAAAGAGCTAAGACAGCCCAGGTTTTACAGAGTGGCGAGCAGAAGCGAGTGGGGAAAATCGGGATGCGACGAAGGCAAACGGACAGTAACTGTGCGAAAATATGATTCCATATTGAAAGCTCTTTTGTCACTGGAAAAAGCGAAAATATTTTTGGAACGTACTATACTCACTAACTCAGTGCTGTTTACTACATACGGCCTTGGTTCTGTGTGAAGGACAGCTGGAACATCATTAGTAGAAGGGGTGGGAGTGAAGTACATTAAGGCCCATGACTAAAGATCAACTTTGATCGAAGATCGAAAAGTGAACCGAGTTCAGACACTTCTTCTATTGTATAAAACTTTTCTGCGATCAAATTACCTTCGTTCAAATGCAATCTAAGTTCACGTGAAAAGGATTTGGCAACATCGCATAAACAGGTGAAATACGTGATGCGCGGACAGGTTTGTTCAGTGTTGCCAATCTAGCGACTTTAACTCTTTTTCAACAACAATTTCTTTTAACTTTTATATTGCTTGAATAGGGATTTAGTGACCTTTTTAGCACCCCATAGTGACAAAATTTAATCTTTCTTTGTTGATAATGAGAAATCTAGCGACTTTACAACTACTTTTTGGCGACTTTCCGTACGCTCTGTTGGAGACACTGGTTTTTTTGTGCAATGTAAATAATGGCGGACAATAAGAAGAAGGTTGACTGTTCTCCGAGTTGTTATCATGTTATGGTGTTTGATACTGCTAAACATAATAAAGCTTTATAAAACGACAATTTTCGTTTAGTAATACAGGGAATTAAAATTTATGAATGTACCTATCATATCCATGAATAATTAATGGTTGTTATAAACATAATATAATTATAGGTTATGTTATTTGATACTGCTGAACACGACAGAGCCTTATAAAATATAAGCTTGTTTGTGTATTAAGGCAAGAAATTGAATATATATATATATATATATATATATATATATATATATATATGTACCTATCATATCTATTAATACTAATAATAATGGATATTTTATTTGCACAATCTGTCACTCGTATATTTCAAACAGAAAAGAAATAACTGAACTTGGATCATCTAACTTAATCGGAGAAATTTCTTCAGTCAAAGTTGACTTTAGTTTGAGACAAATTAATCTCAGATTAGACTTTATACAACACAAAATTCCAAGTTCAGCTGAAACAAGGATCAATTTAACCTCTGATCTAAGATTAAATGGTTTATACAATCGGGCCTAAAAAAACTCAGGTACAATAAAAATTGAAGTAAAAATAAAATGATGTCCCTGTAGAAGACATAGCAATACTAGTAGTGGTGGTAACAACACTGTAGTGATGGAGGTGGTAGTAGTTGTGGTAACGCCAGTGATATAACAAGTCTCAGCGGCGTTCTTCAGTATATTACCATAGTCTACTATATACAGTCGCGAAGCTTGAGGTGATTTTTTGCAAATCTCGTGATAAAGCGCTCCAAGCGGTTAGCAACTAGAAACAATAGACTGTCCACGGTCGACTTTGGACTGTCGTATTTCCATCGAGTGCTAGCTCGTTGCGTATTTCACATTGATGCTTGTGAAATGTTCGTTATTGGTTGTAATAAAAATGTTAATGGCTAAAATACAATAATTGGAATAATAATATTTTACTAGAGACGTAGAAAAATTAAGTTTGTCTTAATGAAATTTATTGATCACGTTTTATTTTCAATTGTGGTGGGATTATTATTGCTTAGGCCTACTTTTTTTTTCAAAGGATATGTTTTTAATTATGGCTGTTAATTTTGTTGTTATTTTTATTTGTTACTTTACTAGAGACGTAGAAAAAGTCTGTTACAATAAAATTTATTGATCACGTTTTATTTCCAATTCTGGTGTGATTATTATTGCTTAACCTCATCCCACTTTGTTAACTACGTAAGCCTACACTACAAGTACCGGTACACGTAAGTTACTCCATTAATTCATATTTCCATCATTATTGTTGTAAAGGGAAATGAAAATTAATATTTATTGGTTTCATAGTTAATTATCGCTATAATCTTGAATGAGTGAAGCGATTATAGTAAATTTCAGTTCGTTTTGCACAAACAAAAGTAATATTAACCTATTTCTTGCAGGTATCTTCGAGTTTATGGTGGAATTTAATATACTTCATTAAAATAATAAATTAATTTTATGCATTTAATATTTCAATAATGGAAGGAAGGTATTAATTTTTCCAAAAGAACACAACGAAAGTGTAACATATTTTGTCGTCTACTAGGAGAGAGAGATCTGCGATGATGAGGCGATAGTAGCGATCCTAGTGGTGGGCAACTACCCATGTTTGCATTTTTACTACATGTTGAGCTGTATATAGTAGACTGTGGTATTACAGCAGTGTCCATAAGATCGTTACTACTGTAGCTGTGATTTTATTTCTGTTTTAAATTAACGAGGCTTCCCTGACGTCGTGTGGGTGGCATGTACCCCGCGGAGCATGATGCGGTCATGGAGTTTCGCCAAGGACCTTGGCAAGGTCGCAGCATGTTGCACTCGTGTAGAATGCATGCATACGCTGTACAATGCAACCGACCTTTAGCCAAAACAGGATGTAAACACGCTGACGAGAGAGACCTGTCTGCAACTACATACAATCTTTGGATCAGAGCGTGTTCAACACAGACCATATATACTGCCTTCGCATGTAAACACGCATAGGCCCTCGAGTACAGATGCTAGGTTATGGGTTCCCTGCCGCAGACACGTGTCTCCGTGTAGGCTCAGTCCATCTTGTAGCAAGTCGCCTTAGAACGAGGCAGAAATCTTTGATACATTGTCTTGAACCTCATTTACAACCCCAACACGTATAACTTTCCTGTAGAGAACTATGCATATTTGTAAGACAAGCTATTGTTTGATAATATGCAGACTGCTATGTAATACGTAGGCATTACGTCATTGACTCCAGTTGGCTTGACTTTTCGGGGGCCGACCCGGAACGGAACGCTTATATTATTAGCTCATTGTGGGTGTTAGGGGCATACGTGAAAATATTTTTGTAGATAATAAGTATGTAAAGAATTTGTGAGGTCCATTTTACATGGATGTACCTAATTGATGACATGAAATATATTATATATCATATTATGCAAAACATTTCTCAATCTTATAAGTTAAATAATTGGAATATGTATGATAAGAACTTTCTTGTGTTAAATTTTAACGTACCTTGTTAAAATTTTCGACCTATTTTGGGTCATCTTCAGAACTGGTCGTTGTTGGTCTTGGCGCCTCTTGTTTCCTGTGAGGGTGCGTTCGTAGTGTAGGGTAGACTGTTGTACCTTTAGCATAGTGTACCTTTGAACATTTTTTGTTTTTTAATGTTTGCTGCTACCTAGAGGACTCAAAATGAAGTAGATTGTAGAGAAAGCCGCTAAGTAGCTCTGGTCGTAGTTTCAGTTTGATTTACTGCAAAGTGTGAGTTCCGTGGACAAAAGAATTTTTTTAGTACCAAAAGTAAACATTTCGTTCATTGATGTATGTTTTCTAACACAAAACCAGATTGCATTTGTTAATATCTTTCAAATACGATGTGTTCCCTATCATCTGGTGGGTAATAACATATTTTAATTTCCATGATTTATTTGACTCTCTAGTTTTGGGAGCCATATTTGTTTAAACGTGCACCCTCTTGTACCTTTGAACACAAAACATCTTGTACCATGGAACATGTTCCAAATTACACGATACTATCGGTTTTTGTTTTTCTTTTATTTTAAGGTCATGTCACGAAGTAAGTCTGGAGTTAAGAGGCCCCCAGTTGATCCGGATGTCTTGAAGAAAGCTGTTGAAGCAGTTATTGCTTCTCCAGGAAATAAAATCTCAATCAGAGAAGCCTGCTCTGGTTTATGATGGCAAATACATTTTAAATATGATTGTCAGTTTTTACAGCTATATTCCCACCTATATTCCATGTGTTCCAACTTACAAGAGTGTATGTTCCAAGGTACATGATCCTGTTGTACCTCTGAACACATTACATATCCCTTCATTTTATTTTTTCCAGCCTTAATAGATCTGTAAAACAGGAAAATACATACAGGAGGTTGTAAAGGAATCTTCAATAATTATTTCAAGCATTTTTTCATTTAAAAAATTTCATTTCCCAAAATTAAAAAAAATAAAATGTGAAAAGTGTTTAAAGGTACAACAGTCTCCCCTAGAGTCAAAGAGTGTATGTGTTTTGAAATTGAGTTGTGTGTTGAGAATATCGTCGGGGTGTGTTTTCGTGTGTCTGTATATTTCATATTGTTCTAGTGTGTTGAGTTTCTGGCTTTTTGGTTGGATGTGCAGTATTTCCATGTCTGTGTTGATGTCTCTGTAGGTGTGGTTGGCATTTGTGATGTGTTCTGCATATGTGGAGGTGTTTTGTAATTTTGTTATGGCTGTGATGTGTTCTTTGTAACGTGTTTGAAATGATTTGCCATGATGCCATGAAATTATATATGTTAAATAATTGATTAAATGGCGATCTTACTCGTGTCAATTGTGTAAGCATGTGCGGCTTACAGCTGTTTCGGTGCTTCTTCACACCATCCTCAGAGCCTACTAGATCTCAGTGTCATCTCGAACTTCGCTGACTGTTGTATGGGTGCGTTCGATTGTTGAAAAGTGTTGAAATGCGGTGTCAAATAGTGTGTGTGTTCTGAATTTGATCTGTGTGTTGAGAATTTGATCAGGCAGCGAAGTTCGAGATGACGCCGAGATCTAGTAGGCTCTGAGGATGGTGTGAAGAAGCACCGAAACAGCTGTAAGTCGCACATGCTTACACAATTAACACGAGTAAGATCGCCATTTAATCAATTATTTATATTCAAGTGTTAAAAGTATTGTACGAAAGATTCAACATGGATTCTAAGTTAGTTTTAGACGAAAAAAAAAATCATTCCTTTAAGGTTCTTTAATCCTTTACTTTTTAACTTTTCTCTAGAATATGCCAGTAGAAAAATCCAGGAAAACAGAGAGGGTCGGAATTGAACGAGTTACATCAGTTGCTTATTTATGCGGATGACGTCAATATGTTAGGAGAAAATCTACAAATGATTAGAAAACACGGGAATTTTACTTGAAGCAAGTAAGGAGATTGGTTTGGAAATAGGTTCTAGTTCCGAAAAAAAAACAAAGTAAATGATTGTCTCTCGTGACCAGAATACAGTATGAAATGAAAATATAAAAATTGGAAATTTATCCTTTGGAAAGGTGGAAAAATTCAAGTATTTTGGAGCAACAGTAACAAATATAAATGGCACTGGAGAGGAAATTTAACGCAGAATAAATATGGGAAATGGCTACTATTATTCGGTTGAGAAGCTTTTGTCATCCAGTCTGCTCTTAAATAAAAACTGAAAGTTAGAATTTATAAAACAGTTATATCACCGGTTGTTCTGTATGGTTGTGAAACTTGGACTCTTCACTTTTTATAGAGAGGAACAGAGGTTAAGGGTTTTGGAGAATAAGGTACAGTACTTAGGAAGTATTTGAAGCTAAGAGGGATGAAGTTACAGGAGAATGGAGAAAGTTACACAACGTATTGTATTCTTCACCTGACATAATTAGGAACATTAAATCCGACGTTTGAGATGGGTAGGGCATGTAGCACGAATGAACGAATTCAGAAAGCATATAGATTGTTAGTTGGAGTCCACGCCTGTGCAGTAACGGTTAGCACGTCTAGCCGCGAAACCAGGTGGCCCGGGTTCGATTCCCGGTCGGGGGAAGTTACCTGGTTGAGGTTTTTTCCGGGGTTTTCCCTCAACCCAATATGAGCAAATGCTGGGCAACTTTCGGTGTTGTACCCCGGACTCATTTCACCGGCATTATCACCTTCATATCATTCAGACGCTAAATAACCTAAGATGTTGATCAAGCGTCGTAAAATAACCCACTAAAAAAAAGAAACTTAAAAAAATATTTCAATGAAAGGTAAAAAATAATTAATGTGATAAATTTACTGGTTTTTTCAGAAAATAACCTCTCATATCTGGACTAAGTATTAGATGCACACAGATATCATTTTCAAGTTCAAGGCGATTTTTCTCTTTTGTTTAGATGACGATCATAGATGAAACATTTATTTTGCGTAAATACGAGGTTGCAAATATTACACAAAATATGAGAGCTTCTTTTTGAAGCTCGAGATATTATCTTGATACAAAATGAGTCTGTGCTCTCCGGAAAAAAAGTCTGGTTTCAATATTCCTTCAGTAGGTACATATTTCAATGATTTTCCTTCATATATTTTGGAATTTCAGCCAGTTGAATGTAACGGATTCAGTATCAATCTGTGACTGTCGTAATTGTTTTGAGTTTCTTCTTGAAAATACTCAAAAAGCTGTTGTTTAAAATCCTACTTCGGGCTCTATCCATTAGTTTTGAATAAAATTCCACTGGTTTCAGTAAAATTATAGTTGTTTGCGATTTTACAGGGATTTGTATTTTTCGAATGGTGGCAAGAGCCGATACAGAAGGGGGGAGGTTGCCCAAAAGTGGGTCGCGCTTTCGAAAAGTTTGGGAACCACTGCGTTAGAGAGTTAAATACACTGAAAAACAAGAATTTTGCTCCGACTTTAAACAATGTATTCCTTATGGTTTGATGTGCGCTGAATCCGAAAATGCATCTCTTTTCTTCGCATCACATAAGGTTTTTACGATATACTATGATTTCACTTTTCGATAAGCGCTTCCCCAGGAAACATCTGGCGCGGGTTGGGGGTATAAACCAAAACAAAAGCTAATGCATTTTATGAGTTTATGACTTATTTCCGGTTTCTTATGGTTGTTATTTAGAACTTCTAATAAATAAACAGATATTGGTTCCTTCTATTAAGTAAATTTCATAAGAATTCAAAGTGAGATCTATGCAATGAACAAACAAGGGTGTGGTTTTCAGTATTTAAAGGAAAAGTTTACCAGTTTGAGTGAAGGCAAATTAAAAGTGGGCATTTTCATCGGTCCACAAATTCACAAAGTAATGGCTGACCCTATGTTTGAAGAAAAACTTTTCATTGAATAAAGAATGGCATTGCGCGCTTTCAAAGACGTTTGCTCAAAATTTCCTTGGAAATTCTAAGGCAGACAACTACATAGAACTTGTTGTTGAAACCATTTTAAGTGCCTTTGACAAAATGAAGTGTAATATGTCCCTCAAAATATACTTTATGCTCGACCATGCCGAAATGTAGTAATTATACACCTGGTAGCTGTCCTTTAATGCATGTCATTAAAGTACAACTATTAATTAAAGTTCAGGTTTTCGATTATTCTCGGATATGCAATCGAAAGACAACTATCGAAAGGTCACGGAGGCTGGAAATCCAATACTGTCGCAGAAGGTTATGTTCTGTTACTATAATAATTAGCGTTAATTGTAAATAATATTCAAATAAATTCAATTTATCATCTCGTTTTTCAATGTCTAATTTAATTTCAATGTTAATATTTAGTTTACTCTGTAGGTTATAGGCTATCAAGGTCAATGTGGAGATCTGTTCCTCGGAAAAAATCAATACGAGGTATTGCACAAGGTCAGTTCCGCTCTTCAGTTAGATACAAATAAAATGAATACTTCTGAATAATTTCAAGTTAGAAATGTGGTCGAGCATAAAAAGTCGTATGAAACGCGCTTGCGCTCATTTCATAAACAAACATACTTGCGTCTTAATTACTATCGTTATAGGCTCGTTGCATAATGTACTATTTTACATTCTTATTTTGATT
This sequence comes from Periplaneta americana, assembly GCF_040183065.1. Lineage (NCBI taxonomy): Eukaryota > Metazoa > Arthropoda > Insecta > Blattodea > Blattidae > Periplaneta > Periplaneta americana. The sequence continues at coordinate 127,494,947 of NC_091133.1, forward strand.
TCTTTCCTCTTAACTTTGGAACGGTAAGGGACGAGCAAGGGGAAAGATTTCATCAAGAAATATCTGAAATGGAAAGGCGAGATAAAGGAAGATCATCATCCAGCATGGTTGCAGACTATTGTTGGTTCCTTGTAAAATACAGTCTCGGGTCTAGTTATTAACAGAAGTCATCCAGAAAATTACTTTAAATGGAAGTTCAAATTCTGAGATTATTCTCATACGCATGAGATATTATTATTGTTGTTGTGCTTTGAAGAATGTAACATCATTTTTGTATCCAGTACACATTTTTCAAGTATTACGAGACATTTTGAATCCGTAGTGTGTTGTGATTTTATCAGTAGCAGTGAAAAATTAAAAACAAACAAGTTTTTTTCATAAAAAATTCAATTCATTTTCCCAGGAAAATGGTTCCTGGTGGGGAAATTTGGACTTTAAATTCAGATTTAGGGCACACATATTAGTAATACTCACCTATTTTTATTTCGGAGCAAGACAAAAAGTAAAAATTTGTTGTTCAGTGTTATTGTTTGCACGCGATTTACCGTAATACCACAGTCTACTATATACAGTCACGAAGCTTGAGTTTTGAGGGTGCTAGAAACAATAGACTGTGACGGTACTATTTTGCATTGCCTGTAATGAGGCGATATTAGCGATCCTAGTGGTGAGCAACTATCTAATGTTTGCATATTTACTACGTATTGAGCTTCGCGACTGTATATACTATACTGTGGTAATACATCCCTAATCTGGCTGTACGTTGCATTGTAATGAACACCTTGTTGATTCCCTCGCACGCAAGGGATGACTCTCCCTCCGTCTGTTATTCTTCCTCTCTCACACACACACACTCACAGGAGGATAATTAGGTCGATCACTTTGACAATGACGCCTTACAATCGTGTGGGATACCTTACAGCACACACAGACATTTCTTTCTATTCTTTTTTTCCCCCTTCTTATTCTTTCTTTCTCCGTGGTGTTAGTTTCTCCTCCTTCTTAGCTACCGATATCCTTTTAGACGTTTTGACCATTATGACAGGAGAATGGAGAAAGTTACACAACACAGAACTGCACGCATTGTATTCTTCACCTGACATAATTAGGAACATTAAATCCAGACGTTTGAGATGGGCAGGGCATGTAGCACGTATGGGCGAATCCAGAAATGCATATAGAATGTTAGTTGGGAGGCCGGAGGGAAAAAGACCTTTAGGGAGGCCGAGACGTAGATGGGAAGATAATATAAAAATGGATTTGAGGGAGATGGGATATGATGGTAGAGACTGGATTAATCTTGCTCAGGATAGGGACCAATGGCGGGCTTAAGTGAGGGCAGCAATGAACATCCGAGTTCCTTAAAAGCCAGTAAGAAAGTAAGTAAGTATTAGTCAGGCGTCCACACCTGTGGAGTAACGGTCAGCGCATCTGGCCGCGAAACCAGGTGGCCCGGGTTCGATTCCTGGTCGGTGCAAGTTACCTGGTTGAGGTTTTTTCCGGGGTTTTCCCTCAACCCAATATGAGCAAATGCTGGGTAACTTTCGGTCTTGGACCCCGGACTCATTTCACCGGCATTATCACCTTCATCTCATTCAGACGCTAAATAACCTAAGCTGTTGATAAAGCGTCGTAAAATAACCTAATAAAATAAAAAAAATTAGTCAGGCACATGCCGCGTCTGTGGCTCTGATGCTAGCGCGTCCCTGATTCGACCCTCGACCTATTTCACGAAAGTACAAATTACAAATGTACAAATTTACAGGAAGTAGCTCCACTGTAGGTAGAAATTACAATAAAATGTGTTTCACAAAACAGAAAATATTCCTGTACAACTATACAGAGTGATTCACGAAGATTTACCGTCCCTTATGAGGCTTATTTCCGAAGACATTCTGAGCAAAAAAGTCATATAAACATTTGTCCTAATCTTAATATTTTCGAAGTTACATTAATTTGAAATTTTTAGTAAAATACCTTTTTTTCTTTAGTTTTAAGGGTAAAAAAATATTACAAATAGGGAATGAACTATTGAAAGTGTAATTTCTTTAATTGGCTAGTGTTCTGAAATGAAAGAGTAGTAGAACGAAGAAAAATTCTCTCCGGCACCGGGATTTGAACCCGGGTTTTCAGCTCTACGTGCTGATGCTTTATCCACTAAGCCACACCGGATTCCCATCCCGGTGTCGGATCGAATCGTCTCAGTTTAAGTTCCACCTCTTGGGTTCCCTCTGGTGGCCGCCCTCTGCACTACGTCATAGATGTCTATGAACGTAGGATTAATGTCCACACATGTGCTGAGGTGTACTCGTTATGAGTGACTGGTTGGCCGGGATCCGACGGAATAAGCGCCGTCTTAAATCACAAGTGATTTACGCATATTATATAGCCTACATTATTTTAATGTACCGAAGTACATACGATGTTTCCATACAGATTCCCATCCCGGTGTCGGATCGAATCATCTCAGTTCAGATCCCGGTGGCGGAGAGAATTTTTTTCTCCGTTCCATTACTCTTTCATCGTATGATGACGCAGAATATCTGCATGGAAACATCATACGTACTTCGGTACATTAAAATATGTAATGTTCTGAAGCTAAAAATGCGTTGTTAATTATTTTGCACAGCTTTTACTTTCCAATTTTTAACTAAAAATGACAGCATTGTTACACACTTATAAAAAAAATTGTTACAAATCATACGACTTTAGGAAATTGATTCTTTACAGTTTAATTATGCATCTTAATATACAGTCTTAAAGAATTTACAAGAGTGGCGTGATTTGTAACAATTGTTGTGATAATTGCATAAGTAAATGTAATTTTGTAGTTAAAAATCGAAAAAGAATCTGTACGAAGCAACTATGGAATTCACAATACATTTTTAACTTCAGAATATTAGCTAATTAAAGAAATGATATTCCTGAAAAGTTCAATCTTTATCTGTAATATTCTTTTACCCTTAAAACTAAAGAATAATGGTACAATATTTTACAAACAACTTCAAATTGGTGTAATTCTGAAAATATTGAGATTAGGACAAATGTTTGTAATATAAACTTTTTTGCTCAGAATGTCTTCGGAAATAAGCTCCGTAAGGGACGTTAAATCCTCGTGAATCACCCTGTATAGTATATGTTTTTAGAAGTTTTGATCAGTATTAGTCAGGCACACGCCTCGTCTGTGGCTGTGATGCTAGCGCGCTGGTCTTCATCCAAGCGGCTCCTGATTCGACCCTCGGCCAGGGCCCTATTTCACGGAAGTACAAATGTACAAATAGTAGTTCCTGTAGGTACAAATTACAATAAAATGTGTTTCACAAAACAGAAAATATTCGTGTGCAACTAACTATAGGGCAATGTTGCTTATACCGTACCACTTTTGTAGTAAGTTGAGAAAGATATTCTTCAAACATCAGAATATGTTAGACCAATAGCTGATACAGGATGTATCCATTTGCAGGACGATACAGACCTCTCTTCATTTTGCCCACCAAATATCGCTTGAAAATATCGATTTTGGGATTTTGTACTTAGGCAACATTCATTCAATCCCACTGCTCCGGATCGAAATTCATCCAGTGCCTTAAGTAAAGCACTTGGTTTCGATTTTCCGTATTCTCGTTTGGTCATTACCTATTCTGGAATTTGAAAATATTATGCAGCTAACGTTACCTGTTCACATTGCCAAAATCGTACTGGTACGATATGAGCAACCTTTTAAAGGTACGATTTAGGAAACCAGCATTCCAAGCAAACTATTCAGAATATAACCTAAACAAAGCTGTTACAGTGATCATTTTTACCGTTTAAATAATGCAAACAATCTAATATAAGTTACTAGGTGTAATAAAAGACATTCATTAAACTAACTCACTGTTTCAATAAAAGCTTACGAAAGAGTAACAAAATCTTATGTCAGAAATCAGAACTTACTATTACGCACGATTTAATACAGCTGTTGTCTTGGATGAAAGGCGGAAAACTGAACGAGTAGACTATCCGTTTCTGTTTATATTTCATGGAAAATTTCCCAGATGGTCCCTGCATGCAATACTTTCTTCAATATTAATAGTGGTACGATTTCGGCGCCGGTACGATTTAGGCTACTTTCCCCTAATATCTACTGTATTTCATATGGCATATTCATATTGTATGTGGAAGGATACTGCAATTACTTTTCATCTCGGCTGTCGCCCATCATACCGATCCAGTTATAACTTCTGTTGCTAATTCTTCTACTTCCGTAATAATCGTTCATTGGATGTAAACCACTAGGATCAGAAGCACTGGAATGATGGACTACTTAACAGCAACTCTGATCAGTAGGGCTAGGGTTTTGATGACCTATAAATCATGAAGAAAATGTCCTAAAAACAATGCATTTATGACCTAAAAATCTTTCAAAAATACCCTTAAAAATGCCCTAAAAATTGTTCGTACATAATTGGCTTAGTAGGAAAAGAGGTTTTGTACTACTTAATATTTAGACTAGTAATTAAATTAAATTCTACTACTAACATTTAAGTTTATTTAATTTTACATAATTTTTTTCTAAGTGGTACACTTTAATTAATTATTTTACCAGTTGTAGTTTCCATGTAGCCCACCACAAGGCCACTATTATCCGGAATTAGCAGGTATAGAGGAGTCTATATTGAAGGGGTGGTTGGAGTGTATTACATTAAAATGGCAATATTTGTGTAGAAAAACGATTAAAATATTATAGAAAATAATGGGTATTAGCCACCGGCGTAGCTTGGCCGGTTAAGGCGCTTGCCTGCCAAACCGGAGTTGCGTTCGGTCGCGAGTTCGATTCCTGCTTGGGCTGATTATCTGATTGGGTTTTTTCCGAGCTTTTTCCCAACCGTAAGGCAAATGTCAGGTAATCTATGGCGAATCCTCAGTCTTATCTTGCCAAATATCATATCACTATCACCAATTCCAACGACGCTAAATAACCTCGTAATTGGTGCAGCGTCGTTAAATAACAAAGTAAAAAAATAATGGGTATTAATGGACAAAATATGTAGAGGAAATATCAAAGGAAATAAACATTATTTTATATTAATAATGGGGATTTATGGCCAAAATTAAATGAAAATGCCTAAAAAAATGTCCGAATAAAACAAAAGATGCTGTTATGAGTTGTAAGAGGCAAAAAATGCAAAAAAAAAAGTCCTAACAAATATGTCTTAAAACACTCATGGCCGGAAGCTTCTTTAAATCAGCACAAACGACTTGTCAACAAATGGATCGTTTAATTTTAACGGAATCTTTAAAAGTTGACTAATTCACCAAGCCTCGTATCTTTAAAATTAACAGGCGTTTACTAACGAGGGGATTTTGTACTTGTATCTTGCATGTTTTGTTTTTCATACGACCATGGCTTCGAAATCGCGAATTTCATTGGTTACATATGATCATGGCTGACTTTGTTTGGCATGAAGAAACAATCATAGGCAAACGGGTAAGAGGCAGTAATTTTAAGAACATCTTCCTAAATACAGTATGTTGTCATACTGCAATTAAAAAAAAAAAGACAGCTGCTTCCAAATGTAAATAATAGGAATGTAGAGCAGTTAAATTGTAGCTTCTAAAGGAAATCTGAGAAAATTTAGCTGACTACAAGGTCGACAACTTAAAAATTTATGCCACGATTTATTATATACAAAGCATTCTAAGCAGTTATATTAGGCCTAAATTTAGGACGGGAAATCGCCTCTTCCATAAATTGCATACTACTTTTCCACTGTATTTCATGCAGATTTATTAGTACCCTGTAACAATTTTGCCATGCTTGTGTGGCAGGATTCAGGAGAGATGTCATTAAATTGGATTTTAAGGGGTATCCATTGTCTCCTAAAAGAAAATCTCTTTGCACCCTTTTCATTTAAAAGGCATCCTCCTTTGGAATGTTGTGCTATCCGTGTAGACCGTAACATTATCTTAAACCGAGAAGAATCTGTTGGAGAGGCGTTAAGTGGGTGATTCCTATCTGTCGTATTCTAACCTATTACAATTTCAATAAACTAGCGCTGAGGTAGTTCTGAGGTAAAAGTGAAAATCGTTGAACTTATAAGGGATTTTTTGTGGTAATGCAGTTGATCGTATATGCAAGGCATAACAAAAAATTAAAGTAATCAAACGTAACCTGTCACAGGTTCGTATGTGCAAGGTGTATAAGCAGAATACGAAGGAAACTACCTCAGCGCTAGTTTAGCCACAATTTTTCTATGCGGAGCATTACATAGGCCTATGAAATTGTTTGCATATTGAAGGAAAAATAGGATCTTCTATTGCAGAATCTTTTGGCTATATTACTGCTAGGATATACGATTGGAACATGTACACAATCTATGTTGTCTATGACAACATAAAATTTAGCTATAAGCTTATTAGGCCTATAGAAATAATGACTATTGTAATGTTGGTAGTACGTCTGATAATTTATTCACATATCTAGACAATACAGCTTTTGATACCCCGTTCATATCATCAATTACTATTTCAAAACTTCCCGCAACATTATTTTAAAACGAGAAGAATCTGTTGAAGAGGCGTTAAGTGGGTGATTTCTATCTGTCGTATTCTAACCTATACAGTATACCGGTATTCAGTTTCTTCTGGAATCATTCTTACTACTTATTTCCTTAATGTGTAGCTTTCGTGGAATTCTTTATCACTTAAATCTTCAAAATGATTATTCCGAGTGTTATTACAACATATAAGTTCGTCGTTATGTTGAAGTTCTAAATAAAGAACTTCATCATCGAATAATTACGTCCGCCATGTTGTTGACTTCTTAACGCATCGTTACTGTTTTAACGCGACGAATAGGTCCTAATAAATTAACGATGAATTTAAAGATGCGTTAGCAATAATGATACTTGGTGAAACACAAAAACTGACTAACGTGTCATTAAATTATTTAACGAGACGTTATAATGATAACGAAGGTTGGTGAAACCGGCCATCAGTTTATCACATAACATAGGCTATAAATACTAAAGCAGCTATGTTTCTGGCTTACTAGAAAAAAGATGCAATTTCATCAAAATCCTAGTCCTACTGATCAGAATGTGTGTGGCTTTGAATAGCTTTCAGTTTAACAAGTAAAAAGCTAAAACTACAGACGTGCTTACTGTAAGCGTTGCTCTTTCTATAGACTTGTGTAAGGAAGTCAGGCGGCGGGCAAGGCAGCAGGAAGTGCCCCGACACTGTGGAGTGAACTGCGTTGCCAGGAATCGAGGCCAATGTCGTGTGTTGAAATCGCGACTTGATAAGATTCGCTGTCGGGTCGAGCATGAGCAGCTGTTTTCCACTGTGCGTGCCGTGGAGGTGAGTAAACAATGATACAGCGTAACATAATCATGGGCGTCGCCAGAAATAGTTCACAGAAAAGGCACATTTCATCAGTACATTGTAAACTACGTACAAACAACACGAGTTTATGTTTGCTGTATAATGTCTCAATTTGTAATAAAGATTCTGTCTAAATTCTAAAGCAACATATTATGGTCAGTAAGTACCGGACATTTTGACGTGTAAAACTATGTCCTTCCCTGAGTCTTACTAGAAGATTTGGATATCCCGAAAAGTGCAAAAATTCGAAACGTTTACTGCACGGAAACTATAACAGCTACGTATATTTATTTACAGTTGGATAGACTATAGAGGACAAATGTTCCTTCTTTACAATATGAAGAGTCCACTGCAAGAATGATGAATGTCATTTGGAATACTTTTCTCAGGAGAAGCAATTGAAAGTTTGAAATGCTTAGCGCTCAAAGCTTAACTGTGATTTTCCGATCATTGCTGGACAATTACTAGCAGTGTTAATGCCATATAATTCTCTATGTACATTCTGTATTTCGTTACAGAGTGAATCAATGGACTTACAAATAGCTTTTAAAAAACCTCGGAGGTTCATTGCCGCCCTCACATAAGCCCGCCATCGGTCCCTATCCTGTGCAAGATTAATCCAGTCCCTACCGTCATATCCCAACTCCCACAAATTCATTTTAATATTATCCTCTCATCTACATCTCGGTCTCCCCAAAAGTCTTTTTCCCCTCAGGTCTCACAACTTACGCTCTATATGCATTTCTGGATTCACCCATACGTGCTACATCCCTTGTCCATCTCAGTCGTCTGGATTTAATGTTCCTAATTCAGGGAAAGGATTTATATGTAAATACATATTTACTTATAAAGCTAATATAATTTATATTTTGCATTATCTTTATGTTTCACAATGTGTAGGGTTGAAAAATCCTACTTTTATTTTCCATATTTTTCCATATTTTAGAGTTTAGTACATATTTTCGTTAATTTCCATATATTTTCCATATTTCATATAAAACAGTCCATATTATATTAGGTTTAACAATAAAACAAAACAAAATTCCATTAACTTTTAAAAATACATTTCAACAATAGAGATTTAAACACATGTTCAGTAATCCCTTTAACATCAGAGTTATTTGAAAATTAGCAGTCCTATCAACAATGGGAAAGTAAGTTACAAAACTGTATTAATTTAATTTAAAATTTTTAACAGACTTCAGTTGTGCAGCTCAACAGTTAAATGCCAGTCAGAGTACACATAGGTTCAGTTTTGTAAATCATACTATAAAGACGGTAAATATGCCAAAAGTACGTCATTCAGTCAATTTAAAATCAAAACTAACAAGTTACATTTCAGAATTTAAAGAAGATGGTTTATCAACTGACAATAAAATATTATTTTGTAATTTGTGTCAGTGTGCAGTATCATCTACACAAAAGTTCCTGGTGCAACAACACATTACAACTAGTAAACATCAGGCCAACAAACAACTAAATTCCAAGCCGAGACAATTGTTTTTAACACAACCAACAACATCGAATGTAAGATCTGAGTTTAACATCGACCTGTGCCGTTCTCTCATCTCTGCTGATATTCCTCTCTACAAACTAAAGAATAAGGTCTTCAGGGAATTCCTTGAAAAATATACTCAACATACAATCCCGGATGAGTCAACACTTAGGAAGACGTATGCTCCATCCATCTACGATGAGACAATACAGAAGATAAGAGATGAAATTAAAGATAGTTCAATTTGGGTTTCCATTGATGAGACTCCCGACAAAGAAGGTAGACTTGTTGGTAATGTAGTTATCGGTTTGTTAAGTGAACAATATTCTGAACGAATTCTTTTACATTGTGATGTTCTAGAAAAGTGCAATAACAAAACTATAGTTAAACTGTTCAACGAAGCTATGGGTATCCTGTGGCCAAAGGGTATTATGTACGATAATGTGTTATTCTTTATTAGCGATGCTGCCCCTTATATGGTCAAAGCTGGACAAGCATTATCTGTTGTATATCCTAAATTGACTCATTTTACTTGTGTGGCGCATGCATTTCATCGTGTGGCAGAAGTGGTCAGAGACAATTTCCCTAAAGTAGATTTGTTGATTTCATCAGTGAAAAAAGTATTTCTCAAAGCTCCCAGTAGAGTTAACGTGTTGAAAGAAATGTACCCTGAAATTCCATTGCCACCAAAGCCAATTTTAACTAGATGGGGTACATGGCTAGAAGCAGTTGAATATTATGCCGAACATATAGACTCTATTAACAATGTTCTCCTTGCATTGGACTCTGAAGATGCAGTCTCAATTGATACTGCGAAAACAGTTACCTGTGACATAAGTGTGAAGAATGACTTAGCTCACATTCAGCATACATTTTCATGCATCATAAAAACGCTCAAAAGTCTCCAAAATAGGCACCTTTCACTATCTGAAAGTTTTGAAATTATAAATAGTACTGTGGAACAACTGAATCGTGGTAGAGGTAAAGTTGCAGATGCAGTAAGAGCTAAGGTGGACACTGTACTTTCAAAAAACCCTGGATATGAAGAACTACAAAAGGTTGTTGCTGTGATGAGTGGTGAATCAACAGTGAAGATTAACTTGGACTTATCCCCAGCAGACATTGTGAAATTGAATTATGTACCAGTTACTTCTTGTGACGTCGAACGCTCTTTTAGTCAGTATAAATCTATCCTCAGAGACAATAGAAGAAGATTCACTTTTCAGCACTTGAAAGAAATGTTTGTAACCTATTGTTATGGTAACAGACAATAAAAATTGTGTTTTGTTGAAACTACATTGGAAGATAAGGTACGTCCATTATATTTTTTGTTTAGTTTGATTAAAATGTACCAATATTTAACGTACATAGTCATTTTTTTATAATTTTAAGTCCATATTTAATTCCATATTTTGGTAAAAATCCATATTTAATTCCATATTTTGGTAAAAATAACTACATATATATTTACATATTTCATATATTTTTAGTCCATATAAATCCGTTCCCTGCTAATTATGTTAGGTGAAGAATACAATGCGTGCAGTTCTGCGTTGTGTAACTTTCTGCACTCTCCTGTAACTTCATCCCTCTTAGCCTCAAATATTTTCCTAAGCACGTTATTCTCAAACACCCTTGACCTCTTTTCCTCTCTCAAAATGAGAGTCCAAATTTCACAACCATACAGAACAACCGGTAATATAACTGTTTTATAAATTCTAACTTTCAGATTTTTGAAGAGCAGACTGGATGACAAAACGAATCAATAGACGCCGACCCGAAATAAATATGCGCATCGTGTTGAGAACGGTCAATCAATCAGTCAATTAATTAATTAATCAATCAATCTATCAATCAATCGAGCTCCTGTATCTCCTCATGAGGAGCATAAGACATTTACAAAGTGCCTCTATCGGACCCTATTTGTAGCCAACTCCTTCACTTCGCTCCATGTTTTCCCCTCCCTAGCAATTTCCTCCAAAACTGTTCTCTTCCATGTATTTTTTGGCCTTCCTCTTGTTCTACTACCCTGGGGGTTCCAATCCAAAGCCATTCTTTCTACTGCTCCATCTTCTTTCCTGATTGTGTGCCCTATCCAATTCCACTTTCGTCTTTTGATTTCTATTGTGATTTCTTTCTGATTTGTTATCTTCCATAGTTCTGAGTTTATGATTGTATCTGGCCATCTAATTTTTAAAATTCTTCGTAAACATCTATTAACAAGTATTTGAAATTTATTTTGTATAATGTTGAGAACTGTAGCTTCTTAATTTCTTTAAAAATCACCGGTCAGTTTAAAACAACCTTGTCGGCAGAAATATTTTTTTTATTTTATTGGGTTATTTTACGACGCTGTATCAACATCTTGGTTATTTAGCGTCTGAATGAGATGAAGGTGATAATGCCGGTGAAATGAGTCCGGGGCCCAGCACCTAAAGTTACCCAGCATTTGCTCATATTGGGTTGAGGGAAAACCCCGGAAAAAACCTCAACCAGGTAACTTGCCCCGACCGGGAATCGAACCCGGGCCACCTGCTTTCGCAGCCAGACGCGCTGACCGTTACTCCACAGGTGTGGTCTCGGCAGAAATATCAAGATTCTGGTCATTGTTGGTAGGAACAGTCAAGGAATATTTTTATTTCAGTGTCGCACTCTTAACGCCAGTGGTGAATTGTTTCTTCATGCTTTAAATCTAATATATAATTGTTTATGCTCGACCATGCCGAAATGTAGTAATTATACACCTGGTAGCAGCCCTTTAATGGACCTCATTAAAGTACACCTATTCATTAAAGTTTGGGTGTTTCAACAATCAGAAAACACCATTATAGCAATATGAAAGCGCAAGTATCGATTATTCTCGGATATGCAATCGAAAGACAACTAGCGAAACGTCACGGAGGCTGGAAATCCAATACTGTCGCAGAAGGTTATGTTCTGTTACTATAATAATTAGCGTTAATTGTAAATAATATTCAAATAAATTCAATTTGTTATCTCGTTTTTTCAATGTCTAAATCAATTTCAAGGTTATATCAAGATTAATTTTTATTTTACTTTCTAGGTTATATCAAGGTCAATGACGTTTGTTCCTCGGAAAAAAATCATTACTTTCGCGTCTGCGCACATCTCACAATTTATGAGATATTGCACAAGGCCATTTCCGCTCCCCAGTCAGATAAGAATAACATGAATACTTATGAATAATTTCAAGTTAGAAATATGGTCGAGCATAAAAAGTCGTATGAAACTTTCCTATAATGGTAATTAAGACGCTCGTATGAAAATTATGAAACTCGTTTGCGCTCGTTTCATAAACATACTCGCGTCTTAATTACTACCATTATAGGCTCGTTGCATAATGTACTATTATACTTCTTGAAAGAAGTGGAAGACTTCATCCAGGTAAGCCCCTACCGCTTACGCCACACGATGATGATGATGATGATGGTGATGATGATTATGGTTTTTATTGATTAGAGGAGCCACCGGCATAGCTCTGTCGGCTAAGGCGTTTGCCTGCCGATCCGGAGTTGCGTTCGGGCGCGGGTTCGATTCCCGCTGGGGCTGAATACCTGGTTGGTTTTTTTCCGAGGTTTTCCCCAATCATAAGGCATATGTCAGGTAATCTGTGGCGAATCCTCCGCCTCATCTCGCCAAATACCATCTCGCTACCACCAATCCCATCGACGTTAAATAACCTCGTAGTTGATACAACGTCGTTAAATAAGCAAGTAAAAAAAATATATTGATTAGACGTGAAGTCAGCGTGGTGCACATTGATCTGTGTTCAATTCTCTTGTTTGTTTACATCGGGAGCGACGTGAGATAATTTATAGTTACATAACTGTACTCAGTTTCTTTTTACGTACGTAATGTCTTCACAGGTGGACTAAATCACTGGTAAACATGCATTTCGTTCTGGCGGGAAACAAAACTACTACTACGTACGTCGTACTCCATTCAAGATAAACAAGATAGCCTACAAAATAAAAGAAAACTATGACCTTCCAAATAGAGAGATAAGCAATTCATTCTGTCACGTCCGTCTTATCCTGATGCATTGCCCCATTAAAGGAACGAAATTGCGGTCTTGCGATATCTATTATCTTGGCAGCCGACGTCTGGCTATTGAATCAATTTACAAACATGCCCTGGAAAGTTAAGGCTACGTACACAATGGGAAGTTCAACGTACGTAAGCGTAATAGTTTGACATAAACAAGAAACGTTGAGCATTCACGCTATCACAAGGAGGAACGTTCACGTAAGAAATAACTTAACCAATACTATTGGTTCTCGAGTGGTACTGTGTTTTCTTTGCATTTTATTGTTATTACAACAGGATTTAGCAGTGATGTTGTGTTTCTTGTGTCTGAAAGCAAGGAAACATGCTGAAAAATTCGATGACAGGTTAGGCAGGGCATAGTTCCTCCCCACGGTCAGATAAGATGCAGGAGATAAAAAAGGGTCCCTGTTTTGTAGGCATAGTTGCGCCCCGTTCCCATCAGGTAGCAGAAGGGGCATGGCATAGTTGCGCCCCGACGAAATAGGTAGAGAAAAAGACACTACGGAAACTCGAGTCTCGTAATCAACCAACCTTATTGATTTCTTATTCGATTTAATATTCATTATCGATACCGTTGAAATGAACACCATGAAGTTGGCAGTACTTTATTAACTGTTTTTCTACTATTTATGCAGTAGCCTACCGTTAAAATGAACACCATGAAGTTGGCAGTACTTTATTAACTGTTTTTCTACTTTTTATGCTGTGATTATCGATAGCCTACCGTTCAAATGAACACCATGAAGTTGGCAGTACTTTATTAACTGTTTTTCTACTATTTATGCAGTAGCCTACCGTTAAAACGAACACCATGAAGTTGGCAGTACTTTATTAACTGTTTTTCTACTGTTTATGCAGTAGCCTACCGTTAAAATGAACACCATGAAGTTGGCAGTACTTTATTAACTGTTTTTCTACTTTTTATGCTGTGATTATCGATAGCCTACCGTTCAAATGAACACCACGAAGTTGGCAGTACTTTATTAACTGACATATTCAAATGAGTGAGCCGTTGAAATATGGGGCCTTAACAGTGTTGACATTTTATTAGTAATTTTCACACCGTGTGAGGTTAATTTAAAATGAATGTTAAGTTTAGTGAAAAGGGTAAAGAGTTAATGATTCACAATGGTTCTGTGTTTCAATTTTCCAAACCCTGTACCGTAGGGTTAAGATATCGATGTACAAACAAAAAATGCAGTTCATTTATTGTGTGTGATCAATAAAAAAAATTTCTTATTTTAAATAGCAAAATTGATCATATGATAGGCCTACCTGATTTCAATGCAGTTATCACTGTAATATTTTTAAGTAATTTATTTATTTTATGACATTCACTTTCGTGTGTACTATGCTCATCGGGGCGCAGCTATGCCATGTCCATTCTGCTACCTGATTTCTTCGGGGCGCAACTATGCCATGTCCATTCTGCTACCTGATTTCTTCGGGGCGCAACTATGCCATGTCCATTCTGCTATCTGATTTCTTCGGGGCGCAACTATGCCATGTCCATTCTGCTACCTGATTTCTTCGGGGCGCAACTATGCCATGTCCATTCTGCTACCTGATTTCTTCGGGGCGCAACTATGCCATGTCCATTCTGCTACCTGATTTCTTCGGGGCGCAACTATGTCATGTCCATTCTGCTACCTGATTTCTTCGGGGCGCAACTATGCCATGTCCATTCTGCTACCTGATTTCTTCGTGGCGCAACTATGCCATGTCCATTCTGCTACCTGATTTCTTCGGGGCGCAACTATTCCATATCCATTCTGCTACCTGATTTCTACGGGGCGCAACTATGCCATGTCCATTCTGCTACCTGATTTCTTTGGGGCGCAACTATGCCATGTCCATTCTGCTATCTGATTTCTTCGGGGCGCAACTATGCCATGTCCATTCTGCTACCTGATTTCTTCGGGGCGCAACTATGCCATGTCCCTTCTGCTATCTGATTTCTTTGGGGCGCAACTATTCCATGTCCATTCTGCTACCTGATTTCTTCGTGGCGCAACTATGCCATGTCCATTCTGCTACCTGATTTCTTCGGGGCGCAACTATGCCATGTCCATTCTGCTACCTGATTTCTTCGTGGCGCAACTATGCCATGTCCATTCTGCTACCTGATTTCTTCGGGGCGCAACTATGCCATGTCCATTCTGCTACCTGATTTCTTCGGGGCCCAACTATGCCATGTCCATTCTGCTACCTGATTTCTTCGGGGCGCAACTATGCCATGTCCATTCTGCTACCTGATTTCTTCGGGGCGCAACTATGCCATGTCCATTCTGCTACCTGATTTCTTCGGGGCGCAACTATGCCATGTCCATTCTGCTACCTGATTTCTTCGGGGCGCAACTATGCCATGTCCCTTCTGCTGCCTGATTTCTTCGGGGCGCAACTATGCCATGTCCATTCTGCTACCTGATTTCTTCGGGCGCAACTATGCCATGTCCATTCTGCTACCTGATTTCTTCGGGGCGCAACTATGCCATGTCCATTCTGCTACCTGATTTATTCGAGGCGCAACTATGCCATGTCCATTCTGCTACCTGATTTCTTCGGGGCGCAATTATGCCATGCCTAGGCCTCCCAATTGACAGCGGGGCGCAACTATGCCATACCGGACAGGTTTATACCGTTCTCCAACCGTGAAAGGAATGTGTTTACTATTGCGTCATCTATTTTTATTTTATTTTAGTAGGTTATTTTACGACGCTTTATCAACATCTTAGGGTATTTAGCGTCTGAATGAGATGAAGGTGATAATGCCGGTGAAATGAGTCCGGGGTCCAGCACTGAAAGTTACTCAGCATTTGCTCTATTGGATTGAGGGAAAACCCTGGAAAAAACCTCAACCAGGTAACTTGCTCCGACCGGGAATCGAACCCAGGCCACCTGGTTTCGCGGCTAGACGCGCTAACCGTTACTCCACAGGTGTGGACTGCGTCATCTATTGGAGCGAAGTAGATAGATAATATTACCGTTATAACGTCAGTTTAAAAAACAT
This sequence comes from Periplaneta americana, assembly GCF_040183065.1. Lineage (NCBI taxonomy): Eukaryota > Metazoa > Arthropoda > Insecta > Blattodea > Blattidae > Periplaneta > Periplaneta americana. Next base: position 127,510,885 of record NC_091133.1, read on the forward strand.
GCGCTGTCCTGCGCATTTATTTCCTGTATGCAGGGATTAAAAGACCAGGAGATTAACCGTGATCTAATTTTGTAACTAGGGTAGTATAAAAACGTGTGTATAGGTCTCGCAAGTACGGATTACCGACGGAAGGAATGCGAATCAAACAATGCGATAAGGAAGACCGGGCGACAGGAAAGGTCACGAGATAGCTTGAATGATATTCAAGAGTACAGTCGGAAGAGAAATGACATCGATAGAATCAGTCTTGCGTTGTGATAGTTACATTACGACTTTAGTTTGCTCCATTGCATGTGAATGCGTGTCTTGTATCGCACGGTATTATTATTTCATTCGTAAACATATGTTGCGCGTTTAATTAGCTTCGAATTTTTCTCTTGCTACATTCTTTATTTTCATAGCAATGTCCTCATTTGTTCATCATCTTGGAAGAGACAGTACTTCCATCGGCTCGCACCTCTCCCCCCTCGGCGTGCCTACATACACACGTCAAAACAGACAGCAACGCCACTATAGATTTTCGGTAATCGTTTCTTGTGCGAGCTATAGCAGTGTTATCGTTTGTGCTTTGAGAGTTAGCCAATGGAGATGCGTGTACCCACGTGTGACCTTATGACATCAACATTCATTCATAGCATCACCCCGCTGCGTCTCATCCCCCTGAGACTTTCTCCTGATTGGAGTACAGTACTGTGCTTGAATTCTATTCTCGATCTTCTGTAATCACGTCACTCCTGTCTTGTGATTGGCTGAATTCTTCTTTTCGGCCTAAACTTCAACTTAAGAAAGTCGACAGTTGCATATTGCATAGTTTACCAGGGTTGATCGGGACATATTGTTTTATTAGAATCATCTGGCAGGCAATTGGCTGGTCTCCTAGATTGAAACAACTCTTCCTGCCTATAGTTTTACGTGGTTTTCCTAAAGCGCCAAGACGTACGAATATGTCGGAATGAGTCCTACAAGAAATGCTGCTGGAATCTAATTGAAAACACTGAGATACGGGTCAATTTTTCTCATAAACTAGTGGAAGGTTTCAAATGATTTTTTTCTTAGAAAGCTTAAATACATCATTTAATTTTGATAACTAGAATCATTTTCCTAGTTTAGTCTGGGAATGAGATATGTTTTTTTTTTCTTTTTCATATTTGAAAATTAATGTAACTTACCGGTAGTTAATGTAATTTTTCAAAATTCTGAAATACAGGCTACCATTCCCAAACTACATAGGAAACTGATGCTACTTACCCAATTAAATAATGTATGTATGCTCTGTGAACAATCATTCTAATCCTTCCACTAATTTATGAGAAAAACTGGCAGTTACATTTCAGTTTTCCAATTTTTCTTTTTTTCGTGAGATCTTTTTTCAAACATATTTAGTTAGTTTAAGAATCTGATTCATATTTGAATTTGCAAATTTTACACAGAATAGAAAAAAAAAATATACACGGATTATGCAATATATATAATATGAATATACATGGATTCAGAAGAAATGTTTCGTAATAACAAATTGTCCTGTTAAAAATTATGCAGTGCCTTTTAAGTTAGTAATTTCCAATAAAATTATTTTAAAAAATCAACCAAAAACAGTAGACCTCTAATAATATACAGGGTGATTCACGAGGATTTACCGTCCCTTACGGAGCTTATTTCCGAACACATTCTAAGCAAAAAATATTATATAAACATTTGCCCTCATCTCAATATTTTCAGAGCTACGCTAATTTGGAGTTGTTTGTAAAATACCATTATTCTTGAGTTTTAAGAGTAAAGGAATATTACAGATAAAGAATAAACTATTCAGGAGTATCATTTCTTTAATTAGCTAGTATTCTGAAGCTAAAAATATGTAGTGAATTCCATAGTTCCTTCGTATAGAATTTTCTTACGCATTTATCAAACAATTGTTACAAATCACGCCGCTCTTGTAAATTCTTCAAGACTGTACATTAGGATGCATAATTAAGCTGTAAAGAATCAAGTTCCTAAAGCGATATGATTTGCAAAAACTTTTTGTGTTAAGTGCGTAAGAATGATGTAATTTTTAGTTTAAAAAAATCTGTACAAAGCAATTTAAAACATTTTTAGCTTCAGAATACTAGTCAATTAAAGAAATGATACTTCTGAATAGTGCAGTCTCTATTTGTAATATTTTTTTATCCTTAAAACTAAAGAAAAAAAGTATTTTACTAACAAATTCAAGTTAGTGTAACTGAAAATATTGAGATTAGAATACATGTTTACATGACATTTCTTGCTCATAATGTCTTCAGAAATAAGCTCGTGAATCACCCTGTATATATATATATATATATATTTATTTATTTATTTATTTATTTATTTATTTATTTATGTCTATAACAGGGCGAAGCCCCAATTACAATACACAGTTCAGATTTCTTAAAAAAACACAGAATTGCATATAACATGAAAAAAAAGAGATAAAACAGAAACAAATGCAAGATATAAGTGTAATTACAAATTAAAAATTAAAAAGGAAAAAAAATACATATTACCTAAATAAAAAACACAGATATAGATATAAATGAAAAATAGCAAGTAAAAATAAATTAAAAAGAGGTAAGTATAGATATCATAGCCAATATATATATATATATATATATATATATATATATATATATATATCATTGTTGTTTTTATGTGGAAGTAATTCTATTTCTGATTTATGAAAATTCCGAAGAGTATTTAATATTTGTGACAACTGTATTTCTTTGATGGGCGATCATAAGAGTACAAGTCAAAAAACCTTATTTTACAGGAGAGCAAAAAAAATGTTTAACATCGTACATGATTTTGAAGATACTGTTATGTGCATAGAGAATGCGGCGTTGTACAGCAGGTTTTGACCCCAATTACAATACACAGTACAGATTTCTTAAAAAAACACAGAATTGCATATAACATGAAAAAAAGAGATAAAACAGAAACAAATGCAAGATACAAGTGTAATTACAAATTAAAAATTAAAAAGGAAAAAAAATAGATACTACCTAAATAAAAAACACAGATATAGATATAAATGAAAAATAGCAAATAAAAATAAATTAAAAAGAGGTAAGTATAGATATCATAGGCAATATATATATATATATATATATATATATATATATATATATATATATATATATAATTGTTGATTTTATGTGGAAGTAATTCTATTTCTGATTTATGAAAATTCCGAAGAGTATTTAATATTTGTGACAACTGTATTTCTTTGATGGGCGATCATAAGAGTACAAGTCAAAAAACCTTATTTTACAGGAGAGCAAAAAAAATGTTTAACATCGTACATGATTTTGAAGATACTGTTATGTGCATAGAGAATGCGGCGTTGTACAGCAGGTTTTGACCCCAATTACAATACACAGTACAGATTTCTTAAAAAAACACAGAATTGCATATAACATGAAAAAAAGAGATAAAACAGAAACAAATGCAAGATACAAGTGTAATTACAAATTAAAAATTAAAAAGGAAAAAAAATAGATACTACCTAAATAAAAAACACAGATATAGATATAAATGAAAAATAGCAAATAAAAATAAATTAAAAAGAGGTAAGTATAGATATCATAGGCAATATATATATATATATATATATATATATATATATATATATATATATATAATTGTTGATTTTATGTGGAAGTAATTCTATTTCTGATTTATGAAAATTCCGAAGAGTATTTAATATTTGTGACAACTATATTTCTTTGATGGGCGATCATAAGAGTACAAGTCAAAAAACCTTATTTTACAGGAGAGCAAAAAAACTGTTTAACATCGTACATGATTTTGAAGATACTGTTATGTGCATAGAGAATGCGGCGTTGTACAGCAGGTTTTGACCCCAATTACAATACACAGTACAGATTTCTTAAAAAAACACAGAATTGCATATAACATGAAAAAAAGAGATAAAACAGAAACAAATGCAAGATACAAGTGTAATTACAAATTAAAAATTAAAAAGGAAAAAAAATACATACTACCTAAATAAAAAACACAGATATAGATATAAATGAAAAATAGCAAATAAAAATAAATTAAAAAGAGGTAAGTATAGATATCATAGCCAATATATATATATATATCATTGTTGATTTTATGTGGAAGTAATTCTATTTCTGATTTATGAAAATTCCGAAGAGTATTTAATATTTGTGACAACTATATTTCTTTGATGGGCGATCATAAGAGTACAAGTCAAAAAACCTTATTTTACAGGAGAGCAAAAAAACTGTTTAACATCGTACATGATTTTGAAGATACTGTTATGTGCATAGAGAATGCGGCGTTGTACAGCAGGTTTTGACTTGTACTCTTTTTACCAGACATAGATATCGAGCTGATGATGACAAAACTGTACATATCCCAATTTCGCCAAAAATTGACTTGTACTCTTATGATCGCCCATCAAAGATTTCATCTTGCAGTTCCTTCCCAATTTTGTGTTTATTTCTCCACTTAACAAAAAATTTTGGAATTACTCCCCTAGAACGGAATTAGAGACCTCCTGTATAACAGAAATTTTTTGATGTTGTAATGTTCTAAAAAATATGGTATGGTTGCTCATATGTGGAATTCTTTTCTTTGTCAATTGTTATATTATTTCACTAGAATATTAAAATTTACAGGTTATGACTATCAGAGTTTCCTTATTCTGTCTTAAAAATTTCAAATTGATAGTTGTAAAAGTTTATGAGATATGAAGGAAAAATATTTTAGTAGATTTACCCTGTCTGGTTGCCTTAACAGCGTGGCTCTTGTCTTTCTGAAGGAACGTTAAATTTTCTCGTAAGTCCATTGTGAACGAGGCCTAAGAATGTGTCACTTCACTTTTTCCGTCGCCTTGCCAACGCTCGTCACGGACAATGTGCAAGATCTGCATGGTGTGGGTGAGCTAATCTGTTCTTTACGATCTGCGCACGCTTTCTGTCGAGCCGGGATCATCCTTCAGAGCTAATGTATAATATAAGGACCACTTGCCCGCGGTCTTGCACTTGAATGAGCCTTTGCTTCCTGCCACCCCCGCCCCCGGCCTCGTCCTACTCCTGGGCCTTTCATTCATACATCCATTCATTCATCCCACTACGACTACTACTTTTTTATCCCCTTCACCCTCCCCCACCCCTCCTCCATTCTATCCTCTCCTCCTCACCAAATCTTCCTTGACAGCAAATCCCCGCTGGGAAGCCGATAAAAGAATAGCCTTACCGATCACGACCATTAGAGACTATAAACCCTGCTTACAAAGGCGTACATCGTGCTTATGCACCATTTAGCGAAAGGAAGCGCGGCTGTAATCCTATTAGACGCTACACCTACTGTGCTACGACGCTAATCAGCAATGAAAACATAACGAATTAAAAAAATGGCCAACGCACAAATTAAGCATGAGAAATGCCGTGCTGTTAGAGTTAGAGGGGAAAGATCAGGTAGCTAACTGCGACATCACTCGGAGGCAGCGTGAATGACAGAAAGATGTAAGTAAATTAATGATGAAAAATCATTCAGCGCTATCTTTTTCTTATAATGAAGATGATGATGATAATAATAATAATAATAATAATAATAATAATAATAATAATAATAATACATACATACATACATACATACATACATACATACATACATACATACATACATACATACATACATACATACATACGTACATACATACATACATACATAGGCTACACACGGGCTATTCCATATGAAATCGATCAGTAAAAAACCTCGCATTTTTTTATACTCTAATTTTTTCCCTATTTATACAAGGTGCTGAGGAGAGTGCATTTGCAAAAATATACTATCGAAAGTCAAACGGTTTTCGTATTATTGAGCGACAAATTTAGCGTAATTTAGAAAAACAAGACTCTTTCAGCGCTCAGAACTCTGGAACCATTTACTGCAGAACATTGAACGGGAGCTCATTTTGAAGCTGACATTTGGTAGGTTATGTTAAGAAGTAATCCCTATTTTTATTGTACACAGAGAGACAGTTAATCTGATTTTACTTACTTTTAGGCTTTTTGCTTATTTGTAAAAATGTAAAAAAATATTCAGAAAAAAACTTGCATTATTAAGAAGGATTCGGCATTGTTTGCTTAGTGGTACAGCAATAAGTTTCGAGGGTATTAAATAGATTATTGTCACACGCTTGGACTTGAACGACGCAGTACCGCACGCACTGGCCGAGAGCTGAAGATAATCCAGCGTTGGGCGTCATTTTACTCCTGTGTTTATGAAAACTTGTGATAAAGCTAGCCCAGCTATGCGCTACTACGCGAAACATTACGTGTTTGTCTCCTGGCCTTGCTTGTCTCGGGTAGCTCCCGCCTCACAGTCAGCTGGTTAGTTCACGCGCGTACTATTTATTTTCTTTATTTGATATTTTCAATACTTTCTTATCAACTTACTATCAGTAAAAAATATGTGTTTATTTGTACTTTCAATGCGGAATCTAACTATATATTTTTAAAATACTTTTTTCTAAGCAAAGGCGTCCATAAAAAATAAGAAAATCTGTTTATATGTCAATATAAACTTTAATTTCTCAGCATCAAAATAAGCCATGACTTTGATCATTGGGTGAAAGGGTTTCGGAGTTACACTAGTTTAAAGTTGCTAATTTTATGAAAATACGATACATTTAAATATTTTTAATTTAAACACTATGAAGTTCTGATGGCTCAAACTTTGCACAAAGCATTGTATCACAGTCCTCTATGTACAAAAAAAGTTTCATTGTATTTAGAAATTGTAAGGTCAATTTTCTCTATATTTCGGTCGATTTGAGATGGAATAGCTCATACGTGTTCCGCCCAAGAGCAGGTCTTTCACTGCAAACCCAGCATTCTCCAATCTTTTCTATTTTCTGCCTTCCTCTTAGACTCCGCATATGATCCATATATCTTAATGTCATCTATCGTTTGATATCTTCTTCTGCCCCGAACTCTTCTCCCGTTCACCATTCCTTCCAGTGCGTCCTTCAGTAGGCAGTTTCTTCTCGGCCAGTGACCCAGCCAATTCGTTTTTCTCTTCCTGATCAGTTTCAGCATCATTCTTTCTTCATCCACTCTTTCCAACACAGCTTCGTTTATAATGATAATAATAATAATAATAATAATAGCTATTATATTATTATTAGTATATATTATTTATTTATTATTTATTTATTTATTTATTCTGGTGTAGTTAAGGCCATCAGGCCTTCTCTTCCACAACACCAGGAGCTATTATATTATTATTATTATTATTATTATTATTATTATTATTATATTATTTATTATTTATTTATTTATTCTGGTGTAGTTAAGGCCATCAGGCCTTCTCTTCCACAACACCAGGAGCTATTATTATTATTATTATTATTATTATTATTATTATTATTATTATTATTATTATTATTCTCACAATCTTTGTGCTGGAAATATTTGCGGAAATATCCAATACGTTTTATATCTCTTATCGTCAGACCGCGGAATGTTTTTATTGACTTCGTATAAAGTGAAAAAGCACAAGTGGATCTTTGTCGATCATGATTTTTACGTTTGAATGAAGGCAACACTATTGTGCGTAAATGTATATTTGCGGGGTTTTCTCTTTTAAATGCATAGAGCTATATATATTTTTATTTTGCACATTTAAATACGTATATTAACATCTTTTATTGCTTCCCCCTTTTTATTATCCACTTTTGTAACTTTTCTCTGATAAAAATAATAATTATTTCCAAGAAATGTAAAAATAATATGAGAGAAATAAAATCAATTTAGTTAATTACTACTGAGAACAGGAAAACAATAAAATTTAAAAATTTGTAATTCTTCGCTGTCACAGCCCTACAAATATTCTGCGATCAGTTTATTTAGGTTTGGTTCAATCTGTCATCAGTATGGTATTATAATCGGATCGGGAGGAGCAACAAAATTCACACTTTCTCCGGTCATATTGCTTCAAAAACGGATGATTAAAATTTGCTTAAACAAGTCAATTGATAATCCAACAAATTTGATTTATTCCGATTTTAATGTTTTCCAAATTGAACAAATATGTAAATATACATTATTAAAATATTATTATAAAAATCGTCTGAAATATAAATAAGAACAACTTGTTTATCCTACCAGAAGAAAGTTGACATGAACCTAAATGTCACACAACCACTGGAACAAATCCTAGCCAGAGTTACTGGCCAAGGTTATGTAATTCTATTTTGATAAGAAATCCTGACATAGGTTATTTTCAGTTTAATAAATTTAAGAAAAAGATCAAATTATTTAGTATTCATGTTTCTTTTTTGTTTTTCTTAATTTCAATATACTGTTTATTCATTCCAACTTATATTCTGTTCTTGACGTGATTATCTACTTTTATCATTATCTGTTTTATAATAATTGTATTGGTTTTGTAACTTTATTGAATCTTTGTTATATTCTTTAGTACAAAATAATTATTTATAAGACCTGCCCCCGAACATGAGCTTGCTCCAGAGTGCTGCACTGGAGTTAAATCGCTCGCTTGAACTCGGTCGAGTGTCGCACCCTCGAGTGAGATACGATCGGCCGTGATACGCTCGTAATAAATAGAACCACAGTACAAGGTCATCTCACCGATATGTCTTATCTTGTATGGAAGGCGACAGATAAGATACACATATGTTTTGCTCACACGGTAAAAATAAGGCTTTATTTTCTGCGTTTATGACAAACGTCTAGGTACAGTCAATGGAACGTACCAAAACAGGAACATGAAGTTATAAATAAAATAGTATGAAAAACTTCGATATACAGTTATTATTGCTAATTAATAATTATTCAATATTTGATTTACCACATATATAATATATGTCCATACATAGTGTTCCGCCTATATACTGCGACAATGTAGAAACGTTTTACAAAATATTATTGATATAGCAGTAGATTAATAACAATAGTAGTACAGAGATAACGTCACAGAAAATATAGTAAAATAAATAATCATGCTGCACAACTGTTACAGACGCAAAGATTGATACACTAATTATTAGAGATTATTATTATTATTATTATTATTATTATTATTATTATTATTATTATTACTAGAAAACTTGATACGGTTCTTGCATTATCATGATTGTGTTCTCCGTTTATAATAATTACATTTACATCCAATAACATCTATCAGATGTGGCAAAAACAAAATCACTCCTGTGTGGGGAAGAAAAAAAAACATTTACCTACAACATTTATATTACATTTTAAAGCAAGTTTTGTAGTTGTACTATGGAGAGGTTAGTTAAACACTGCAAAGTTTTGAAATGATAAACATCTATGATGTTACTACACAGTTCATCACTGTAAAAAGAACGAATATCTAATGCTCGGCTTATACCGTTCGAAGATTTATCACTCGTGACAATTTTACCCATCATGCATGTGCGCTACCTATCGGATTATGCTATGAACTACTTGGCGCTCGAGCTTGCTCAAACAGATGTGTGCTACATCGATAATATGTATTCATTTTGTATTGTATGTAGCAATAAATAAATGTAGGTAATACGGAAAACGGTAAGCGATAACGATGGACATGTTTAAGCCCATACCTCCTTAATCTAGCTTCGCAGACCCCAAGTGCCCCGTCTCAAAATGTTCTGTACAGCGTTCCCTATTTCCTGTTTTCATTTTTGCATGTTTTTACTGAGTCACTCATAGGTTACGTTAGGGCTATTCTATTTCCCGGCGATATAAATTGAATTGAAACTATATGTATGATGAGAAACTGTGTGTCATCTGATATTTTTGTATTATCAGAGTCCTGAGTATAATCTCACAGATGTTTCAGCGTGTGTAGGACAGTAGTTGACAAATGCACCAGGAAGCTGGAGCACGCACTATCTGATTCAGCACAGCCGTGCAGGTGGGTCGTAGGCGTCTTGTACGCTTTGGCGGGATTACGTGAAGCACACAGCCGTCCTGCGAACTGCGTGGACGCGAGAATTTACGTGCTTATATCACGCGTCACGTGACTGGCGGGCGTAACGGTGAAATGAAAGCTGATAGCTGCTCTGTGCCGTCGCCGTGTAGCGGTCAGCGCATCTCCCATTTGGAATTCGGCCAGGTTTTGTTTTTCCTCAGTCGTAGACCGATCTTTATTAGTATTCAGATAATCGAGCTGAATTATGAGATGAGCCTTTAAACCAGCGAAATATTGGTGGAAGGCCTACTGATGTTCTGTACATAAATGGTTAAAGTCCATCGATTACAAGACGAAACATTGTCTGCCACTTTTCAGACAAACACAGATTTTAACAATCATATACGATCTAGTACAGTACTTAACAAAAGTTTAAGACCATGAGCAAATTTCATATAATTATTTCCTGGTCCTATATTTTTGTTTCTATTTCCCTCATGAATATTTTGTCAATTATTTGGACTGTGAGACATCTATCGACGCAAAGAAAGTAAAATTATGACATTTAGTTTTCGAGTTATGATTTTAATGAAATATTTTGTTACTGTAAAAAATGCTACATTAATAATTACGGAATAATTTATTCATGCTAAACCAACATGTTTATTGTAGTGATGATTTTTTTCAAGCAATTTGATAAGTGTGAGAACACATTGGCACCAGAAAGAAAAATTTAAAAAAAATTTATTTTCGTTTTATAATTTTTTGCATATTTTTCCAAAATAAGGAAAATAATAGTAAAAATAACGTTAAGTAAGGCATTCATAGCTTCACTGTGGAATAAGCTAACGTAACCGGACCTACGCCAATCGAAAGTACGTGATTTCTACTATTATTTTTTTAAATTTTTCTTTCTGGTACCAATGTGTTCTCACACTTCTCAAATAGCTTGAAAAAAATCATCAATACAATAAACATGTTGGTTTAGCATGAATAAATTATTCCGTAATTATAAATGTAACATTTTTTACAGTAACAAAATATTTCATTAAAATCATAACTCGAAAACTAAATGTCATAATTTTACTTTCTTTGCGTCGATAGATGTCTCACAGTCCAAATAATTGACAAAATATTCATGAGGGAAATAGAAACAAAAATATAGGACCAGAAAATAATTATATGAAATTTGCTCATGGTCTTAAACTTTTGTTAAGTACTGTACATTACACTCGACAAAATATCGACAATTACTCATTAGTGCCAATATACATGATCATGAAATTAGAAATAGTGAACAAATTAATATTCCATATTGTAGATTACACAAGAGCAACACAAACTTTTTAATTATGGGGATGAAATTATATAATAAGCTCCCCTGTCAACATTACAAATTATCAATCAATAGCTTCAAAACTAGATTTTACAATGATATATTTTAAATGCCAAGAACAAAATCAAGGCTCTTTTGAATTTATCTAGAACGTTTGCGCTACAGTCATAATCACTTTAAGATTCGTAAACGGGCATCGAGTGTAAAATAATAGGAGTTACAGAACTGCGAGATCCACTCTTGAAATTAGAATAGATGCTGCTGGCGTGTTTATTGTGGAGTTGGTAGAGAAAAGTATGAAAAAAATTAAAATATCGCTTATACAGGGCTTTCATTTCAAAACTTCCCAGTCTAAGTAAATAATATAAGGGTCTTCAACTGGTCGTGCTCCAATTCATGTTAGTAGAATTACAATATTTGTTATTAATCAGAATATAATTTGATTAATAGGATAAAATTGTATGCCTAGGAAATTTGAATTGTATGCAGGTATAATAAATAGGATTGCAATTGATATTACTAATTATTTAAATAGAATTCAATTCAAACAAAAACACGTCAATATAGATACTGAGGGAGAAGTTTGAAATCAGGCTTAATTGCATTTTAGAATGGACTCCCCACCCCTGCCGCTCTTGAGCAAAGTATTCGCCCCTTTTCCAATGGGGCCCTCTTTGTCAATAGTGCCGTTCTTTTCCCAATGGCCTCTCCCCCTTTTTAAGTGGCACCGCCCCTTCGTCTATAGCCGCGCCCTCTTTGTCAATGGATCTGCCCCTTTGTCCATGGCCCCGTCTCCTTTGACAATGGCCCCGCCCCTCTTCGTCAATAACCCCGCCCCCTTGCCAATGGCCCGAGAACTTTGGCGTGGTCCCGCCCATTTTGAAAATGACCCCTCCCACATTGGCAATGGCTCCGCCCTGTTTTACAATGGCTTCGCCTTCTTTCCAATGAATCCGCCAACTTTGTCATTGGCCACGCCCCCTTTGTCATGGGCCACGCCTCCTTTGTCATTGGTCACGCCTCCTTTGAATGTTGCTCCACTCCCTATGTGAACGACACCGCCCCATTGGCAAGCTTCCTTGTCGATGGCCCTGGCCCTTCGTCAGTGGACTCTCCAACTTGTCAATGGCCCCGCCCCCTTCGTCAATGACTTCGCCCTCTTTGTCAATGGCCCCGCACCTTTTCAAATGGCCCGCCCCCTTTGTCAATGGCTCCGCCCCATCTGCCAGTAGACCCGCTCTCTTGTCAATGACGCTGCCCAATTTGCCATTGGCCACGCCCCCTTTGTCTGTGGCACCGCCCCCTATGTCATGGACCACGCCCCCTTTGTCATTGGTCACGCCTCCTTTGAATGTTGCTCCACTCCCTATGTGAACGACCCGCCCCATTGGCAGTGGCCCTTCGTCAATGACTCCGTCCAATTTGTCTTTGCCCGTACCCCCTTTGTCTGTGGCCCGCCCCCTTCGTCAATGACTCCGCCCAATTTGTCATTGGCAACGTCCCCCTTTTTCTGTGGCACCGCTCCCTTTGTGAAAAGCACCGCCACCTTTATTTATGGCCCGCCCCCTTTGTTAATGGTTCCGCCCCCTCTCCCAGTGGACACGTCCACTTGTCAATGGCCCTGGCCAATTAGTCATTGGCCACGCCCCCTTTGTTTGTGGCCCCCCTTTGTGAATGGCACCGCCACCTGTATCAATGGCCCGCCCACTTTGTAAATGGCCACGCCCGCATTGTCAATTGGCATGCCCACATTGCCAATGGCTCCCCCCTTCGACAATGGCCCCGCCTCCTTGTCAATGGCTTCGGCTACTTTTTCATCGGCCACGTCCCCTTTGTCATTGGCCACGCCTCTTTTGTGAATGGCCACACTCCAATTGTCAGTGGCCCCGCCCATTTTGCCAATTCCCACGCCCCTTTAACAGTGGCCCCGCCCCCTTGTCGGTGGCTCCGCCCCCTGTATGTGGCCCTGCCCACTTGCCAATGGCCCCGCCCGCTTTGGCAATGGCATTTTGTGTACAAGATCACCCTTTCTTCCAGTTCACCTTTATACAGAGCGCAGCTAATATCTGCATTCCGCTCATGAGCTGTGAGCCGGCTCAGAGAGCGCAAACCTTGTGCAGTTCTGCGCTAGAGGACACATGATTCTTCATTAGATTTTCTATCGATATGGAAAAAAATTACGATTCTATTCGCAATAGTTACCGAATAAGAGGGTGTTAAAGATTTGGGGGGGAACATTTTTTATGAGAAAATTATGAACTTTCCACCATAATGGTAGTAGGCTACACTTTTTTGTTACATGCAACATGAGCTATTCGCTCTGAAATTCTGCAGGGTTATTATACTTCCAGTCTGTATATGGCTTTCAGCTACGTCTTCACCGTGCCCAGTGCAAGACAGATTTAAATCAGAGCGAGCGCAATGCATTTTTTATTCGCTGAGCAATTACAGCATTTAGATGTCGTAAGCGAGTTGTAACCCAATGTTACGAAAGCCAACAATTTGCATTATGCAGGAGTTAGTTGCTACCCTCCAGCTTTAATGTGCTTCTTTCGCTACATGAACCGCACCACGTACATTCCATGTACATTCAGTGAATGACTGCATAATGCATATCCGTTACTACTACAACAGCAGAATTGTAGTACTACATTCATACGTGTTATTAAAACATCAACAGGTGATGTCTATTATGTAACGGCGGCCGAGGTTTGTTTATGAAGTGATTCTGTTTTTCCAATTACATCGCATCACTTTATTTAGAGGCATACGTCACATTCACGCACGTCTGGACGTGGGCCGCCTCACGGAATGCGAACAGCTCAATTACTGCGGTCGTTATAGTCCGCGCGCTTCGTTCCAAACGGGGAATCCCCTGTTCACAAATCACAGCCGGCTCGAGTGACAAGCAGCTTCCAAGACATGCTGTCTATGTGGTCACATTGTCTTCTTTCTTCGCTGTTTTTTTTTTGTTGTTTATTTACTTTTTTTGCTCGATTTAACACAAGGATATCAACCTTTCTTCTTTCAGATGTCAATGTCGCAGTAGAAACATCAGTTGGCGACACTGCGTTGACTCACGTAAACAAAGCCAAATACAGTAGCGGACAACTTCCGGGAATTCAGATGTTTCCGTGATTGGAAAATACATTTTGATGTGGTTTATGTTGTATGATTCATGTGCGATGCATTACGTAATTTTAATGCTATGTACTGCATCAGTGATGTCAAAGCAAGCGCATTTTTCTGACCTTGACGTCGTGCGCGGGCATTAAGCGCTAGGTTTGCTAGGAGGAATAAGCAGCCTGTTGGATTAAGAAAACGGAACGTGAAATTTTATGTCGTTATTTTTATATGGCTTCTTTCTGTTTGTTATTTTCTATATTGTCTGTAAAACAAAAGTACTAACACCTGTTTCTTAGCCTAATATTGCAGTTGTGTTTTAAACGTTAATAACATAATAAAGAGTAAAGAAGGAATATTCACACAAATTCCATAATAACTACAACTATACTGTACTAAGTGAATTAAACACATCATTCATAAGGAAAGTGTTATCCCAAGAAAGACACTGAATATGACAGGATAAGTTGAAAATGATATTGATGGTATCTTTAGCTTCATAAAAGTAATCAAAACGATATTACAGTACAAAGCAAAGTTGTCTAGGTATATGTTTTAACTGTAACTAATATTACATAATAAAACTCTTATCGCATTATGCTTTAAGATGATATTAGTGAGCAACTTTCTGTTATCAGAATATTAAATTATCTCGAAATCTGCTGAAGCTATAGAGCTGACGTTTTACAAACACATAGGCACATATCTTTTGTTTCTGATGTAAAACAGTATTTGCTTTTTTAATTCATTTCCTTACAAACATTTTCCATGCGAATATTTTCAAACATTTTAATACACTATCTTCAGTAATACGTATTTACGATATATTAGATTTACGAAAACCATGTTTTAGTACCTGTAAGGCTACTAAACAAACATAGGCTATCTGAAAATTTCACTTTTCTGTAAAAAAAAGTTGAGAAAATGTCCCTTTTGAATAAAAAAGCAAACTTGTGAAAAATGAACATTAAAATTAAAACTTACATTCTTATAATGCACATCTCAGACAAATCTAAAAATTAACATGGATACAGTTTTAATAAGTTCTCTTCCCTTTATCCATTGAATCAGTGCTGGCCATCCCTGTATATAGCTCGACCAAGCGGCATATACATACTACCTCTTTCGTCTGTCTCTTTCCTTTCCGCTGTAAATCGCTCAGGTTCTCCTGGGCTCTAAAGCGCGCGCTTGCTCCTATAGGCATCAGTTGACATCACTGTACTACATGGTCGTAATTTTTAATTGTCTCCTTTCTTCGATGTAGATTTATTGTTTAATTGTTTTCACTTGTTTTAACACAAAACTTATCAACCTTCTTATTCCCAATGCCAATGTCGTAGTAAAACTAGAATCTGATCCGTTTGGGTATGGATAATATTAATTTATTATTATAAAGCTATTATGATAGTAGGACAAATTTCTTGCTGGTTATATTACGACTAAAAGATGGGAGTTTCCATATATGACAATCAACAATGCATAATCTGAAAGGACAAATGAAAATCGTAGATGATTAAAATGGCTACTACAAATCAACAGCGGGCACAACGTGTTCTTCAGTATGCTAAATGTGAGAGTGTTAAAAGAGTTCAAAGGGAATTTCGACGTGAGTACGGTGTGCGTAATGTACCTAAATACGATTCCATAATATTGTGGTATCGAACATTTGTAGAAACAGGTTCTGTGTTAAAAAAAAAAAAAAAACATGCAGGAGATCACAGGCGAAATCCAGTACGAGAAGCAGCTATCTCTTCGCTTGGTCCCCAAACTCCCCAGGTCTTTTGTGAAAGACATTGTCTATTCACAGAAATCCAGGAACATTGATGATCTGAGAGAAAAAAGTACTCAAGCTTTTCAACAAATCACCCCTCTTATGTTACAATGGACATGGGCTGAATTGCATCACCGTTATGAGTTGTGCAGGGTGCGCAATGGGGGTCATGTTGAGCTCTGAGGAATCTCCCATCTTTCAGTGTTGTATGCACAAAGTTTCAACAAATAAAGTTCAGTAGTAAATGTTTTACGGTGCTTTTATTTTATCCATACCAAACGTATCACCCTGTATAGTGACAAAGTATTGCATTATGAAAACAAAAGTCCACACCTGTGGAGTAACGGTTAGCGCGTCTGGCCGCGAAACCAGGTGGCCCGGGTTCGATTCCCGGTCGGGACAAATTACTTGGTTGAGGTTTTTTTTTCCGGGGTTTTCCCTTAACCCAATATGAGCAAATGCTGGGTAACTGTCGGTGTTGGACCCCGGACTCATTTCACCGGCATTATCACCATCTCATTCAGACGCTAAATAACCTAAGATGTTGATAAAGCGTCGTAAAATAACCAACTAAAATTTAAAAAAATGAAAACAAATACAGCGGAACTTTCCGGGAATTAAGAACTGTTAATTATTCAGAAACACTGTAAAAACTACAGATACTGTGTCTCATAAGCAGGGATCGGACTTTGTCTACGAGGCTACAAGATTAAATATTGGAATGGAGTGGAATTTACGGGACGAGCGTACTATGGCCCAGCACTGCGACCTGTTATGATCTATTGCGCTAACCCTCAAACTAGGCGCATTCAAAAACCTACACTGGCTGACTACACTAAGGTTTGCTGTGTACACAGGTTACGAGCAAGCAATCCTCCCTCATCCCTAGGCCAGCCCCCTCCGTGCGTCGCCAGCCGGCGATCGGGGAATATTATGCTGCTGACCCTGAGCTGCGTTCGGGCTTGGGTTGATCCCCCTTTGGTCCCAATGAATGGTTTCTTCCGAGGTTTTCCCCAGCCGTGGGACTGAAGCCGGATGGTCTATGGCGAGTCCTCGGCATCACTTCATTTCCCTCTTTCATTTGATTACCTGGTTGGGTTTTTCCGAGGTTTTCCCCAACCAAAAGGCAAATGCCGGGTAATATTTTGGCGAATCCTCGGACCTCACCTCATCATTGTAGAAAATTACTACATTGTAAAACTGTAAAAATGGTAAAATATTGTAAAAATTTGTAAAAATTGTAATTGTAATATTGTAATATTTTGACTTGTTCCACATCTTAAAGCTTCATTGCTCATGTAAGATCTATGGAAGATAATAAATGAATGAATGATGACGAAATGGAGAAATGTTCACGGAATGATGTAAATGCCTAATATGGGGAAATGGGAGAATTCCGAGAAAAATCTAAACTGCGACATTGTTAGTCACAAGTGTCACTAGTGGATTTTTCAATGAAAAATCCCAGGCGTGACAGGGACTCGAACCCGGGACGCCTGCGTGACAGGCTGCCAAAACTGGCCTGAAAACATGTAGGTCGATATTCTGGAATTGTTCTGGACCAAACTTGTAGACGTATTCACGTCAAATACACGTAAAACAGGAATGTCTCTACCTTGCCTACTTTCCCATGTCAATGTCACTAAAAAGTACTGTTGGTGACAATCTATTGACCTATAATGGTGACCGCTTTGTAAAAAGAATGAAATAGAATGAAACATTACACTAGTGGACACCTTCCGGAAATTAAAACGTGTCCGCAGAGTCTGTTGTTAGAAAAAGTTATTGAAATTGATATATTTTGATAGACTGGCTACTGTATTAAACACGTGAGACAGATGATGTAATTTTAATGCTATTTGCTTTCAGCTTTATATTTCTTGTTTCTGATGATATGTTGCTAATTGGTTTTTACTATATCTTTTTTTCTTTTGCTTAATTTACCACAAGGCCATCAACCTCTTGTTTTCTTTTCGATGTCAATGTCGCAGTAAAAACATACATTTTGTGACAATCTGTTGACTCATAATGGAGACTAATTATGTAAACAAAACCAGATAGGTGCTGAAGTATGCATGCAAATATGACATCGTCGGTGACGTAATTGGTACAATGCTTGGTTATAAATCTGAGGTTCACGGGTTCAGAATGGTTCTACTAATAGTAGCGTTTTATTTAACGACGCTCTCTACTGCAGAGGTTATTCTGTGTCGAAATTCAATGTAAAAGGGAAGTAGCTGACACATTTTTGCTGAAGTCCTTTTTGATGTACAGGACAACCTTCCAGCTGAAATTATTACTCCTCGAAGGAAGGCATGATTAAGATTTTATCGCTCTTTAAGGCGAGATCAGAGGTCAAATTTTGAAAAAAAAAATCAACATTTGGTTTTTTGTCCCAAATAATTATTTGAAAGTATGGGAAATGCGTGTTATTATTCGGTTGAGAAGCTTTTATCATCCAGTCTGCTGTCAAAAAATCTGAAAGTTAGAATTTATAAAACAGTTATATTACCGGTTCTTCTGTATGGTTGTGAAACTTGGACTCTCACTCTGAGAGAGGAACATAGGTTAAGGATGTTTGAGAATAAGGTGCTTAGGAAAATATTTCGGGCTAAGCGGGCTGAAGTTACAGGAGTATGGAGAAAGTTACACAACGCAGAACTGCACGCATTGTATTCTTCATCTGACATAATTAGGAACATTAAATCCAGACGTTTGAGATGGGCAGGGCATGTAGCACGTATGGGCGAATCCAGAAATGCATATAGAGTGTTAGTTGGGAGACCGGAGGGAAAAAGACCTTTAGGGAGGCCGAGACGTAGATGGGAGGATAATATTACAATGGATTTGAGGGAGGTGGGATATGATGATAGAGACTGGATTGGTCTTGCACAGGATAGGGACCGATGGCGGGCTTATGTGAGGGCGGCAATGAACCTTCGGGTTCCTTAAGAGCCATTTGTAAGTAGGTAAGTTTAATTATTTGAACTTTTCTGAGTAGCCTGTTGTATACGAGTAACTTAATGAAAAATTCTAATTATTACAGTATAAATATATTTAATTTTAGCATAATACATTTTGTGTCTACTTTTTTCCCCTTTAATCCGCACTCATTTATTCATAGTTCTTTGCCCAAGGGCAGGTCTTCCACTGCAAACCCAGCATTCTCCAATCTTTTCTATTTCCCGCCTTCCTCTTAGTTTCCGTACACGACGCACATATATCTTAATGTCATCTATCAAGTGATATCTTCTTCTGCCCCGAACGTTTCTTCCGTTCACCATTCCTTCCAAAGCATCCTTCAATACGCAGTTCCTATTCAGCCAGTGGCCCAGCCAATTCATTTTTCTCTTGTTGATCAATTTCAGCATTATTCATTCTTCACCCACTTTTTCTAGCACAGCTTCGTTTCTTATTAGTAGGAAATGGATTGTTAATTCCGTACCTATTTTGTTTGCTACGTCCTAACTCTACGTTTCATGTACAGAATGAGCGGAAAGTAGGCTGACTCCCTCATTTCTCAGCTTCAACTCTCCCCCTAAACTTTGCCCTTCATTTTTCAGCTTCAACTCTTCTCCTGGACTTTCACCTTCATTTTTCTGCTTCAACTCTCATCCTGGACTTTGAACTTGATTTTTCAGCTTCAACTCTCCTCCTGGATTTTCACCTTCATTTTCCAGCTTCAACTCTCCTCCTGGACTTTGACTTTCATTTTCTAGCTTCAATTATCCTCCTGGACTTTCACCTTCATTTTTCTGCTTCAACTCTCCTCCTGGACTTTGACTTTCATTTTCCAGCTTCAATTATCCTCCTGGACGTTCACCTTCATTTTTTAGCTTCAACTCTCCGCCTGGACTTTGACTTTCATATATCTGCTGATCCTGTGGTGTACTGATATTTTATCACTATTTACTATAACAATATTTACTCAAGGAAACTGGATTTGTATGAACATTTAAAAATTATAGCATGTTTTGTGCCTTAAAGCCACCAGACGAACAAGCAGAGTAGACGTTGAAATGGTGACCCAACTGTGTTACAAAATATTACAGTGACGTAGCATGGAATCTCTGACTCTTATGGATACGCCTCGTATAATTTTAAACTTGCCGAAAGCCGATAAATGAAAGTACAAGACATGTCAATTTTAATATTAATAGCCTTTTGTAAGAAAATGAGGCCTCGCTGAGCAGTTATTTCATATAACAAAATATTTGCATAGTTGTAATAGCCTATATATTCTAATGAAATATTCCTCTATGATTATGAATCACCCTGTGTTTAAAAAAATGTTCGAGATAATAAAGTATGTAAACGGCTATTTTCAGAAGAAAACTGGTGGCCGCTTAAGACAGGTTTGAAGCTCGTACTAGTTTAAATATCTCTGTGTTCCCTAATAATGTGGCTTAGAATCGAAATACGGCCTTTTAGTTCTTAGTAATCAACGACTGAACGATGCAAAAACCTGAATCGCACATCAGCAAAACTAGATGTGACGGATTATTGCTTAATTAGATGATATTGTAATTAATATTGCCATGGCAACGCTGGAAACATGTCACGTACAAAATGGGGAAGTGTGCTCGTTCAGCGACCTTTCAAGTTCACCATCCCATTGTGCAGTTTGTGTGGGACTAGCTATGTAAACAACCAACACCCTTCAGATTCTTGGAATTCGTTTTGTTGATATGACGAAGTTATGGAAAACTTTAATACTGTTCTCCAACCAGGTGATCAACCGTGAAAGGAATGTGCTTACTATTGCGTCATCTATTGTATGTATGTATGTATGTATGTATGTATGTATGTATGTATGTATGTATGTATGTATGTATGTATGTGTGTGTATTTATTCACACTGCAGTGGGTATATATCCGGTGGCAGTGATAACTAATTACACTCAATAATGACAATAATAAACTTATTAATTAAAAATACTATTAATAATAATACTAATAATTAATACTAACAATAATTAATAATAATAATAACAACAACAAAAACAACAACAGGGAATATACTAAATTAAATGAAACGATCACTTAAAATAACATTTGAAATAAATCTAATTTGTATCTTAAAACTAAGATCGAACTAGAACCCACGAGTATGATATGTTCATATCTGCACAAGTACCTTTCAAGTTACACTCATTTCGCTGTCAACTCACTCACTGCACTGGATCTACGACACATTTCACTGATTCTATCCTGATTTCACTAACACTTCAAAAACATTTCACTGTTCAAATACTATGCACTGCCACTATAAACTATAAAGCTTCACTGACAGGTAAACGTTTCACTTACACAGCACACTTCACTGACACGACATACTTCTTCACTGATACAACACACTTCACTGACACAACATAATTCTTCACTGATACAACACTTCAATAACAACATATCATTTACACCCTTTAACTACTGTGTATAATTACCGTCTATTAGTAAGGTCCTTAAGCCTA
This sequence comes from Periplaneta americana, assembly GCF_040183065.1. Lineage (NCBI taxonomy): Eukaryota > Metazoa > Arthropoda > Insecta > Blattodea > Blattidae > Periplaneta > Periplaneta americana. The sequence continues at coordinate 127,532,519 of NC_091133.1, forward strand.
TTTTTAAATACATTTTTGGTTGTTGGTAAAGCCTTTAGTAAGTCTGCAGGTAAAGCATTCCAGTCCCTGATAGTACGATTGAGAAAAGAAAACTTTCCAGTGTCCGTCCTCTGTCTTCTTTCCCTCAATTTATAAGAGTGGTCGTTCCTTAAAGAGTAATTTGGCGGCTGCAACCTATTTTTTATTTCTCTCCAGGCAGGCTCACCTCTGTATGTTTTGAACAGTGCGCATAATCGAATTCGCGTTGAGAGAGAAGTAGATGATAATATTATCGTTATAACGTCAGTTTAAAAACCATGCGCTCTCCTGCATATGTTATTTCCTGTATGGAGGGATTAAAAGACCAGGAGATTAACAGTGATCTAATTTTGTAACTAGGGTAGTATAAATATGTGTGTATGAATGTTATGGTTTGTGCTGTGAGAGGTAGCCAATAGAGATACGAGTACCCACGTGTGTGACCTTATGAGTCATAAGTTATGACATCTTATGACATCAACATCCATTCACAGCGTTACCCCGCTCCGTCTCATTCCGCAGAGACTTTTTCGTGGTTGGAGTACAGTACGACTACGGTGCGAGAATGACCTTGAGTTGGCACCGCGCATGCGCGAGACGCGAATGGGGACCAGAGGCGACTGGCGGACATTTTGGCGTGGACGAAAATTTCCGGGCAGTATATCTCGCGCCCCCGATGTGCTAGTGCGATGATTTTGGTGCCAAACGAAAGATCTCGACTAGATCTGTCGATTTAAGACAGACGTATTCATGTAAAACTCACGGACGTGCCCCCGACACAGAAACAACCGGATTTACTTCCAGGAATGAGTCTATACACAATCTGACAGAACTATGAAGGAACCCCTGGGCCGTTTTGGAAGGTTTGGCAACGTGGAAAATCCCGTCACTATCCGGGAATTGAACCTGAGACTTCAATAGCGAGACGCAACTCGAATGTCTTAATTTTCGGTTGGATGTCTGGCCTATAATGTGGGGACGCAGCTACTCCTATATTCCGATATTGTACGCGATTAGCATACACGGTGTTGATTTAGAATTGCGCTCGGGCCTGGGTTCTGTAGCCGCTTGGGCTGATTGGCCTACATAGTTGTGTTTTAAGAAGTTTTCACGGACTGTAAAACGAATGTCGGGCAAGGACATAGCGTATCTTCGGTCTCAAATCGCCAAATACCCTCTCGCTAGCACCAATTCCATCAACGCCAAAGTAATATAATTTAGTAGTTGATACAACATCGCTAAATATCCCACTAAAGCTTATAAATTGAACTAAACTTATAAATTGAATTAATCTACTTGATATGAATTGTACAATTTTGTATAGCTTAACGAAAATATGCTTGTAAATCGAATTAATTTGTTTGCTATGTATTGTATAACTATGTTTGTATAGTTTGGGTGATGAATTGTATATGCTTTTAAAATGAATAGTAATCTGTATCGTATATGCTGTAGGCTAAATTGAATAGTAGTCTGAATAGCTCAACTGATGAATTATTTATGATTATAAATTGAATTAATCAACTTGATATGAATTGTACAAATTTGTATAGCTTAACGAAAGAATGCTTGTAAATTGAATTAATCTGTTTACTTTGTATTGCATATTTTTGTATAGTTTGGCTGATGAATTGTGTATGCTTTAAATTGAATAGTAATCTGTATAGCTCTATTGATGGATTGTTTATGTTTGTAATTTGAAGTAATTTACATGATATGTATTATTAATTTCTGTATATCTCAACTGATTGAATTGATTATGCCTTTAAATTGAATTAACATACGTGCTATGTATTATATTTTATAACTCAACTAATGAATTATCGTTTGGGTTTGTAAATTTAATAACCTGATTGGCTATGTACTGTATATTTTTAGTAGAGCCATCGATGTAGCTGATTGTCTGGTTCGGTTTTTCAGAGGTTTTCCCCAACCATAAGGCAAATGCCAGGTAATCTGTTGGCGAATCCTCGACCTCACCTCATCTCAATACATCTCGCCAAAATATTGTAAAAAAATTGAAATTGAAATTGTAAAAAATTGTAAAAATTGTAATTATTGTAATTTTGTAAAATATTGACTTGTTCCTTTTCATTCATTCATTTATTATCTTCCATAGATCTTACATGAGCAATGAAGCTTTAAGATGTGGAACAGGTCAAAATTTTACAATATTACAATTACAATTTTTACAAATTTTTACAATATTTTACAATTTTTACAATTTTACAATATAGTAATTTTCTACAATGATGAGGTGAGGTCCGAAGATTCGCCAAAAGATTACCCGGCATTTGCCTTTTGGTTGGGGAAAACCTCGGAAAAACCCAACCAGGTAATCAAATCAAAGGCGGAAATGAAGTGATGCCGAGGACTCGCCATAGACCATCCGACTTCAGTCCCACGGCTGGGGAAAACCTCGGAAGAAACCACATCTTGAAACTTCATTCCTAATGTAAGATCTGTTGAATACAATAAATTAAATTTAAAAAGAATGAAATAAAATAGAGTAATTCCAGTGAAGAAAAGGGAGATTTTATAAAATAAAAGATACTTGACATTATCACCTCCCCTTATTTAAGACAACACAGACATCTCGTCAGATGACAGACATAATTATCCCAGGCGAGTTTCAAACCCACGACCTTAGCTTTTGTGCATATTGAGGTCTCAGCGGATGTAGGAATGAACAATCATAGAAGGCAACTAACTAGTCACCCGGATTTAAAATTGCTTACGATGGTGGGGTTCGAACCCAATCGGCCTGAGTTTATCTCCCCTTTCATTGGAATTTGATTGTCGATTCACAAACAATGAATGATGGTTGTTATGCGACTTTTATTACCGGAAAGCAGGGCTAGAAACTTAATTGATATACACCTGGCTCGGCAAACAGATGTGAAAGCGCTTGTATGGTCAATTCAATAGATCCAAATTAAATAAACGTGACATTTCATGGGACTTCATACAGGCTAGGGGAAAACTCCATTGTTTTCGATACACATTACTATAATTTTGACAATGACAGCAAGAGATTAGAAGTCATGTCGCTTTTGAATTCACAGCAAGGAACAAATCATATTGTAGTAAATTATTTCTTATAGTATTCGTTTATAGGCCTATTAAACGTGATATAATAGTACATTATGCAACGAGCCTATAATGGTAGTGATTAAGACGCGAGTATGTTTATGAAACGAGCGCAAGCGAGTTTCATATTTTCATACGAGCGTCTTAATTACCATTATAGTCAAGTTTCATATGACTTTTTATGCTCGACCATATTTCTAACTTGAAATTATTCATAAGTATTCATGTTACTCTTATCTGACTGAGGAGCGGAACTGACCTTGTGCAATACCTCCTAAATTGTAAGATGTGCGCAGACGCGAAAGTATTGATTTTTTCCGAGAAACAAATGTCGACATTGACCTTGATATAATCTAGAGAGTAAAATAAACATTAATCTTGATATAACCTTGAAATTGATTTAGACATTGAAAAACGAGATGGCAAATTGAATTTATTTGAATATTACCGCTAATTATTATACTAACAGAACTGACTTTATTTCAAATATAGGTGATTTATTGATTTATTGTTGTCTTTCGATTGCATATCCGAGAATAATCGATACTTGCGCTCTCATATTGATACAATGGTATTTTCTGATTGGTGGAACACCTGAACTTTAATGAATAGGTGTACTTTAATGAGGTCCATTAAAGGGCTGCTACCACGTGTATAATTACTACATTTCGGCATGGTCGAGCATAAATATATTAAAATATATTACTGACCTATAATGAGACTATGATATTTAGCTCAGTTGATAAAGAGCTGGCTTACGACCGCCGAGGACTCGATTTCAAATCCCAGCAATGTATTTGTAGTGAAAGAACTAAGATTGTGAGGGCCTTTCCTGGGACCGTCCAGTTTTTATCTCTTTATCCCATGAACACACTCCACAATTCCCCTTTCATTATCATGTCCATTTCAAGAAACAGGGCATCACTTGTGTTTGCACGACGCCTTATCCGCCGTCTGTGCTAAGTTCCTAAATTTTGCCCAAAGATTACGATATTTGGGACATCCTGCATATACAAGTCTTGTGTCACTTAACTTTGTTGTTTTTGCAAATGCTTCCGGTCTCTATTTTTGTCTCACCGAAGCTCGTGCACTCTACCCCGAAATAATAGACTATTTTTTATGAACAAAAGAGTAGGATGAAAGTGAAGAGTGTTGATGTGATGAAATTTGTAATGTTGCGAGAAACTGGAGAACGCTGGGGAGGCCCCCATTCTGAGATATTTTCCGCCACAAATTATCAATCCATCGGTACCAGCGATCGAATCCGGTTTCGCGGAATGGTAAATCCGTGATCTAGCCCTGAGCTACTGGACAGATCTTTGCTGTGTTAGCTCTTGTTTACTTGGGTTTTAGTAAATAATCGATTCACAGAAAAAGTAACAGGAGTAGTTCTGCAGTTTTCGCTAATATCTGAGTTATTGTCTCTGGCCAGAGACCGAAACAATACGTAGAAAATTTCCCAAAATATTAAACTTATTTTCACAAAATATGAAAATATGAAATAAATATTTCATTGCTAAAATATCTTCGTTCCTAAACCATTTAGAGTACGTTTACATAGTCTGCTTTTACAAAATAAGCTTTTAATCTAAGTATACCTGTGGCAATCTCTCAGGGTGGTCTTCTCAAAATCAATCCATTTAAGGAAAAGTTGAGAAGACTAGACTGACAATGTAATTTGTAGATGCAGTGTAATTACCTAAGTTGTGTCATGTAATTAATTAAATTGATATGTAATTAATTAAGATGATTTGTAATTAAGTTAATATGCAAATAAATTAAGGTGATATGTAATTAATTAAGATGATATGTAATTAAGTTGATACGTAATTAATTAAGGTGATATTTAATTAATTAAGATGATATGTAATTAAGTTGATACGTAATTAATCAAGGTGATATGTAATTAAGGTGATATGTAATTAAGTTGATACGTAATTAAGTAAGGTGATATGTAATTAAGTTGATACGTAATTAATTAAGTTGATACGTAATTAATTAAGGTGATATGTAATTAAGTTGATATGTAATTAAGTTGATACGTAATTAATTAAGGTGATATGTAATTAAGTTGATACGTAATTAATTAAGTTGATATGTAATTAATTAAGATGATTTGTAATTAAGTTAATATGCAAATAAATTAAGGTGATATGTAATTAATTAAGATGATATGTAATTAAGTTGATACGTAATTAATTAAGGTGATATTTAATTAATTAAGATGATATGTAATTAAGTTGATACGTAATTAATCAAGGTGATATGTAATTAAGGTGATATGTAATTAAATTGATACGTAATTAAGTAAGGTGATATGTAATTAAGTTGATACGTAATTAATTAAGTTGATACGTAATTAATTAAGGTGATATGTAATTAAGTTGATATGTAATTAAGTTGATACGTAATTAATTAAGGTGATATGTAATTAAGTTGATACGTAATTAATTAAGTTGATATGTAATTAATTAAGATGATTTGTAATTAAGTTAATATGCAAATAAATTAAGGTGATATGTAATTAATTAAGATGATATGTAATTAAGTTGATACGTAATTAATTAAGGTGATATTTAATTAATTAAGATGATATGTAATTAAGTTGATACGTAATTAGTCAAGGTGATATGTAATTAAGGTGATATGTAATTAATTTGATGCGTAATTAATTAAGGTGATATGTAATTAAGTTGATACGTAATTAATTAAGTTGATACGTAATTAATTAAGATGACATGTAATTAAGTTGATGCGTAATTAATTAAGGTGATATGTAATTACTTAAATTGGTAATAGCTGGGTGAAGGTTAGATTTACTTTTGCTTAGTGTACGCGTTATTATAGAATAGTTTTTATTTATAGTCCTAGGTTTATTGCATCTATTTATTTATAGTTAGAAGTAAATTTACGTTTATTTTATTTTGTTATTGCTGTAATTATTGTATTATTGTAATGGTATTATTGTATATTATATACCATTGCCACCGGGTGTATACCCAATTGTAGTGTTAATAAATACATACATACATACATACATACATACATACATACATACATACATTTAATATGCTATAGAATAAAATATAATATATCTGCATAATTAGTTTATCAGCATCATAAAATGTTTACCTGAATGCGAGATCTAGTGAACTCAGTCTTTTACACTGAAGAGAAAAAGGAAGTTCTTAAAATGGCTGGCGTCAAAACGCTAGTTACAATACAATCCAAGTAACTCTTCTATATTCGTCTATATTTCGTGGCAAAAAAATTAATATACCTTCTGTCAGTTAATATGATCTTTACGATGAAAAACCAATGCAGTTGTAAAAAGAGGAGAAATGAAGTAGAGAACAATATTGATGTTCTAAACCCGTCATTCATTCATAGATAGTGTTCTGTTAAAGGGCAGGTCTTTCACTGCAAAGCCAGCATTCTCCAATCTTTCTTATTCTCTGCCTTCCTCTTAGTCTCCGCAAATGATCCATATATCTTAATCTCGTCTATCTGATATCTTCTTCTGCCCCGAACTCTTCTCCCGTTCACCATTCCTTCCAATGCATCCCTGAGTAGGCAGGTTCTTCTCAGCCAGTGACCCAACCAATTCCTTTTTCCCTTTCCTAATCAGTTTCAGCATCATTCTTTCTTCACCCACTCTTTCCAACACAGCTTCGTTTCTTATTTTGTCTATCCACTTGACACGCTCTATTCTTCTCCATATCCGCATTTCAAATGCTTCTAGTTGTTTCTCTTCACTTTGTCGTAATGTCCATGTTTCTGCCGTATATAATGCCACACTCCACACAAAGCACTTCACTAGTCTCTTCCTTAGTTATTTTTCCAGAAATCCGCAGAAGATGATCCTTTTTCTATTAAAAGCTTCCCTTGCTATTGCTATTCTCTTTTTGACTTCCTGGCATATATATATATATATATATATATATATATATATAATATATGATCTAGTACTTTACACTGGACAAGATATCGACAATTACTCATTAGTGGCCAATATACATGATCATGAAATTAGAAATAGTGAAGAAATTAATGTTCCATATTGTAGATTACACAAGAGCAACACAAACTTTTTAATTATGGGGATGAAATTATATAATAAGCTCCCCAGTCAATATTATAAATTACCAATCAATAGCTTCAAAACTAGATTTTACAATTGGTTATTAAATAATCCTTTTATTCTATTGCTGAGTTTTTCAACACAAATTTGTATCAAATTGTATTTTAATAAATAAGTTTAATTGCAATTTAGTTAATTTTCTTTAATTTAAAAGTTTCTTATTAATTCATGTTCTCATTGTCTTATTTAAATTTTACTGTTTTTATTAGTGTTTTTTAAAATGTATTTATATGTTTTTCAATGTATTCTGACGAAGCCTAAAACTGTATGTCTAATGGCCAAATAAATTGAATTGAATTGAATTTAGAATTCGTAATTTCACCTTCTTTACTTTTCATCCTACGGCCATGGTTTGGAAAGTTCGGTTGAATACTAGTTAGGCCTATAGAAATGTTAGCGAATGGGGAAAATCGTGCGAAATATGGAACATAGGAAGGGGTTTTTTTCATGAAATCTGACAACTTTACCAAATATTATGAAATAGTTAAATTTCGTGTCGTTAATTGCGTTATAAAAATCATGAATCGTGAAAACCCTTGTTCCTATATCACAAGCAGGAATGGTTTACATTAACTTCAATGATATTGTTATGTCTGTCGCAACTTTAGCTTATAGCACAACGATAATGTTGTCATTCATTGCTGGGAAACGTAAATTGTGAGACTGTCGCCTTGTTAGCGCAAATATGGTCCTCGGTTCATTTGGAACTGATCAGCTGTTAACACGGTCCGTCACGCACTTTCCTTTTAGATCGTTGCCTGCCGGCCGTTAAGAGCCGAATGATCAATGAACTGCACGGCGAGCGCCGTAACAAGCTCCACGTGTTGTTACTACAAATTGATTTACAAGAAAGTAAACGACCGTTAGGAAGAAAAACATTTGTTCAGCTTGTCGTAGTGATAGCCACATAATTGTGTGAATGGCGTATATCTGCCAAATAGCCCATTAACAGGACAACAAAAGAACATAACTTCATGACGTACATAGGTGGCGTGGCAATGCTATTTTCTTACCTCACTACTATGTATTATTAGCTAATACATCACGCAGGATGCCTTGCAGCTTCCAAACGATCTCAGATAATCAGGGAATAACTACTCTGACACAGTAGTCACATAATAATAATAATAATAATAATAATAATAATAATAATAATAATAATAATTACTTACAAATGAAAAAGCCATTAAAATGAAAATTTTATTTTTAACTCATAATAATAATAATAATAATAATAATAATAATAATAATAATAATAATTACTTACAAATGAAAAAGCCATTCAAATGAAAATTTTATTTTTAACTAATAATAATAATAATAATAATAATAATAATAATAATAATAATAATAATAATTACTTACAAATGAAAAAGCCATTCAAATGAAAATTTTATTTTTAACTCATAATAATAATAATAATAATAATAATAATAATAATAATAATAACTTACAAATGAAAAAGCCATTAAAATGAAAATTTTATTTTTAACTCATAATAATAATAATAATAGTAATATTATTATTATTATTATTATTATTATTATTATTATTATTATTATAATACAGTCATTATTTTTCCATTAACACTAATATCTAGGTAATTGTCATTGTCTCAACGTAACCCGTGCTGTGCTGATCATACTAATTGTACTATTTCTTTAGTTGTGAGATTATATTCATATGTATTAATTCATTTTTTTTAAGTTAATACTTGTATATTAGAATGTATTTTCCTGTTTGTGATTATGTATTCAATCTCTCTTTTTTATTATATTTATTTTTTATTATTATTATTTTTAAGTTAATACTGTTTGTGTATATGTATTGAATCTCTCTTTTTATTTTGTTGTTATTATTATTATTATTATTGTTATTTTAAGTTAATATTTATATACCGGTAGGTATTTTTCTGTATGTGATTTGATCGTGGTTGAGTGGAAGAGAAGGCCTGATGGCCATTAACCCTCCCAGGGAAAATAAAACTATTATTATTATTATTATTATTATTATTATTATTATTTTATACAGTCATTATTTTTCCATTAACACTAATATCTAGGTAATTGTCATTGTCTCTACGTAACCCGTGCTGTGCTGATCATACTAATTGTACTAGTCCTTTAGCTGTGAGATTATATTAATATGTATTAATTCTTTTTTTTTAAGTTAATACTTGTATACTAGAATACATTTTCCTGTTTGTAATTATGTATTCAACCTCTCTTTTTATTTATTATTATTATTATTATTATTATTATTATTATTATTATTATTATTATTGCATTGTATACTTCACCTGACATAATTAGGAACATTAAATCCAGACGTTTGAGATGGGCAGGACATGTAGCACGTATGGGCGAATCCAGAAATGCATATAGAGTGTTAGTTGGGAGGCCGGAGGGAAAAAGACCTTTGTGGAGGCCGAGACGTAGATGGGAAGATAATATTAAAATATATTTGAAGGAGGTAGGATATGATGGTAGAGACTGGATTAATCTTGCTCAGGATAAGGACCAGTGGCGGGCTTATGTGAGGGCGGCAATGAACCTGCGGGTTCCTTAAAAGCCAGTAATTAATTATTATTATTGTTGTTATTATTATTATATTATTATTATTATTATTATTATTATTATTATCATCATTATTATACCTTGAAGTCTTTTTTTCGCTGCTCTTCTGCAATATAAGATCTAATCTGATGATACCACGTGTTTTTCAGAAAGTCCCCATGCCTGCAGGACTCCAGCCATGCGCACCGTAACCATACAGAAAATATAATTATGCAGAACGTGTGTACAGCTTTTTGTCGTTCTATATGTGTAGGTTATATCAACTCTTCAATTCGCGTAAGTTCGACGCCCCTTTAATATAAATCTCAATGCCTGTATTCTTATTTGCTTCATCGTGGCTGTCTTGACGTGTGGTGAACAGATATTGCGATACTCTGTAAGTTATTGAGAAGTGTGACGTAGGCAAGACCTTCTTACTGTGAGCACGTATCACACATAGCATGTGCTCCACATTTCACGCTTTATAAGTGGCAATGATGCAACAGACTGCTTCGCCATGAGCATGTGTCACAGTTAATTTACGGTCGTATTAGTCACGTGGCTTCTTGAGGGACATGTTTGTGTTCGCTCAGTCCGAAGAGTCACTGACACACCACGGGCTCCATTCCAGAAAAAGTTCTCTTCCGTTTTTCCTCCTACTGTCCACTTATTTTATTCCTTAGACATTTTCTTCACATCTTTCTCTTCACCTCCTTTCCTAATCGTTTATCTCTGCCTTCCGCTTCTTTCACATTCTCAGAGTCGCGAAACATCGTTAAATGCCAATAACTCGATACCTGTAAAACATAGACAACACAGACTGATATATAAATTACTAGTAGCTTGTGCAGGAAATGCTGCTGCAAACTAAGTTCGTTAGACGTTCAAATAAAAATTTTTCAGATTTATTTTCAATGAAGAATACTTGTCTTTTTGATAGTTATTTGCTTCTATAATAATGAAACATACTCCTTCTGAATGGATTTTTTTAGGCCGAATACTTTTTCTTGAACCTACCTAACTTCAGTTTTTGAGTTTCAAAGCGAAAACGCAAGTATCAATGTCAGGACGATAGCAGTAGCTATTTCAGGTCATTGTGCATTGTAGGCAAAAGTTAAAAAAATGTCAGGTTTGCTAAGCTTTCGAACAATAGCATTTTCGTATAACTGCTGCATGTAGAACTTGAAATGTAGAGCGTAAAATCATTTTATCCTACTAAGAGATCTTGCTGAAATGATCTGGAGACTACAAAATTTTCTAGGCCTCTTATTTTATCAGTAAGTAATACCTTTTTATCTTTCCTTATGAACTGTAATTTTTGCGCTCTTTCGAGCCAATACTCAAGACAATGACACATATCAATATCTACACTACACCGCCATTAAGTATATGAAAAAGACCCAACCCCACTGGTTTAATAAGTATAAAAAATTTGATTTTTAATAACAATATTATTATCTTACTTAAGTTTTGTAGTTATATATAGCAGTCACTCAGTAAATTATAGAAATGAAGATCTAAATTAAGATATTCTCTACATTTACTTACATAACCTCAAAACGTTTCACTTTCATGTCATCAATATAGCATCAATATTATGTACAATTAATGAAGAATAGACGCATCATGATAATAATATTTAATGTCATCAAACCACCTCAAGTTTCGTAGATTTGAATATCCAATACACAGCTGTACTCAGAAAATTATACACTGCAGAATCAGTTTTTAATAAAAAATTGAATTGAGCTCTAAATATGTCGGCAATCCTGCAGGTCATGGTCTTCGTGTAATAGCCTATTGTTTATTGTAGTGTGTGTTTTGTTCTGAAATTCAATCAAGTCGGCCGTGATTCAATAAAATTAGTTCTCAAAACTGACAACAGATGGATTTTGAAAAATAGGAAAATTATGTAGGAAAATTGACATTTCACTGAAAACTACTACTTTTCCGAAAAACTTTGGATGCCAGGCATGAAAATGAGGGGTCATTCATTAAAATCCGTTCAGCCGTTTTCCCGTAATTTCCATTACCAGTTCAAATTATATATTGTGAACTGTACTGTCCCTTCTTATAAAATTGACCCGGAAATATATATATATATATATATATATATATATATATATATATATATATATATATATATTGTTGCTTAGTCATGTGTCCGAAGACAGGTTCGAACCTCACAACTGACACCAATAAGGCATTACTCATGAGGTAACTAAGCCAGGAGATAATGGGGTATGCTGACCAGTTACATGTTGAACACTGATCAGTCTTCAGATGTATACAAACAATTGTTCTTCCTCTGACACATATCATCAAGTGAGATGTACCGCCCGATAGCAGATGTACATTATCAGCCAGAACCTCAATCAGAGGTAGTAGGCCTATGTAAATTAAAAAGTAAATAAAGAGCTTTGTATCTATGTAGTTTATTTTATTCCATAATGAATATTTTACAATATTGTCACAGAATTACTGAAAACAGGTAGCAATTTTCGCTTCCCACTCACATAATATAATAAATTAATGAAGGAATGTATAAATAAGTAAATAAATAAATAAATGGATGAAAATAAGTAAATAAATAGATGGATGGAGGAAAATAAATAAATAATAAAATAATAAATAAATGTATCAATAAATAAATGAATAAATGTATAAATAAATGAATGAATAAGTTTTTGAAGGATAGTATTCAACTTGCGATTGGAGGATTTAACTTCTGTCACGTTGAAAACCGCTCATTAAACTGCACGACTCCACTGCGAACGTTAGTACGTAATGAAACTGCTTCTCTACTGTGCATATTATTGTAATGTAGTGACGAGTTATCCACCCATAGTTGCGGATATACTGTGAGTTGTTTACATGAACAGAGTATACTATGCTAGTGCAATAGGTCAATAAACCTGGCTGCACTCAACCTGAAAGCAACGTTTTAGTATCAAGGTACTAAGACTGGTTATAGGAAACGCTGATCATAGATGTAAATATTTTATTGTAATATTTAATAAATTCAGAGCATGCATATACAAGTTCATTACGTAACGTTATCCAGCGGTAACTTGGAAACCGATGATCCTTGGTTTACCTTTTAATCAAGTTTGAATTCCTCAACTTTATAGCTGAGGTAGACAGTTTTTTTATATTGTTCTATCTGCTCTGGAGATCTAACAATGTGCAAAGTTTGAGAGGAGGTTTCGACATGATATCTTCAACAATTCCTTTGCAAGTATAATTCTTTCCATGATTATGAAGATATAGATAAACTCTTCAGTTGAAGATATTGACAGACGATTTGATGATGACGATGATGATGATGATGATGATGATGATGATATGACAAAGTTCAATTGTGAACTGTACTGTCCCTTCTTATAAAATTGACCCGGAAATGCTGCTGATTTGAACCAAAATCCCGTTTTCATTTGAAATGAATTTCAAATGTATAAAGGCTGGTTCACAATAAACTGGGAACGAGAACCAGAATGAAAACGAGAAGCAGAGGACGTGAATATGAAAGTTTTTAATTCACAATAAACCGAGAACGTAGACCACTATGCATATCGACATGTATGTCAATAACGATATGTAAAGTCGATATTACGCATTCTGATATTATTTGTGTATAATTGACCAATGGCGTTCTCTTATGAGTACAAGGCAGCCAGCATAAACACAGGTTAACCAACTTCGAAATTTCAACTGAAACATTTCATTAGGTACGGTACTTTAATATGTCCATGCATCTTTATTATCACAACCTATTTTAAGTCTACCATAACGTAAAATAATTGGAGAAGAAACATTTTGTAATAGAACAAAAATGAACACAACAGTAGTTATTGAATTGAAGCGTGAATATGTAGTGTGTAATACAACCAATACAGTAATAAAAGATGATTCGCTTCCGATCGGTGTTCAAATATGCACCTATTGAAAGCCACGTATTCTCCTTCATTTCTCATCTTTATACGAGGCGCGCCGCTTATCGTAAACGTGAGGATTTCAATATTAGAATTACATCAAATAAAACTTGCTCCATGATATTATTTGTGTATAATTGACCAATGGCGTTCTCTTATGAGTACAAAGCAGCCAACATAAACACAGGTTAACCAACTTCGAAATTTCAACTGAAACATTTCATTAGGTACGGTACTTTAATATGTCCATGCATCTTTATTATCACAACCTATTTTAAGTCTACCATAACGATGCACAGCACAGAACAAAATAATGCATAGGTTATGTCACGGTCTTCCTGCTACAAAATATATGACGACAAAATAGCTTTTAGATGGCAATAGAATGAATCTAGTGGGCTGTGATCGGAAACGTGAACGCCAAAGTTGAAACTTGGCCAACTCTCCGTTCCCGATCTCGGGTTCCGGCAAGCTTTTCGTTAATTGTGAATGCTCACATTTAAATGTACACATTTTAACAATTTTATCCTTTTCGTTTTCGTTCCGATTCTCGTTTCCGGTTTATTGTGAACCAGCCTTTACTCGGGTAACGTGTCTCTACGAAGATGATATCACGTCATTAAGGGAAACCGGAAACAATGTGCCAGTAGTCGATGTACACAGTAAGTGCATGTCACTTGGAATTCCTTCGCTTTTCGGTGTCAATCGAATTGAAATAGTCAATGACGACTCGAACTACAAGGTGTAAGTTGAAGACAAATTATTTTCTTGAAATTAACCGATGCTACACTCGCCTTGTAATTTTTGAGAATTCTTAGCGATACTGTTCTAAATATTAATTATGTGTAAGGAACGAGGAATTAGTTCTCAGTTCATGTAGACGAGTAAAAACTCCTTTTTAATCCAACTTGAATACGTTTCCTAAACTCTGCAGAGTAGGCTAACAATTCTACTTGGTCTCCGTTTTGCTATCCTCGAAGTTTGTCCCAATGATCTCCGTTAATGTTAAAGAGATCATTTTGTAATCAGAAAGCTGTCTTCTCTGATAAAGGACATAAAATGACAATAGGTACAGAAAATATCACGCTGGTTTAATGTGTAATTAATGGAGTTAACAAAAATTAATCATTTAATTTTCATATCATTAATACTTAAATTCACTGCGGGCTAAACTTCGCTCTAGAATACAGTATGCCATTAGGAAAGTTCAGGATAACAGGCAGGGTTTGGAATTGAACGGGTTACATCAGCTTTTTGTCTATGCGGATGACGTGAATATGTTAGGAGAAAATACACAAACGATTAGGGAAAACACGGAAATTTTCCTTGAAGCAAGTAAAGCGATCGGTTTGGAAGTAAATCCCGAAAAGACTAAGTATATGATTATGTCTCGTGACCAGAATATTGTACGAAATGGAAATATAAAAATTGGAGATTTATCCTTCGAAGAGGTGGAAAAATTCAAATATCTTGGAGCAACAGTAACAAATATAAATGACACTCGGGAGGAAATTAAACACAGAATAAATATGGGAAATGCGTGTTATTATTCGGTTGAGAAGCTCTTATCATCCAGTCTGCTGTCCAAAAATCTGAAAGTTAGAATTTATAAAACAGTTATATTACCGGTTGCTCTGTATGGTTGTGAAACTCGGACTCTCACTCTGAGAGAGGAACATAGGTTAAGGGTGTTTGAGAATAGGGTGCTTAGGAAAATATTTGGGGCTAAGCGGGATGAAGTTACAGGAGAATGGAGAAAGTTACACAACACAGAACTGCACGCATTGTATTCTTCACCTGACATAATTAGGAACATTAAATCCAGACGTTTGAGATGGGCAGGTCATGTAGCACGTATGGGCGAATCCAGAAGTGCATATAGAGTGTTAGTTGGGAGACCGGAGGGAAAAAGACCTTTAGGGAGGCCGAGACGTAGATGGGAGGATAATATTAAAATGGATTTGAGGGAGGTGGGGTATGATGATAGAGACTGGATTAATCTTGCGCAGGATAGGGACCGATGGCGGGCTTATGTGAGGGCGGCAATGAACCTTCGGGTTCCTTAAAAGCCATTTGTAAGTAAGTAAGTAAGTATTCATTAATACTTATTGTAATAATGTTTATTTCTTCTTCTTCGCTCCATGAGTTAGACTAAAGCTTGTTTCGACTTCTCTCATTCCATTTTCAGTTATGTAATGTCAATGTCCTTGTCTTCTGTTAGTTTAAAAATGCGAAATTATTAATTAAGGTCAAGTATTTGTTCAAATTTCTCAGCTATTTCGCCTGTTTAAATGCTTTGTTTCTGCCTGTTTTGAGGAATTTTAGTAATTAATTGATTAACTAGCGGACTTACTCGTGTTAATTATGTAAGTTTGTGCGACTTACAGCTGTTTCGGTGCTTCACGCACCATCCTCAGAGCCTACTAGATCTCGGCGTCATCTCGAACTTCTCTGCCTGTTATGTGGGTGTGTTTGATTGTTGAAAGGTGTTGAAGAGTGGAGTCAAATAGTGTGTGTGTACTGAAATTGATCTGTGTGTTGAGAATTTGATCGGGGTATGTTTTAGTGTGTTTGTATATTTCGTATTGTTCTAGTGTTTTGAGTTTTTGGTTCTTGGGTTGCATGTGTAGGATTTCCATGTCCGCATTTATGTTATTGTATGTATGGTTAGCATTGGTGGTGGTGGTTGGTTTTCTGTATATTTTGTAGGTGTGTTTGTTGTCGATTTTTGTTATGGTGATGTCTAGGAAATTTATGGAGTTGTCGTTTTCAAGTTCTAATGTGTATTGAAGTTTTGAGTGTAATTTGTTTATGTATATCTACATACGCCGATGACATAACCAATGCTAACCATACATATAATAACATAAATGCGAACATGGAAATCCTACACATATAACCCAAGAACCAAAAACTCAACACAATAGAACAATACGAAATATACAAACACACTAAAACACACCCCGATCAAATTCTCAACACACAGATCAATTTCAGTACACATACACTATTTGACTCCACTCTTCAACACCTTTCAACAGCCAAACACACCCACATAACAGGCAGAGAAGTTCGAGATGACGCCGAGATCTAGTAGGCTCTGAGGATGGTGCGTGAAGCACTGAAACAGCTGTAAGCCGCCACAAACTTACATAATTAACACGAGTAAGTCCGCTAGTTAATCAATTAATTATATTCAAGTGTTAAAAGTAGTGTACGGAAGATCCAAAATGAATTTTAGTACCTAAACTTTATCTCTATTAAATAAATTTCTGTGACTTACAGACGCGCTCTCAGGCCGTATTGAAAAACCATTATAATTGATTTTAGAGCAACAGTTTGAGGGTCGCCCTGTACTGTCAGGCTTTCAGTTCATAAAGTGACACATTTTGTCGCACACGGACCAAATGAAATCAATGTAGCTTGAAGCACTCGAAACTTGTGGTGTTGATTTCTGTGTGGATTGAAAGCTCTTAAACGCCCTCTCACATTATGTGTGACACGACTTTAAATGGCTCGGTTTAAACGTCAATGTGATGATTTATGGGAATTTGACCCTTTCCGGTGCTCCGGCGCGGGGCAAAAAGTCACTCCGTGCCACATCAGCTGCGGAAGAAATTTTACGATACAGTTTATTGTAATAATGGCCATGGGGGCGAAAACTGGGCAGCATAACAGCCTTCATGTTATCAGTTGTCAAATAACATGTTTAATAAGTTTCTTTTAATGTAAGCACCCCCACAAGTGGCGACTAAAAAGTGACATAAAAAATTAAGGATAATGAGAATATTAGCTTATTTTATGTATTTGAATTGAAATCATCACCATCTCCACCATTATCACAATCAACACCTGCACTAATGTCATCATTAGACCACGTAACTTTATGCACTAAAAACATGAAAATATGCCTGAAACTATACAGTAAGAAGTGTTGTAATATGCGCTAAAACTTGCAATATATGCAGTTTAAATATACTTACGAGGTTTACTTGATTTAATAATATGGAATAAATGAAAATAATAATTTAAAATAATAATTATTATTATCAAAATGTGAAATCAGTCTTATAATATGGCTGTGAGACATGGAAAAGAATTAAAATTATACAAAATAAACTGAAAACATTTGTTAATAGATGTTTACGAAAAATTTAAAAAAAATGGTGGCCAGATATAATCACAAACTCAGAACTATGGAAGATAACAAATCAGAAAGAAATCACAATAGAAATCAAAAGACGAAAGTGGAATTGGATAGGGCACGCAATCAGGAAAGGAGATGGAGCAGTAGAAAGAATGGCTTTGGATTGGAACCCCCAGGGTAGTAGAACAAGAGGAAGGCCAAAAAATACATGGAAGAGAACAGTTTTGGAGGAAATTGCTAGGGAGGGGAAAACATGGAGCGAAGTGAAGAAGTTGGCTACAAATAGGGTCCGATGGGGGCACTTTGTGAATGCCCTACGCTCCTCATGAGGAGATACAGGAGTTTGATTGATTATTATCAAGCCATCGCCATTGTTATTATTTTTTCTATAAATGTAATCTATTAATTACTCATTTTACACACATATTTGAATTCGTACATTTTAACTTTCTGACCTTCCAAACTTTTTTTTTTAACTTTCTTTGCTATTCACGTAATTATTATGGCAATAAAGAACCAACGATTTTTTCACGTTCTCTATTACTCCACTAAGAAATTGTTCTTCTTATCTGTCAAAATATCGGCCTGGTTGGCGAGTTGGTATAGCGCTGGCCTTCTATGCCCAAGGTTGCGGGTTCGATCCCGAGCCAGGTCGATGGCATTTAAGTGTGCTTAAATGCGACAGGCTCATGTCAGTAGATTTACTGGCATGTAAAAGAACTCCTGCGGGACAAAATTCCGGCACATCCGGCGACGCTGATATAACCTCTGCTGTTGCGAGCGTCGTTAAATAAAACATAACATTTTTCACATCTGTCAAAATTAGTTTCAATGCCCAAAACGATCTCTTGACATCACATGATATGACCAGTGCCGGTAGAAATGGCCGATATTTCACAAACCGATATTTTGTTACAGGTATTTTTTTGTGACAGATAAACCTGTGGCTGATGACGCGAAATATCTGTGACAAAATATCGCTACCGAAATCTGCTCCGTATTCAGTACTCTTTGACTGATATTTTCTCCTCTACGTCGTAGGTTTGCGCGTGCGCATGATACAATAACAGCAATCTGGCGGTAGTTTCTCCATCTTATTATAAATGATGTAGTTATTACACGATTTAAATAATAACACCATTGGTTACCAGTACTTAATCTTGTGTAAAATCCTGTCTAAACAACTGTTTTGTTTTGTAATTATTTACCAATGTTTTTTTTTTCCGAATACTTTTGTTTCGTTAATTTTTATTCTATGACAAAATACTATAATGTTAATGCACGACTTAAAATAATTTATCCATTATATTATATACAATAAAAAGGATCAATTTTTAAAACGATTAGGATAATCATATAACCTCAATTTCTCCATACCAAACTACATTTAAAAATGATCAACTGGTTCAATATCTACAATATAACCTCTTGGTACATGAGGTTAACTTTCGACATGTTACTGTTCAGTTAGGTAAGTATTTAT
Source organism: Periplaneta americana (assembly GCF_040183065.1). Lineage (NCBI taxonomy): Eukaryota > Metazoa > Arthropoda > Insecta > Blattodea > Blattidae > Periplaneta > Periplaneta americana. Next base: position 127,551,885 of record NC_091133.1, read on the forward strand.
TTGTTAATGGTACATGTACATAATTTCTTTGTTGGATTTTCCCATATAAATCATTGATGAGTGGTGTGTATAGAGAAATCGTATTCATATGTCACTGCTTTTCAATATTTCCTGATAATTTTTATCGGTGTGACAAAATATCGGTGTAATTCATGCTACGTATCGATATAAAATATCGGTGTGACAAAATCACCGATAAAAGTCACAGATATTTAATTGTCACAGTCACAGTTGTCACAGATACTTGAAAATATCGTTTAAGCTCATCTCTACCAGTGTGTAGTTGTAAGCTTGGTTGTGCAGTAAAACTTGATGAAATGAAAATTTACACTCCGAGTAACTTCATTGTCGCAGGTGTTTAAATACATTCAGTTTTGTTTCTGTGAATTCAGAGCGTAGTAGCAGCATTGCCGTCGCAGCAATTTCATGACCTCAATAATACGTAACTTCATTGTCGCAGGTGTTAAGCCTCATGTTAAACTGGAAAACGACCCAACTTATACACCAGGAAGAAGTATTCATTGTCGTCATAGCAATTTCATGCCCTAAACAGCAATTAAATAATTATTGGTTTAATTTCTTTCGTAATTTTTGTATTTCTTTGAAATCTATATATCTATATATATAATTTGAACTGGTAATGGAAATTACGGGAAAACGGCTGAACGGAGTTTAATAAATGGCCCCTCATTTTGAAGCTTGGAACCCAAAGTTTTTCTGAAAAATAGTAGTTTTCAGTGAAATGTCAATTTTCCTACATAATTTTCCTATTTTCCAAAATCCATCTGTCGTCAGTTTTGAGAAATAGCTAATTGCATTCAGGAGAAGCGAAGCGAGCATCAAGTTGGCCGTGTTGCATTTCAGAATAAAACAAAACACACACTACAGTAAACAATATTACACGAAGGCCATGAGCTGCAAGAATGCTGACATATTTAGAGCTCAAATTATATTGGTTATTAAAAACTTAACTTACTAAAAATAATTTACAGGTTCGATTCTGTGGTGTGTAATTTTCTGGGTACAGCTGTGCATTGGATATTAAAAATTACAAAACTTGAGGTGGTTTGATGACATTATTACCATTAGAAGTGAAATATTATAGTAGTTTGTGATGCTCGAACCCAGGTATACCTGCAATTACCCAGGTACACCTGTAATTAAGCTTACCTGTATTAGTATTGATCACCTGGCCTTAAGCGTGGGCCTCTGGCCTTGCAGTTCGTTTAAGGATTATCCTTGATGTTAACCCACCTTGAACCTGACACTTAAAATTTGTAACATTAGAAAGTAAGAGAAGATTGCAGTATTGTATAGTTAACTTGTATTCTTTTTATTTGCAATTTATTTAGTTTATTGGCATTACGTGACTTTTGTACTTTGATATTACAAAGGAAGAAGCGCACCTATATCCTGTTTGTCATAAGAAATTACTGTATTTTTGCTCTTTTATGTAAAGTCACTATACCACAACTCATCCTGTTTACAGGATATCTTGTCATGACCTTATAAGGGATCGATGATATTTCAATGGTGAACAACCAATTGTAAAGCTATCTTCTTTCTGAAGTTCCAACCCCAAGCTAGAATCTTAACCAATCAGACGTTGTTATTTCGGGCGTATCCCTTTTTATAATTACTATAAAACCCCATGAATCTGGCTCATCACTCTCAATCGGCGGTACTTGGAAGAGACTACATTACGCTACTCCAGAGCCAGGAGGAGGGTGCAGACTATAGCTCAGAAGGTTCTCCAACGCCACGAATATTCTAAGTCCGAATATTCCCTTCACCACTTAGACGAATTCAGAGCTTGGCTACAAGAACGGGAGATGGCAATTCTACAACTTATATGTAAGTGGAAATTGTCCGTACTTGCTTAGCCAGATTCAGACTTTCTTTAAGGAAGGAACTTACGAAAGAAGTTAGCAACTTTTTCACTATACTAATGTAGAATTCTTTCAAATTATGTTTTATTATATTATATTCAGCATTATGTTTATTTTATTGTGTTTACTTATTATTGCAAGCGTGAAGCTGCAATTTGTGTGTTGAATAACCAACTCCTTTAAAATCTGTTCTTTTCCCGCTCCTTGGGATCCTCAGCAGTGATTATAGGATTGATAATTCGTTCACCTGGACTACTCTCGGCTCCACAAGTAAAGAACCCTGGCCTCACACCACTTCTGCACAGATGACAGTGATTGACAGGCCAGTTAGGGGAAGCTGTTGCCACGTTCGCTCTTGGCTGGACTCTTTAAATGTATTTTCTTTTGCAACTGGTTGGATTCTTTCAAAAATGGAAAATTCACAACACAGCATTCTCGGCGGTCTCCTGGCGGTATCTTTGTCCACAGTTTCACTAATTGGGGGAGCGTGTCAGTCAGATTTATGGCTTCCTGAACCCAACCCTGCAACGAAGGTTCTTTACTTGTGAAACCAAGAGTACCTTATCATCCCCTACTTATCCGATTCCCGGGGGCACGACATTTGGTGGCAGCGGTGTCAGATTTTAACAGGGGGTGGTTTATGTGTTTATTTTATTTATGTTTTATTTGTGTTTTTGAATTTTTATTAGTTGTTGTTTTGAATTTATTATCTAATGTGGTTGCATTGATTTAATTTTGTATGGCTTGTTTTCAATGTTGTTCGGGTGTATCCGAAGGTGATACAGAATTTACCGTCCTTTTTGTACATGTAATTGGGGTATCGCATCCTTTAGCTTTGGAAGGATCAAGCAATTACGCCCAAAGTTTAGTTGAGACATTTTTTAGAAAACATACTAATATTAATACGAATTTAATTCAAGAGCATCGTATGAAATTTGTTGCTTTGAAGGCAGGATCTCGCCTTGATATTGCCTTTGCAGGTAGACCGTTTAAAACTTTTAAGACACCAGCGTTAAAAACATACCGTTACGAACATTCGCAAGGGTTAGAGGTAATTTTCGAAGTAGACATACGACTAGTTATACGCTACGTACCACCAGAATTCGACTACCCTATTTTGGAAATCGAACGTACGGACTATCTTCCCCAGTATTGCCAGAGTGGTGAGTTTAGCGACGAATTGATAGCAGGATCGAGGGTGTCAATGCGCACATAAGCTGGTTGGGAGGAATTGAGTCAGCATAATAGCTCAAACCCCACCAACAAGCGTAGGTACACAGACCACGTAACTGTTGAACAGATGACCAGTAGACAGCAGCGTTGAATCCATACTTGACGAGTGGGAAGGTATCCATTAAATAACTAGTGTAATCAAATACCAACAAGATGCCGCAAGGAAACGATCCACCTGCATTAATTTCCAAAGACTTAAGCGTAACCAAATTAGTAGAGCCATGGAAAGGGGACTCGTATAGTATACCAGTTACCAGTTTCTTTGACCAAATTGAAAGAATTACCACCATGGGACGACTTACAGATAAAGATGCAGTTCAGATTGCCATATTGAAATTGCGAGGCACAGCGAGAACATATTATGACACCACACCTGAATTACAAGCAGTAGATATTTCTTTTAAAGACTTCAAGGAAAATTTTATTGCTAGATTTAAAGATAAGAGATCGATGCAATATCACTACTTAAAATTACAAAATGCCATGCAAGAAAAGCACGAATCACCAGAAGAATTTTGCGACAGAGTGCGAAGACTAAGCTTAAAGACAATAGTGCATGATCAGGATGCCAATACTAGAGAGATTTTGAAGCAGGAAGCAGATAGGCGATTAGTTGCCGCATTCATACATGGTTTACGTGGAACTGTTGGCCGAGAAGTTAGATTTCAGGCACCCACTACAATTGATAATGCGCTACGAATAGCGAATCAAGTGTATCAAACGGAAAAGGATGAAGGTGCATCCGTTTTGAAGGAGCAAAAAGATAAGAAATTGTTTATGGTTCAAGCCCAAGCAGGGAACAGACAACAAAATTCGGGTAATTATCAAGCATGGAGCAACAACCGCAGATATGAGCCGAATTTCAACAGGGGATTCGCTCGCGGTCGAGATGTACGACCCGGGGGAAATTATACTAGGGGACAGTATAACGGGTCAAGGGGGCGAGGGTTAGCTCCGGGACGTGGAAATTCAAATAGTAACCGATCGAGCATCCAATGTTACAACTGTGGGATTATGGGTCACTATCAACGGGACTGTAGGAAGGGATCAGAGGGGCATCCGCGACAGTACCCAAACGGGATAGGTCCTACGAAGAAAACCCCGTCGTAGGAGCCGAATTACAGTCACACTCAGTTCTGGTAGCGCCGTCTGCTTTAAACGAGGTAGTTAGCGAGCCTCGGGTAGACTTAGAAATAGAGGGGAAAATTTGGGAATTCGTTGTGGATACCGGCGCCACAGTATCATTAATTAAACCCACAGTAAGCTCAGCGCTAATTACAGAATCTGATGTAGTGATCAGGGGTGCAAACGGGCAAAAGGTAAAAACATTTGGAACCCAGACGGTCAAATTCCTTATGGGAAGTGAGCAATTTGAATTTAAATTTGTGATAAGCGACATACGAATCAGCGCCGCAGGCATCATAGGGATGGATTTTTTGCGCTATGTTGGTGCGCGTATAGACGTCCAGTCGAACTCCTTGGTAATAGGCAGGCAAACTGTGACATTGATCAACACTGATCTACAATCGTGCAATGTCGCATCAGTGTCTGGAAAATCGGGTTCTGTGTCTGCAATGGCCTCGCAGTCATCGACTCACGATCAGCTTGACTGGAGCGGACCTATCTTGCTAGCCGAGTCCGTTGTCTTACCACCACATACAGTAAAAATAGTCCGAGGTAAGGTTATGGGACGCCATAATCTTAGTTGTAACCCAAAGACCTCTCAAGTGCTATTGGTAGAACCAACCAGTGATCAGGATGGGCTACCTGGAATTCATGTAGCACGCAGCATTAGTCAACTTGGTAATTTTAGGACAATTGTCAATGATGCTCGGGGACATAGTTCCCTTGTGGATGATCACGGATCGGGATACGTTCGAAAAGTCTCCATGAATGGCCAGAAAAATTGTGATCGTAATAAAAGTAATAATTGTGTTCCTCATTGTAATGCAAGTGGCCAAGAAAATTTCCCTACCAACATAAAAGGTCTTTCCCAAAGCAAAAACCCCTCACCGGATAAATTAGTCGGTTCGGACGAACAATCCCTTATGATACTGTCTGTGAATGGTGCGGCAGAGTCGGCGTTTGCAACTGGAAAGTTGGACGACCGACCGGTGCTGAATAAGGAGACTATAATTCCCGTGAATAGTCAAGGTCAAGTTAGGCAGATAAATAATTGTGAACACCAGTTGTGTGAAAGTTCAACATTTGATGATAATGGTGAGGTTTTATTTTGCTCACGATCGTCAGAACAGGGGGTGAATGTAGGGTTGAATAGAGAACTAAAATTAGAGGAAAAATTAGTTATGGAAAACGCACCACATGAAGCTGTTAATGTATTAAAGTGTGAGAAAATTTTAGGTTACGTACCTATTCAAATTGTTAATTTTTCGCCCGAACCTGTGAGTTTAGTCAAACACCGTGTTATAGGAGAAGCTAGTGTAGCAAACCTAGGTGTTGATCAAGAATCAGAAATCGCTAATGAGATGAATAACAGTAATAGGACCGTGAATATGATTGACCGGGAAACAAAGCGAACATGGAACACAAATCGACGTAGGGCTAAAGACAATTATGTACCAGAATTATGGGAATTTGAGAAATTTTTAGATGAAAAATTAGGGCACTTACAGGGCAAAGATAGGAGACTTATGATAGCCGTCTTACGAAAGTATAAGCATTTGTTTTACGTCGAAGGAAGTCCAGAAATAGGCTGTGCTAGTGAAGTGAAGCATTCCATAAATACCGGAGATGCTTTACCAGTGAAGAAGAATCCTTATAGAATTCCCCACGCGTTAAAATCGGTGGTGGAAGAACAAATTAATGACATGTTAGATAAGAAAATTATTGAACCCAGTACTTCACCATGGGCAAGTCCTATTGTACTTGTACCCAAGAAATCTCAAGATGGAACTGTAAAGCACAGATTGTGTATTGATTATCGGGGATTAAATGCCGTTACAAAGTCAGATGCTTATCCCCTCCCTAACATTGTAGAGACGTTAGATTCTCTAGGGAAATGTAAAGTATTTTCTGTATTGGATCTGGCTTCTGGTTACTTGCAAATACCAATTGATGAAAAAGACAAAGAGAAAACTGCTTTTACGTGTCACATGGGACACTATCAGTATAATAGAATGCCTTTCGGCTTGCAGAATGCTCCCAGCACGTTTATGAGATGTATTGATTTCCTATTAATGGGCCTGAAAGGGACCATTTGTTTGGCTTATCTTGATGATATCTTGATAATGAGTGAAGATATCGCCACTCATGTGAAGAATTTAGAAAAGGTGTTTGTAAAATTGCAAGAAATTAATTTCAAAATTCAGCCATCTAAGTGTACTTTTGCAACGGATCAGGTTGAGTACCTAGGTCATATTGTATCGCGAGAAGGTGTGAAGCCCGATCCACAGAAAATCAAAGCCATTCGGGACTATCCGCAACCAAGATCAGTTAGAGATATTCGTTCTTTTGTAGGCTTAGCATCCTATTATCGACGACACATCCCTAATTTTGCCGCTATTGCTAAACCTTTAACAATGTTAACTAGGAAAGATGTTGAATTTAAATGGGGGACTAGTCAGGAAGAAGCCTTCCGAGAACTAAAGGCAAAATTAAGTACAGAACCATTGTTGAGTTATCCTGATTTTTCATTACCGTTCATTGTAACTACAGACGCATCACAGGAAGCCGTAGGCGCTGTCCTATCACAGAAAATAAATGGAGAAGAGAAACCAGTTGCTTATTGCAGCAGACAGTTGAATGCCGCTGAAAGAAATTATAGCTGCACTGAAAGGGAACTTCTTGCAGTCATTTTTGCTACGAAGCAATTCAGATGTTATCTGTACGGGAGAAAATTTACTCTCCACACAGATCACGCAGCCCTCAGATGGTTACTTAACTTAAAAGATCCGAGTTCGAGGCTCACTAGATGGAGTCTACGACTAGCGGAGTTTGATTATGAAGTGATTCACAAACCAGGCAAAAAGTTACCTCATGCAGACGCCTTAAGCCGACATGTTGGTATTGTGACCTCAGACTCAGAATTTAATTTAACCGAAGAATTGATTTTGTCAGAACAGTTAGCCGATGATCAGCTGATTAGGTTAATTGAATTTGATGACTTCCATAAAGATAATAATGGGTTATTGTGTAGGCATTCCCCTGCACACGGGATACAAGTTGTCATTCCGCGTTCGCTAATAGCAACAGTGATAAAGCATTATCACGATAATACTTTTATGGCTCATCAAGGTACCAAGAGGACTATTGCAGCCATAAAACTTAAGTATTGGTGGCCGACCATGAGTAGTGACATTCAAGAGTATATAGGCTCATGTGATAAGTGTGCTAAACGGAAAATTGGAAAATCTCAAAGAGCACCATTAGGAGATGCGGTAGCAGCCGACGATTTCATGGATACTGTATCGCTGGACATTGTCGGACCTTTACCTACTACAGAATCTGGGAATAAATACTTATTAACTTTTGTTGATCATTTCACCAGATTTTGTGAGGCTATCCCTATTCCGGACCAAAGTGCAGAGACAGTCGCAAAAGAATTTGTGACCAAAATTATAGCACAATGGGGGACACCCAATCGCTTGTTGACTGATCAGGGAACCCAATTCACTTCAAAATTATTTTTTGAAATGTGTAGATTATTGATGATTAAGAAAATTCAGACTACCTCGTACCATCCACAAAGTAATGGAGTATGCGAGAGGATGCATAAATTATTAGTTGATATGTTATCACATTATGTTCATAAAGATGGGAAGAATTGGGATAAATTTGTACCCTATGCTATTATGGCGTATAGAGCCACACCACATACAGTAACTACGTTTAGCCCATATTATTTAGTTTTTGGCCGACATATGAAGTTACCCATTGAAGATCGCTTCATTCAAGTAAAACGAAATTTGGGAAGAAAACAAAATTCTTATGATTCCTATGAGGCACATGTGAAACTATTAGCAGATAGAATTCGAGTTGCATCTCAAGTAGTGCGACAACAATCCAAAAGGGGTCATGAACAGTCCAAAGCTCACTATGACAAGCGAGCAAGGGAGCGCGAATTTAATGCAGGAGACATAGTATATCTCTATGACCCCGTAGCTTCCAGAAGTAAAGCTAAGAAATTCGCATATCATTGGACTGGACCATTTGAGATAATTGAGAAATTATCTAACCTGGTTTACACCGTCAAAATTAGTGAAGAGAAATGTATAAACGTTCACATAAATAGACTTAAGGAATGCAATAGCAGACATATGTCAAGTAATGATGCTACGGTAATAATAAGCCCGCCTAGCATAACGAGTGAAGAAAGAAATGAGGAAACCCCAGAACAAAATATGGAGCCCGCTAATGATGAATTATCAGAGACAGCCAAGAAGAAGCAAAAGGCAGTAAATAAACGTTGTGACGATAGTGATAAAGATTGGGAGCCGGGGACCTCTGTTAGACGTCAAAATAAGGATAAAGAAACTATTACTAGCCCATATAAATTACGCGATCGAGGAAATCAGCCTAGAAAGTATACTTTTGATTCAGATGAGGAAATTGATGATGTACAAGATGATAATGGTGAAACCAATGTAGCAAATAGTGAATTAAATAATGAACCGAGTCACGATCAGGTAGATATTACCGAGGAAGTTAATATAGTGCCGTTTAATAATGCAGCATTGCAATATCCCTTACGTAATAGGTTACGACGCATATGTGAGGATGTAACGGAGTAGAGCACATTTTGGAGTTGTGTATGACGTAACATTCCATGCATGATGTAGTTGGGACTATCGTGCTGGCCGGTAGAGTTCGCCTGAATAATACTCAGCCGCAGCATCGAGCCAAATTATTTTTGAAATTTAATTTTAAATTTTATATGTTCATTTCTACGATTGATATTAACCTATCGAAATTTGTTACTTTTGCTCTAACTCCATGTAATAAGAATGTTATAGGAAACGCGCTTAGGCCCCTATAACCGTAAAGAGTTCTGAATACTCGGTTAGGATTTAAATAAATATAGTATATCTATATTTTAGGTATAAGTAAGTACAGTAGCTTGTATTTTGTTTTTACAGTGCTTGCCGTTTGTTTTACAAGGACACTTACGAAGGACTCAAGACAACCAGACGCAGACTTGGCCTTAGACAAGGGGGCAGTGTTTTTGAAAGATCGAGACGTCCTTCTGACAGGCGACAAGTGGACCATAGTCGTAAACATTAACTTAGAGGTATACCGTAATCTAATTGTACGAATCCGGGAAATATTAGAAGAAGCTAGACAAGAGATTCCTAGAATAATGTTCGGACGATTGACTGTGCTATGGACCGAACTAGACAGAGTTGGGGACATAGTAGATAACCTAGCAGATGAACTACTAGATATAACAAAACTTTTACCAGAACCAGATACAAGTTTTCAATTACAGGTATCCTCAGTACAAGATCAAAATCGGACACGACGAGGACTTATAGATGTGGTAGGCTATACATTAAAGTATCTATTCGGAACTATGGATTCTCGGGACTTACATAATATTAACCATGTAATAGATCAGTTGCAGGGATTTCAACAAAAGATATTACACGTAGAAGAACACCAATTAACTTGGATTAAAACGTTAGACCAAGAAACCCATTTGAATGCTCAAAACACTATCAAATTAGCAGAAGTATTAAGAGACTCTATTTCAAACTTTTCAATAGGATTAAGTAGAGTACAGACAGATGTACGCGACGTCCAACAATTAATTAAGAAACAGACTACTTATAGTGCTATGATTCGAGAAGTAGAAATGGCAGTATTTGAAATAAAAACTTGCCTTGCACAGACATTAACCGCGTTGGATATGACATCTTTAGGCAAATTATCCACGTCATTAATCCGACCCCATAACTTATCAGATATTTTACAACAAGTTTCATTAAAATTGACCTCAGGGACATCTATGATAACTACGACTACCGTTGAGGATATGTATATTTACTACGATTTAGCCACAGTACATGCAGCAGCCACATCAGATAGCATTAGACTATTCATTGATATTCCATTAAAAGCAGCAGATCGTCATTTTGAATTATATCGATTACATCCCTTGCCTTTCTTCCATAAAACTCTCCAAAAACATATGGTTATTGACATACAAGAAACATATCTGGCTGTATCAGAGGACCGACAATTTTTCACAACCTTTTCTGATGTTATGCTAAGTAAGTGTGTAAAGAGTTATTTCACCATCTGCCCTTCCGATTATACATTGTATAGGCAAAACCAGCCCAGCTGTGCTATAGCCTTGTTTCTTGGTAAGGCAGAAGCCATAAGAGAACATTGTAGCAGGTTGATTTTGAATCACCCATTTCCAGCTGTGTGGATACGTTCACCAGATCACCGGTTCTGGGTCTATAGTCTGTATCAACCCACAGAGGTAACACTACGTTGTTATACCCCTGGCTTTGAGTATACAGCTTCCGAAAACAAAGTCATGAACTTAAAGTTGGAGAACACCGGTATAATTAGTAACAGCTCTACCTGCTACATCCATTCTGAATCATTTAAATTATTTCCACATTCTTCAGGAAGAAGCGAATTTAACCTACGCACTAATTTGCATATAGTATTGCCGGACATCAAAGACTTGCTAAATAGTGACGAAGAAAATGTACTAATTAATAAATTACCACAAGCTATGTCAGATGAGGCAATAATGACATTGAATACAGTGATAGCAAAAAGTGAAGCTGTTCAATCGAGACAAAATTTCGACGTATCAGGTCTTACTTCAGAATTAAAAAGTAAGCCTAATAGCTCCGAAAAAGCAACAGTAAATGTGTTTTTAATTACTATAGTGGCTTTAATGACATTGACGTTATTGGTTGTAGTATTTAAACGGAAGTTATTGAGTTGCTTCCAGCACGCACGCCAGCGTTACTCAGTTCTCACAGATCCAAGGCCGACACCACGTGCTCGACGTCAGGCGCAACGGAACGAGGTAGCAATGAACCTCGACGAGCTAAACGAAGAGGAAGTAACAACATCGGATCCGGACCCGAAGGAGCAACAGGCCGCTTCGAACCGGGGATCCGCCCAATTGTTTGTACGCCACTAACGTCCGTCAACAAGTACAAGATAAAGAAGTCAGATATGTAAAGCAAGTTGCCTGAAGACATTTTGTATAAGTATAATTAGTTTATTTCACAGAGGAAGTGGTGATATGACGACTACTAAAGACATTTTAATAATTAACAGTCTGACCACATCCTGTTGAAACTTGGGAACCTAATGATAATTCCCAGGCTTTTGATGTTTACTAAGATTATCATTTGAGTTTTGTATGTTTTATTGTAACCATTTTCTTAAAATGTTTGTTTGAGTATACCCAAACATTTTGAAAGGTGAGAGTAATGTGATGCTCGAACCCAGGTATACCTGCAATTACCCAGGTACACCTGTAATTAAGCTTACCTGTATTAGTATTGATCACCTGGCCTTAAGCGTGGGCCTCTGGCCTTGCAGTTCGTTTAAGGATTATCCTTGATGTTAACCCACCTTGAACCTGACACTTAAAATTTGTAACATTAGAAAGTAAGAGAAGATTGCAGTATTGTATAGTTAACTTGTATTCTTTTTATTTGCAATTTATTTAGTTTATTGGCATTACGTGACTTTTGTACTTTGATATTACAAAGGAAGAAGCGCACCTATATCCTGTTTGTCATAAGAAATTACTGTATTTTTGCTCTTTTATGTAAAGTCACTATACCACAACTCATCCTGTTTACAGGATATCTTGTCATGACCTTATAAGGGATCGATGATATTTCAATGGTGAACAACCAATTGTAAAGCTATCTTCTTTCTGAAGTTCCAACCCCAAGCTAGAATCTTAACCAATCAGACGTTGTTATTTCGGGCGTATCCCTTTTTATAATTACTATAAAACCCCATGAATCTGGCTCATCACTCTCAATCGGCGGTACTTGGAAGAGACTACATTACGCTACTCCAGAGCCAGGAGGAGGGTGCAGACTATAGCTCAGAAGGTTCTCCAACGCCACGAATATTCTAAGTCCGAATATTCCCTTCACCACTTAGACGAATTCAGAGCTTGGCTACAAGAACGGGAGATGGCAATTCTACAACTTATATGTAAGTGGAAATTGTCCGTACTTGCTTAGCCAGATTCAGACTTTCTTTAAGGAAGGAACTTACGAAAGAAGTTAGCAACTTTTTCACTATACTAATGTAGAATTCTTTCAAATTATGTTTTATTATATTATATTCAGCATTATGTTTATTTTATTGTGTTTACTTATTATTGCAAGCGTGAAGCTGCAATTTGTGTGTTGAATAACCAACTCCTTTAAAATCTGTTCTTTTCCCGCTCCTTGGGATCCTCAGCAGTGATTATAGGATTGATAATTCGTTCACCTGGACTACCTTATCATCCCCTACTTATCCGATTCCCGGGGGCACGACAAGTTAATGCCGTGATGTGACTATTTTTCATTAATTATACATATTAATGCTATATTGATGATATGAAAGTGAAACGTTTTGGGGTTATATAAGTAGATGTAGAGAATAACTTAAATTAGATTTTGATTTCTATATTTTACTGAGTGGCGGCTATAAAGTATATATAACTTAGTATATGTTACTGAAAGCTATAAAACTTACGTAAGATAATATTATTAAAAATCAAATATTTTTATAGTTATTAATCAAGTGGGGTTTGGTGTTTTTCATATATTTAATGGCGGTGTGGTGTAGATATTTATATGCGTGTTTCTCTTCAGTATTGGCTAGAGAGAGAGTATCTTTCATTATTATGGAAGCAAATAACTTTCAGAATGTCTGGTATTCTTTATTGAAAATAAATCTGAGAAATGTTTATTTGAACGTCTAATGAACTTAGTTTGCAGCATTTGCTGCACAAGCCACTAGTATATATATATATATATAATTTGAACTGGTAATGGAAATTACGGGAAAACGGCTGAACGGATTTTAATGAGTGACCCCTCATTTTCATGCCTGGCATCCAAAGTTTTTCGGAAAAGTAATATTTTTCAGTGAAATGTCAACTTTCCTACATAATTTTCCTATTTTCCAAAATCCATCTGTTGTCAGTTTTGAGAACTAATTTTATTCAATCACGGCCGACTTGATTGAATTTCAGAAGAAAACGCACATTACAATAAACAATAGGCTATTACACGAAGGCCATGACCTGCAGGATTGCCGACATATTTAGAGCTCAATTCAATTTGTTATTAAAAACTGATTCTGCAGTGTATAACAATTTTCTGAGTACAGTTGTGTATTGGATATTCAAATCTACGAAACTTGAGGTGGTTTGATGACATTATTACAATTAGAAATAAAATATTATTATAGTTAATACCACGATGCATCTATTTTTCATTAATTGTACATAATATTGATGCTATATTGATGACATGAAAGTGAAACGTTTTGTGGTTATGTAAGTAAATGTAGAGAATATCTTAATTTAGATCTTCATTTCTATAATTTACCGAGTGGCTGCTATATATAACTACAAAACTTAAGATAATAATATTGTTATTAAAAATCAAATATTTTTATACTTATTAACCCAGTGGGGTTGGGTCATTTTCGTATACTTAATGGCGGTGTAGTGCAGATATTGATATGTGTCATTGTCTTCAGTATTGGCTCGAGAGAGCGCAAAAAATACAGTTCCTAAGGAAAGATCAAAAGGTATTACTTACTGATAAAATAAGAGGCCTAGAAAATTTTGTAGTCTCCAGATCATTTCAGCAAGATCTCTGAGTAGAATAAAATGATTTTACGCTCTACATTTCAAGTTCTACATGCAGCAGCTATACGAAAATGCTATTGTTCGAAAGCTTAGCAAACCTGACATTTTTTTAAACTTTTGCCTATAATCCACAATGACCTGAAATAGCTACTGCTATCGTCCTGACATTGATACTTGCGTTTTCTCGTTGAAACTCAAAAACTGAAGTTGGATAGGTTCAAGAAAAAGTATTTTGCCTAAAAACATCCATTCAGAGGGAGTATGTTTCATTATTATGAAATCAAATAACTATCAAAAAGACAAGTATTCTTCATTGAAAATAAATCTGAAAAATTTTTATTTGAACGTCTAACGAACTGTTTGCAGCAGCATTTGCTGCACAAGACACTAGTCATTATTTATTATTGTTTCGCTTGCAGATATTGCATAACTGCTAATCAGTAATGATATTTATTATTTCTCACCAGTGCTCTTCACTGGTGTGGCGTACAAGGAACAACGGTTTCCCACCATGAATAAATTCTGACTACCCGAATTCCACGTTTCCAAATTTAAAATTCTGGCGCCTCGACTGCCATATTATGATGAAGATGACGGGGACTAAAATGAAGAGTTACTGAAGTAACGTTAAGTAATTTTATTTGCCACGTATTGTATAGGATATGAATTACTGTGTCACGCTATATCGTTTTCGCCGCGCTCTGTTTTGCGTTGCGTCAGTAATCACTTTTCCAAAGTGGCAGATTTTCTGTGGCACGGCAGCGCGCGCCCTGGGTTGGGAACCGCTAGGTTAGAGTACCGGGGTGATCACCAGGCAGTGTCGGTGCTCTAGCTTTCTCCTATCGATTTACCCTGAGTCTCGGATCACTAGTGCATTGTGGTACCGAAATGAAGTTGGCTCACACGACACTTGTTCATCTACACATTATTACGTATAAATGAGAAATTGACGGCTTTGCATTATTAATTCATCTAACTCTTTCTTTTATGGGCTATTCCATAGAAAGACAGAAAGCCTAAAAAATAGGGTAAATAGATAAATACAGAGTGTTCATATTAAAACTTTCCACCTTGAATAATTTCAGATGTGTAAGGAACACGCTGTTGAGGGAAAACACGTCGGTTTAGTTTTCGAGGAGGGAGTTGAAAATCACTGCCGACTGAACTTTTTATTCTACCCTTCGTTCCCCACCTACCCCTCCCTACTTTTACATTTCAAATTCTACTCTCTATCTTCAGACACATTATTTTAAAGATGATAATAAATCCTTCCATCTACCAGTGGCGTAGCATGAAATTTTGAGCAGGGGAAGCTAACTCAAGTTGTCTTTCATGCAATATGAGAAAACGTATTACAAAAATACAGTCTTAAAATAAATAGTAGTCGACTTCAAGTCAGCAGTCGAAGATTGGTTGGAACATCGTAAGTAACTCCAATAAGGCATGACCTCAAATGATACGTAGTAAAATATGATTTCACGGTTTACACATATCTCTTAACAAATAGACACGTATACTTACGTATAACATTAGCTCACTCCCTGTCATACTTAGAGGAATCACAATATTAGTATCATTACGTAAGTATGCGTCTGTCTTTTGGTTGTGTCCTTCATTGACAGCAAGGGAGTCGGTCATTTGTTTTTTAAATCACACTTTCGTTCGTAAGTCAGTTTTGATAATACAATTGTCCTAAAAAAATTCAAGTAAATTAGTGTCAGGAACTGATATTTCGCTCATTATTTATTATATCAGCCACAATGCACACTAACACTTCAACTGAACACAACTGACGAAAAGGGATAACTCGGAAACTACTTATTTTAAATGTTAAAGCTAGCTTCTTGCGACTAGGGTAGCTTAGTTAGAAAGGGATGGAAAATCTGCGGGGTGGATTACACAGAAGAAACCAGTCTGCTTGGAAGCTGGTGTGTGCAGGCTTCTTGTTTACTGCTGCATCACAAATCATCCTGAGCTGCCGCATCACAATATTTAACGCGTAAATATAAATTCTATTAAAATTAATAAATAATTTTCTCCATAAACTGCCGGTCTATTATGAAATTATTATTAACTGGGGAAGCTGAGCTTTTTAGCTTACATTGACGCTACGCCACTGCCATCTACCAAAATAAATAAAAAGATAATAATTCGTTCCGTCAGTTTCTGAAATAGAGCCAGAAACGTATTATTTAATGAATTACAGTTTATTTGACTGTCTGTTAGACCACTGGTTCCCAACCTTTTTTGACTGACGACACACTTTACTGAACGTCCACTATATCGCGACACACTTATTTGTTTTTATTGTAATATTATTATTAGGCCCATTATTATTATTATTATTATTATTATTATTGTTATTAGGCTCATTATTATTATTATTATTATTATTATTATTATTATTATTATTATTATAACCAATGCTTTTCTTCTGGAGAAAAAGGTGATGGAACACTGTGTAGAATATTTTATAGCGGACGGGGAGATGATGCTCGGGAATTTTGTCGTTTTTAACCTCCTTTTCGTCCAACTAAGATTTCCAAGGTTTAAGCTTAATTCAAAGAGAAATTATGTTAAAACATAGTTATTCACACATATTTCGGTTCCATGATGAAAAATGCAAAAAAAAAAAAAAAAAAAAATGCCGGAACGCCGTTCCAGCCTGAAAAAAGGTACTGATAACAACTTCTGTGTAGTGTCGGACATCCTGTGTTGTAGAGCTGAGACGAGATGTTATGGCACCAACCTGCGCGAAGTTTTAAATTGCCGGCCAGCAGGGTAGAGGAGTGGGGGTTGTTTGGGTTACGGTTCTCAAGCTCTGAGCGGCAGGCATATCCGTTTCATCCCTTTCTAAAAACATTCGTCTTATCTTAGTATCACCACTTTCCTACTCAAGAGTCCGAGAGTACCTAATGGAATTATGCCCGCTATTCCATCTTTATATTCTTATTCTCCGTCCGAATCAGACGACTGATCTGTGCTGGAATCACAAGTCCCTAAGTTTATGGTAATGTTCTCCAAAATACTGTCCATCACGTGCTCACTTTCAATGTAATTGTTCTCTACTTTATTGACATAATCATACACTGATATCCATTCTTGGAAGAAGCGATTGCAGAGTCGGTCTCTGCTTATGGGTAGCGGAGAAATTATAGATGAGTCTTCTTATGACTTTCTCATCAAAACTGTCTACAGCTGCAACAATCTTCTTCTTCGGCTGTGATTTTTCCGGACTGGAGAAAGAATCTGCTGTTCCTGCCTCAATATTTTTTCCCTTCTTTCTTGATTCTTGCCAAGGTTCGCTTTGAAATACCAGTGGCAGCCAGTACTCTTGCACACACGCTTTTCAATGGAATTGGTATTCCGTTTACAGCCTCTTCTGACATGAATTTCCACACATTGTATGCCATTTCATGTCCTTGACTATGAACTACTCCATTATTTCACACCTTAGACAATGCCATAATGAGGGAGGGCAGAAGGACAATGTTTTCAGTATTAGCAATAGCGGTAGTAGCAGAACGATCTGAACACTCGGAATGCTGGTAACCAACTAACCCAATACCTCTCCAGTTGAGAGTGAGGGCGAGTCCAAGCAAAGAAACTAAAATGCGTCCCACGCGCTGGTGCCATAACTTCTCGTCCGGGCTCTAGCTGTGTCGATATTAACACGCAATCAAAAATTCTAAAATATAAGCAGCAACTTGAGTGGCATTAGAAAAAAAAAAACAAAGATACCGTATGTGTCAAAAGTGCCAACCTATCTGTGCTGGATGTCCGATAAAATATTTGTTATTATCGTTTTTGAAAATTTACCTATTTAAATTAATGTGAAGCCTGCGCTTGGCGGGTTGCACAGAGTTTTCTCTATACGTGAACTTACAGTTGGCAGGCCACACGTAAATCATCTTAAAGATGCAGCAGTCTGTTCCTTTGTTTATATTCCACTGTTTTCATGGTAGAAAATGCTGATTCACACAATTATGACGTTGAAAACGGCAGTTTAAAATTTTTTGTTTATATTCATCGCCACGCTATGTAAAACCATATTGCAAGTATTCATTACTATATTTTAAAAAACGTAGTGCGTTTTTGTGAATCCCAAAGGGAATTTTCGCTCACATTATTTGAATTAGCAGTACTGCCATCTAACTCAGAACTTGATTCAGATTGTCTTTTTCGATTTTTTCTGCCTGGCGATAATGATAAAATCTAAATAAAGCACTTTTGATAAAATAGTCGTACTATCATCCACTCAAACGTATGTACTTAAAAAACTGACCAATATGTTCTGACGATTCTAAACTCTGTTCATTACTAAGTGGGAAGAATAAACGAATTACTAAGCTTTGTTGCAGGTGTTCACTTTCATTCGAATTATCGCCAGGCAGAAAAATTAAACTGGGCATTGTTGCAGGTGTTCACGTTTCATTGCTAAAGTCTGTCTCAAAATAAAATGTACCATATCAAAGACTTCGTTGCAAATTTAAAAAATGTGTTGTAAAGAGACTTTCTGAATGGCATAAAAATTTATTTTTCAATTTCAAAATTTCGCGACACAGTCCATGAGGCTGGTGTGTCGCGACTAGAGATGAGCTTAAACGATATTTTCAAGTATCTGTGACAACTGTGACTGTGACAATTAAATATCTGTGACTTTTACCTGTGATTTTGTCACACAGATATTTTATATCGATAAGTAAGCACAATATGCATGAATTATGCCGATATTTTGTCACACCGATAAAAATTAACAGGAAATATTGAATGTGAATACGATTTGTCTATACACGCCACACATCAGTGATTTATATGGGAAAACCCAACAAAGAAATTATGTACATGTACCATTAACAAATAAATACAAACTTAACTGAACAGTAACATGTCGAAAATTAACCTCATGTACCAAGCAAGATGTTCTATTGTAGATATTGAATCAGTTGATAATTATTAAATGTAGTTTGGGTATGGAGAAATTGAGGTTATGTGATTATTCTAATCGTTTTAAAAATTGATCCTTTTTATTATATATAGGTAATATAATGGATAAATTATTTTAAGTCGTGCATTAACATTATAAAATTGAGTCATAGAATAAAAATTAACGAAACATAAGCATTCGGAAAAGCCTAGGAAAATAATTACAAAACAAAACAGTTGTTCAGACAGGATTTTACACAAAATAAAGTACTGGTAACAATGGTGTTATTATTTAAATCGTGTAAACACTACATCATTTATAGAAATATGGTGAAACTAGCGCTGAAGTAGTTACGGCGATTTCGGAAGTGAAAATCGTTGAATTTATAAGGCTTTTTTTTTGTGGAGAGTAGTTCATCGGATTAAACTAGCGCTGAGGTAGTTTCGGTGATTTCGGAAGTGAAAATCGTTGAATTTGATTTCTTGTGGAGATGCAGTTGATCGTATATGCAAGGCATAACAAAGCCTAAAGTAACCAAATCTAACCTGTCACAGATTCGTATATGCAAGGTGTATACGCAGAGTAGGAAGATGACTATCTCAACGCTAGTTTAGTCGTTGATCGTGTATGTCTAGGCATAAAACCTTAAACTAACCAAACCTGACCTGTCGCAGATTCGTATATGCAAGGGGTATAAGGGGAATAAGAAGAAAACTACCTTAAGGTTAGTTTAGCCAAATAAGTTGCCCACCATATTAGCCAGTTTTGTTTCGTTCGGTTTTAATACTATAGGTACTGTTGTTGGCTTGTGAGAAATGCTTCGAAAATTCAGAAGAGCATAACGTTCAGTGACACAGAGTGGATTAACGTGATTTACGTTTGATACCCCTTATTTTCAAATGTTAATTAATTATACCGTTTATGTGTAAGCGTAGCCCTCTGGCCTATTTTAAACGTGTGCAAGGGCAATGAGAACGATGTGATGGAGCAGCGTCTGCTAGATGTCAGATCTTTTTGTAATTTATAAAATTGCCAATTTTTGCTAACTACTCCATATTGTTATATTTAAAAGTTGAAAATTACTTACAAGTTGATGATTTTAACAATAACTAGACAAATATCACTAAATATCAAGTTTAGAACATTGATTAGGCCTATTAATTGGGCTGAAATAACGCTCCACATGAGTACCAATGTTAGGAAGCACTGTGCTATTTTCTAAGAGTTAATAAACATAAACAACATAATGAACATATTACAAATAATTTTATTTTAAGTTTAATTATTTTAATTAATACTAAGATGCATTGTTCGTGTTAGAGCTATACATTATTCGTGTTAGAGCTATACATTAAAACTGGATCATACATAAATGACAGAAGTACAGGTAAAGTTATTAAAATAATGTTGTAGGCTCATTTAACTATTCTGTAATTAAAAGTATAACTGAAAAAATATTGTTACTACGTAAAAATTGAGTTGAAAATACATATAAGTTAATAGAAATTCACAGTTATATGAAAACGTAAAGATATCGTGAAATACATAAAACGTTTATAAAACATATATACAGACTATGAAAACAAAATGTCAGACTCATTATTATATCATTATAATGCCGCTAATAACTTTGCAACAAAGCATCACTTTGCAAAAAATAACATTGAACAAAATGTCACGAAAAAGTAATCATATCACCGCCAGATTGCTGTTATTGTATCATGCGCATGCGCAAACTCACGACGTAGAGGAGAAAATATCAGTCACAGAGTACTGAATACGGAGCAGATTTCGATAGCGATATTTTGTCACAGATATTTCGCGTCATCAGTCACAGGTTTATCCGTGACAAAAAAATACCTGTGACAAAATATCGGTTTGTGAAATATCGGCCATCTCTAGTCACGACACACCGGTTAGGAACTCCTGTGTGTGAAGATACTGTGCTATTACTCTGTATACTCTGTTATTTTGCCAGGTATGACTGGAGTTTCTGTTGTAGAATTGTTCGGCATTCTTTTTTTTTTTTGCTAAGTTTATTT
This sequence comes from Periplaneta americana, assembly GCF_040183065.1. NCBI lineage: Eukaryota > Metazoa > Arthropoda > Insecta > Blattodea > Blattidae > Periplaneta > Periplaneta americana. Next base: position 127,572,798 of record NC_091133.1, read on the forward strand.
ATACCCTCTGTACATCTTAACTCATGTCGCATGTGTAGGATCTTTGGGTACTTATCAGGAGGCCGTGAACTGTTCTTGTGATTGTGTTTCTAATGTCATTTGTTATTAATGGCTTATATTAATTTTTAACCCCTGTAATCGTATTATTGTTATGGTAAATAACGGTGTAATTCAAAACAGAAATACACTACTGCGAATACCAGAAAATCTTTGAGAAAGGTGGATTGCCTACAAGATTTTTTTAAAGTATCTGAATCACACTATGGGCTCTCTTTGGTGAGATCACTTCCCTTCTTTATGTTTTTAGTGTGAAGACTAATGAGAAATTGAAATCTCAACGCCTCACGGTAGGAAGAACAGATAGAGACGCGAATAATAATAATAATATTATTAATATTGTTGTTGATATTGAAGGTTTCATTAAATTAAAGAGATTTTTACACAGTTTGTAATGTATAAACTATGAGAGGAATTTGTTACTCGATGTAAAATTATTCTATATTGCATGAATTCAAAATAGCAGCATGCAAATGTGTCTGCTATGTTGTGATCTGTCCGAGGCTTCGTTTTATTGTTATCCGTATCATTAATGTTGCTCAAGTATTCACATTATATTATGTTATATTATATTACTTACTTAGTTACTTACTTACTGGCTTTTAAGGGACCCGGAGGTTCATTGCCGCCCTCACATAAGCCCGCCATTGGTCCCTATCCTGAGCAAGATTAATCCAGTCTCTATCATCATATCCCACCTCCCTCAAATCTATTTTTATATTATCCTTCCATCCACGTCTCGGCCTCCCTAAAGGTCTTTTATCCTCCGGCCTCCCAACTAACACTCTATATGCATTTCTGGATTCGCCCATACGTGCTACATGCCCCGCCCATCTCAAACGTCTGGATTTAATGTTCCTAATTATGTCAGCTGAAGAATACAATGCGTGCAGTTCTGTGTTGTGTAACTTCCTCCATTCTCCTGTAACTTCGTCCCTTTAGCCCCAAATATTTTCCTAAGAACCTTATTCTCAAACACCCTTAACCTATGTTCCTCTCTCAAAGTGAGAGTCGAAATTTTACAGCCATGCAAAACAGCCGGTAATATAACTATTTTATAAATTGTAACTTTAAGATTTTGGACAGCACACTATTCTCAACCGAATAATAACAGGCATTTCCCATATTTATTCTGTGTTTAATTTCCTCCCGAGTATCATTTATATTTGTTACTGTTGCTCCCAGGTATTGGAATTTTTCCACCTCTTCAAAAGATAAATTTCTAATTTTTATATTTCCATTTCGTATAATATTCTGGTCACGAGACATAATAATATACTTTGTCTTTTCGGGATTTACTTCCAAACCTATCTCTTTACTTGCTTCCAGTAAAATTTCGCGACTGCTTATTCAATATACTCGCAGCTACCCTCCATATCTGGAGGCCGTCTCCTCGATCCGCAACCTGAGGACGCGCCATGCCGTGGTGATAGAGATAGATAATACATGGATTATATTATATTATATTATATTATATTATATTATATTATATTATATTATATTATATTATATTATATTCATAGTTTTCTGCCCAAGGGCAGGTCTTTCACTGTAAAACCAACATTTTCCAATCTTTACTATTTTCTGCTTTCCTCTTAGTCTCCGCATGTGATCCATGTATCTTTATGTTGTCTACCATCTGACATCTTATTCTGCCACTAAGTCTTCTCCCGTTCACCACTCCTTCCAGTGCATCCTTTAGTAGGCAGTTTCTTCTCAGCCAGTGATCAATTCCTTTTTCTCTTCCTGATCAGTTCAGCATCATTCTTTCTGCAAAATAATTTTAAAATATTATGCCTGCATTTGTTCGGATCAAATTTCTGCACATTTAATAGACAAAACTAAAATTATTTCAATTATCTGTTATCTAATATTCTGCTCTCTTAAATTGACTGAATATATTGGAAATTAAATCAGTCGCTTTCCCAAAACACGCTACGAAATGTTTCATATAAAACAAATTTTATCTCGAAAAGAAAGGAAAAACTAGGAAAATTATATTAAACCTTTTTGTTTGAAATATCTCAAAGAATACCCTCCTAAAATTAATTACATTATTCGGTATGGCATAGTTCCGCCCCGCGGTCAATTGGGAGGCCTAGGCATGGCATAATTGCGCCCCGAAGAAATCAGGTAGCAGAAGGGACATGGCATAGTTGCGCCCCGAAGAAATCAGGTAGCAGAAGGGACATGGCATAGTTGCGCCCCGAAGAAATCAGGTAACAGATGGGACATGGCATAATTGCGCCCCGAAGAAATCAGGTAGCAGAAGGGACATGGCTTAGTTGCGCCCTGAAGAAATCAGGTAGCAGAATAGACATGGCATAGTTGCGCCCCAAAGAAATCAGGTAACAGATGGGACATGGCATAATTGCGCCCCGAAGAAATCAGGTAGCAGAATGAACATGGCATAGTTGCCCCGATGGACATAGTACACACGAAAGTGATTGTCATAATATAAACAAGTTACTTACAAATATTACAGTGATAGCTGCATTGAAATCAGGTAGGCATAGCATATGATCAATTTTACTATTTAAAATAACACGTCTTTTTTTATCGATCACACACAATAAATGAACTGCATTTTCTGTTTGTACATCGATATCTTAACCCTACGGTACAGGGTTTCGAAAATTGAAACTTAGAACCATTGTGAATTATTAACTCTTTATCCTTTTCACTAAACTTAGCATTCATTTTAAATTAACCTTACTATACGCCACATACGGTGTGAAAATCATTAATAAAATATCAAAGACTGCTAAGCCTCCATATTCCAACGGCTCATTCACTTGAATATGTCAGTTAATAAAGTACTGCCAACTTCATGGTGTTCATTTTAACTGTAGGCTATTGACAATCACTGCATAAACAGTAGAAAAACAGTTAATAAAGTACTGCCAACTTCATGGTGTTCATTTTAACGGTAGGCTATTGATAATCACTGCATAAACAGTAGAAAAACAGTTAATAAAGTACTTCCAACTTCATGGTGTTCATTTTAACGGTAGACTATTGATAATCACTGCATAAACAGTAGAAAAACAGTTAATAAAGTACTTCCAACTTCATGGTGTTCATTTTAACGGTAGACTATTGATAATCACTGCATAAACAGTAGAAAAACAGTTAATAAAGTACTGCCAACTTCATGGTGTTCATTTTAACGGTAGGCTATTGATAATCACTGCATAAACAGTAGAAAAACAGTTAATAAAGTACTTCCAACTTCATGGTGTTCATTTTAACGGTAGACTATTGATAATCACTGCATAAACAGTAGAAAAACAGTTAATAAAGTACTGCCAACTTCATGGTGTTCATTTTAACGGTAGGCGATTGATAATCACTGCATAAACAGTAGAAAAACAGTTAATAAAGTACTGCCAACTTCATGGTGTTCATTTTTAACGGTAGGCTATTGATAATCACTGCATAAACAGTATAAAAACAGTTAATAAAGTACTGCCAACTTCATGGTGTTCATTTTAACGGTAGGCTATTGATAATCACTGCATAAACAGTAGAAAAACAGTTAATAAAGTACTTCCAACTTCATGGTGTTCATTTTAACGGTAGACTATTGATAATCACTGCATAAACAGTAGAAAAACAGTTAATAAAGTACTGCCAACTTCATGGTGTTCGTTTTAACGGTAGGCTATCGATAATCAACAATAGAAAAACAGTTAATAAAATATTGACAACTTCATGGTGTTCATTTTATCAGTATCGATAATGAATATTAAATCGCATAAGAAATCAATAAGGTTTGTTGATTACGAGGCTCGAGTTTCCGTAGTGTCTTTTTCTCTACCTGTTTCATCGGGGCGCAACTATACCATGTCCATTCTGCTACCTGGTTTCTTCGGGGCGCAACTATGCCATGTCCATTCTGCTACTTGTTTCATCGGAGCGCAACTATGCCATGTCCATTCTGCTACTTGTTTCATCGGGGCGCAACTATGCCATGTCCATTCTGCTACCTGGTTTCTTCGGGGCGCAACTATGCCATGTCCCTTCTGCTACCTGGTTTCTTCGGGGCGCAACTATGCCATGTCCATTCTGCTACCTGTTTCATCGGGGCGCAACTATGCCCACAAAATAGGTACCCTTTTTTATCTGCTTCATTTTATCTGACCGTGGGGCGCAACTATGCCCTGCCCTAAACGCCCACATTATTTACGGTTCACTCTGTATTTCCTTACAGTTGCTGTGAATCGAACGCAGTTCCTCTAGATTTGCAGCTATAAAATCTATTGCTTCAGACACAGTAGAGATGTTACCTTGTTATTACTTAAACAAAAAATAAACGCTGCAAAATGAATCGTGTTAACTACCGTAGACGGGCAATTTGCGTGGTCTCTTAGCAACCTAATAGTCAGATGTTTTCACAGTATAGAGCAAGCTTAGCTCGTGCAACGCTTTCTGGGACATGACTTTTGTTTTAAATTCAGAAGAGCACAACCATTGTTACTTTTCTGGCTTTATTCGTACCGGTGTATCCATCTCCTGCAGCTTGAATGTGGAATTGGAGTAATATCGCACCGGAGCACGGGTACCTTTTATTTCCGTCGCTGTCCCCATCAGCTTTAACGTGTTTCCAAACAGCTGCAGCATTATTTCTCTTCGTACAAAAACATTTCATAAGTCCACTGCACTTGCTTCCGCTCTTCGGAAATACAGATTATTGGTTGTCACTACTAAATCCTGCGTATGAGGAGCAAGCACCTATGTATACATAGTCTATGGTTCGGCACATGCATATTGAGCGGGTAGAGGGCTTCATTGAGACTTACAAAATATTATTTTCCAAACTTATCCCGATTATGTCAACAATGACCATAGCGTATAGATTGGAGACTAGCAAGGTAAACATCGCCTGTATTAACTGTTCTTAAAGTATGGCGACGTTGGTAAGAGATGAAACTGGTCAATAAATGGCATTGCTTTTAATAATAATAATAATAATAATAATAATAATAATAATAATAATAATAATAATAATTTATTTAACCTGGCAGAGTTAAGGCCATACGGCCTTCTCTAATACTCAGCCAAGAGTAAAACTGCGTTACAAAAAACACTACAAAGTACACTACAATTTTACACACAAAACTGAATAAAATAATAATAATAAAATGTAAACAACAAGTAAGTAGAAATCAGACATAATATATAACATACAGGAAGAAAGAAAAAAGCATAATAAAATGTGAACAACAGGTCAAAATAAATGAGACATACAAAGTATAAAAAATAAGACAAATTATTGATGATAATAATAATAATAATAATAATAATAATAATAATAATAATAGTAACAAAATAGTGCAATACAAAGCATACAATGAATACAATATT